>NC_052628.1:40882137-41195387 GCF_016161935.1 Mauremys reevesii | reverse complement strand
AGGCAATCTTCATATAATAGGAAATGGCCTTAAGAAAGCCCTCATTACTAATGATATCTACAACCTATTGGCAAGACAAGTTAATTTGGATTGCATCTGTGGGATTAAAGGCTGTCCTCTAAATGTCATGCTAAAGATAATGCATTGAGTGGAGCAAAGAGTGATAAACCTAGCCAACACAGCCTGTCAAATTGTTGTGAAGTAAAAATATTTCATTGAAAAAATGGCCTATTATAAAGATGAAAATGGTCATTTAAATTCACCAGTTTTGGACAACATTAGTTGTTGATTGGGATTTGGTAGTATTCATTGCCATTTCCAATAGATTATCTTAGTCACATGGTGGAAATTCCCTGACCTTGGGGGCTCCCTACCAAAAGTACTATGGACGCAAGGATAAGGTACTTTCAGCCTCCTGCACCATTCACAGTAGAATTTGTCCAGGGCACTTGCCCAGCAGCATCTGATCTCACCAGCAGGAGCAGCTGGCAGGAGTCTTCACAGCCTTCTAACATCATGATTCACTAAACTCTGGACCTTGGACTCTGGATGTTCTTTTTTTTTAGTTGCTCTGCAGCCATTAGTTGTTGGTTCTGCCTATCTTTTACTGCAGATGCCCATCTTAGAATCCCTGCCAAAATGTGCTCCCTGCCCTGCTTATTTCCCTCCTGCCTGCTCTCCTTTCTACCTTCCTCTTCCTTCCACTATCTCATTTCTATTCCAGTGAGTGCCCCTTGAAACATTCTTAAAATATAAATATACCCAGTGTATAGATACACAAAGAGCACATCTTATCATAGAACTAACATGATGTGTTCACTGGAAACCCTAACTGCTTATTTTATATATATATATACACACACACTGTCATAGGTTTATTCCCCACTTTGAACTTTAGCGTTCACAAGATGGGGACCTGCATGGACTCCTCTAAACTAAAATCCTAGTTTAGATCTGGTTCTCGCTGCCACCAGTCAAGTTTTAAGTGTCTGACACACTCCCTGTTCCCCCAAAAACTTCCCCTGGGGAACACAGATCCAAACACCTTGAATCTCAACACAAAGGGAAATAATCCATTTCCCTCCTCCCCTCTCCTAGTACTTAGGAGAGATACCTGGATTCAAATTCCTTGAATCAAACAAAGAGGGATTCACTTTTCCCCCTCCCCTTCTTCCTCTGAAAATCCAAACAAGGGAAGAAATCAATCAAGTTCTAAAAAAGAAAAGATTTTATTAAAGAAAGAAAGTACACTATCTCTGTAATACCAGGATGGAAAATATCACAGGGTCTGACTTATAAACCTGGAGAGACTTCCCCCTCCCTCCTCCTCAAAATAATCAAAGTAACAGCAAACAGGAATAAAGAATTTATCCAGCAAACACACAATTGCAAATACAGAAAGTAACTCAAAAGACTAATCCGCCTTTTTAACTAATACTCACTATATTAAATAGAAGAGGCTATTTTAGGAAACTTGGAGAACTTGAAGGATATGACTGGCCTCTCAAATCCAAAAAGAGACTAACTCCAAACAAAGAAACACAGACAAAGGCTTCCCTCCACAGAGATTTGAAATTATCCTGTCCCTTGATTGGTCCTCTGGTCAGGTGTTCATCAGGTTACTGAGCTTGTTAACCCTTTACAGGTAAAAGAGACTTTAACCCTTAACTATCTGTTTATGACATACACACACACACATACACCATTCCTCTGCCCTCCGCCCTTGTCTTTTTAGCCAGAACTGTATGTCCTTTTAGGTTTGCACAGTGTCTAATAGACTGTTGGCACTACTGTAAGAATAGTAATAATGAACAGTAATGATAATGACCGTGGTTTTGGATCTAACATGTCACAAGAAAATCAAGTCACGCTGCCATGAACAAAACAAACTGTCATGATTTTGGAACTCTCTGGTAGTTTTGTATCCAAGTCGTTAGTTGATTACAACAACTACAATGACTGAATTATCACAGTCTGTATGCTTTTCAGTGCCTCAGCTGTGGTCATTTCAATGGAGCAAATCAATTTTTGCCAGAAGTAGTATAAGTACATAAATGACCTGCCAGGCTTGGTTGGCACACAAATGTCTAGTGACTGTTTGAGAACATGCCTATTGCCCACTGCCACTAATGCAAGCCCCGAAAACACATGTTCCCGTGTTCATAAGAGAAGAAGAGAACAAGAATATTTTTGTATCCCCTTTATGAAATATTGTGATGTGCTTTCTCTAAAATCCAATGTCCCCTGTACAGCATTAAGGATGCCAGCTATTCAGTTTGTGCTTATGATCAGTAATAAAAATAAAAATTAGAAAAAAAAGCTCTTGAGATTTGATTCTGGCCCATTTTACCTCTCTCTTCTCATAGGAATCATTAGCTTTTACATTCTAACAATGAGGTAGGAAACATGGCCTTCTTGCCTCTAAATAGGAAGACTAAGAGGTGAAGGTGCAGGGGACCATCAGGAAAATTACCTTTGAAAGTCAGGTTGCTATCAAGTAGATTTAGGTCCAATAAGTAGGTTTTATAAAATCAAGAGATGAGATTAGACTGCTAGATATAGTATGGAGAAGGGTTGGTAACCATGTTAACAGTGTGAGACACCTTGAAAGATTTCAATCGCTGGGGGGAATATCATCAGTGTGCTCAGCGTGGTTTTGAAGGTTATTTTTTCAGTACAATCTTAACCTAAATATACTCTCCCTGCTGTTGTAATCTGTATTTGTTGGCCACAGATTCTTCAGTGAAAGAAGATGGAACACTGTTCTCACCTGCATTTCACATTTATTAAAATATTTCATCTTCTCCTGTGTAATGTTTGCATCACAACACAAATCATCAGCTTGCTTTGACCCTGACACCATTTTATAGGCTTAATAATAATAAATCTATGTCCTGAAATAGTTTCTGCAGATTACAGCAATCAATCAAAATTCAGGGAGCCTTAAACCATTAATGTCATCGGCAATGATCCAGCACCCTGGGAATCCATCTAAATCAGCCATTATTACTGAAAATGCTCCTTAAGATAAAGATAGTATTTGGGAGCATAAATTGCAGTTCTGTATTTATCAGCCATTAAGGGATGATTTTCACAGTTATTTTTTTGTATCTGTTTAGAACAAGATGTTGCTGAAACAATACCTTTTCTTGCTACATGCTGCTATTAATATTGTAAGAGAAAACCACCTTGACTATATGTTGATGCTTGGAATACTTATACTAAAATGAGATTAAGTATTTTGTATCTAGAATAGTCTGTAGAACTGTTGAAGGAAATGGGTAAGGGCCATGAATCCAAGTCCCCCAACTCCAGATCTGATATACAACAATAACATTTTGAGTTCAAGGCCATGCTCCAAGGAGCTGCTGTGCTACTGATGTTTACAGTTTAGAACAGTTTCATGGTTAGGAGGTGTGGATTTGGACAATCATCATACAGGTACAGGGCCTAGAGTAAATAAAACTTTCACAACTTTTTGCTGAGTGACAAGTTTATAGGGGACCATATCCAACATTTCTCTAATCCATAGAGGTCTCTATCTATTTTAAAGGTTTATACTGCCACTCATTACGAGCGTATCTGAGTGCCTTCCAGATTAAAAAAAAGAGTCAATACAAATAGCACAGTCCCCTATGGATGTAAAGTCTCTTGCATGTCTCCCGCAAGCAAAGCTTAACCCTGAAAAGGGAGGATTTGTTGATTTGATTTTTTTTTTTAGGTTTTATTAATTTACTTTGGTTGGGTTTTGGTTGATTTGTTTCAGGGGATTTCTGGTTAGTTGTGTCTTTTCGGACAGAACAGGTGTAAGAGTTGTGAGTGTTGTTTGTATGGTGGAAAGTCCTTTTTCAAAGAGAGGATTTGGAGTTTCCTAAAGATGCTCAGACTGAATTCACCTGATCTCCTCTGGAAGATTGTTGCATGGCTCCTTGATGGAGAGTGCTTTGAACCTAGCTGTCACATGCATTGTCTCAGAGGAGCACATCTGTCATGGTGGTTCAAAGTGCTATCTTTAATGTAACTAGGGCTTGATCCAGTAATTGCTTTGAAGATTAGAACCAAATACTTAAATGGCTTTGGAAGCTGTCTGAGAGCAGGTGGAAGTATTTGAGAAAGGGCTGAGGTGCTCGAGACAGCACAAACCATGGAGAAGACAGACAGCTGCATTCTGTACTAGCTGGAGCCTGTACATCACCATCAGGTATAGTGAATTACAGTAATCCAGGCTGGAGGTGACCAATGCATGCTAGCAAGCTGGAGGTGACATAAGGCAATTTTAGATACCGATGCCACCATGATCCTGATGTCCAGTAGGAAATGTAAACAATTTAATTAATCTGTGCACTTCTAATGCATTCACCATTGCATGGAAATTAGCAAAGAAGTTCAACATGAAAAATTGCATTGCTTATCCACAGATGCAATTACAGTTTGCTATTTCTGGTCATGTGTTTTCATAGACAGAGCAAACTTAATTACTGTCTGGATAAGTTGTGTCAGATGAAAGGAATCAAAGAAAAGAATACATGCAAAGCTTGCATGAGAGAGCACTGCATGTGAGAACCCTTGCATAGCAGCAGCTGTCTTGAACTAACTCACTGGCAGACAGGCTATTTTACAAATGAGGGTGGACTACATCGGAAAAGAACCGTATGATTCCATAGTAGCATTCTTGTCTTACCTGGTGTTACTATATTTTTGAAGTTATGAAAAGTCTGGCTGGTGTTCTCTGAGCATTTTTACAAGTAAGGCTTGCATAAAAATTGTCTCTTGCTTTGTGCTGTGAAGATGACCAGGTTCAGGGTAGCTGTACACTGCAAAAAGGTGCTTTATTACTTGGGCTAAGTAAAATAGCAGTGAAGAGACAGCAACTTGGCCTTTACCAAAGGTAAACTGCTCAAGTTCAAACCCAGGTTCCCCTATAGGTTTTAACTAGAGCTACTAATGCAAAGAATTTCCACAGCTGAGTACCCCCAGAGCTTAGGGCTTTCTCACTGCTTCCAGAAGTTTCTTCCTGGGTTCTATCCACATTGATTCATATGTTCACCACCTGAAGATCAGTTTATTGAAACTCACTTAGCATGGGAATGACTGTGAAGACCATACAGAAACTGCATCTGATATAGCATGCAGCATCTCACCTCTTGGACAAGGAAGACCCAAGACAAGTCACCATTCTTTGATTAAATGAAAAAGCAATACCATTTATGGCTGAGAAATGAGCAGGTGCCCCTTTTCTCATTAGTAATGTGAATTAATACCAGGATAACATATGTAAAATCATAATCAAAGAAACATGCATCTAAATCATTACCGCTTCTCCTCCCCCTCCTGTCTGGCCATTTTCTAAACTGGCACACCTGACCCTTCCTGCCTTTTATATTTGACAGCTAGATTGATATCTTTCAAAAAGAGACACGGAGTTGTGACCTCGGCAATGTCAAATCCTTTTATATACCATGAGAAGCACTGTCCTACTACTTCTCTAGCTGAACAATGTGGCTGTTAATGGGGTCTACCGCTGTGATCGGTAGTGCAATAAGCTGTAAATGTACTCTTTTATTTGAGTTTTTACTACGTAAGTAAAACCAGTTACTGTAAAAGCTTAGAGCTGTTTGAGAAAATGGGTGACAAAACCATCTGTGAATGATGTGGGCCTTATTGTGGCTGCAATCTTGCTATCAAAATGACATTTAAAGAATTGCTCAGTTAAGGGGGGTGGAGGGGAAAGCAAACCCAGTACTTAGGAGCTTGGTATGGATAACTAGCTCATGTACCGTATGGAGTGGAACGGCAAGGACTAGCAGCAACATTTCTATTAAGCTGTCTTTGTGGAAAGTCTTCCAGACTTGCTGAAGGTGAATTGAATTGAAGAGAGAGTGCACACAAGCAAGGGACTCTCTTGCCATCCACATCTGGTCTGGTTTCATTCTCAAATAACAACAACAGTATTTTCATTTGGGGAGGTAGCATGGTCCAGTGGGTAGGGCACTGGACCAGGAGACCTGGATTCTGTTCTGGCCTCTGCTGCTGATGTGCTGTGTGACCTTGAGCAAGTCACCTGGCCTCTCTGCTTCTTAAACAACACAAAACAATCCTCAGCTTATTCCTGGCTGTGTGTAGAGATTTTCCCTGCAGCACCCCTCTGTCCCTGACCCTCGTTACCTCTGACTCAGAGGCCCTGTCTTAACAGACAAAGGGGGTGTGTTTCAGTAATGTTAGCTCAAGTGAATTAGCTTAGCATGACTGAAAAGCCCCCAATCAAGATGCAGGCAAGCTAACATGTTCAAAGGGGTGTTAGCTGGCTGGCTGTATTTTCACCTAGTGAGGAGTCTAGGTTTCAGCACCACCAGCTAACACTCCTTGAAAAGTCTTTGCTCTCTACACAACGTTAACATATGAGGAAACCACACAGATGTAGCTGGGGTCCAAAGAAGCATGTTCACAAGCTATATATAAATATACAAGGCCTAGCTCAATATAGACGTGGCTGCTCTAGCAGGGTCTGGTGCCTTCTGAAGACTAGGAAGCCCACTAGAGGTCTCAGCTCTTCTATCACAAGATGCAAGGTGCTAAGTACTGGTCCAGATCTACTTCAGATTTTCAGTGGATAGGGTCCACATATAGAAACTTTCTAATTCAGATCCAGGCTTCCTTGAAGTACAAGTGTACTGTATTTAGATATTGATTGTGATGCCGGTCCATTTTTATTCCCTTTGACAGTCTCTCAGGCAGGGGAGAGGATTCCGTGCTCTCCCCCTCCCCCTGGCTTGTGGTTCAATTTCCATCTGCAGCAAACTGCAATGTACATCAGTGACAATGGGGCTTTTACATTAATTCAAATAATGTCTTATGGAAACAGGAGAGATCCCAGTTCCACTCAGTGATGTCCCCTTTCCAGCTAGAGATGTTACCATTTGTTGACACTCACTGCTTCCTACTTTTGAGCCTGTTGTCTGTCCCTACCTATTATACCCCTGTACCATGTGTTGCTACCACTGGCAATGAAGAATCTTAGCAAATGCTGTATGAAAATTTAGCTACTAATCATCCTCTACACTCCCCATTTCTCACATAGCACTAATTTTTTAAAAAAGCCAAACAATTTATTTCAAGCCAGTCCATCTCATAATTCCAGGTCTTAATCAAATTATGCTTCTGCTGGCTTTCTTTCAGTAATCCTTACAAAACTGTTTCTTAGCTAAGCTGATTTGTAACAAATTCTCCTCCATGGGATCAGTTCTGAGCCCAGAGCTCTCAGTCCCTCCCTTCCAGTTCTGAGCTTTTGAGGGTCTCAACCGTACCTCTTAACAGGGCAGGGGATTGCTTCGACTCAAATTAGATAGGCATAAGTTGTGCTATATTGCTAAGTGATTCCACATGTGAAACCTGCTTCACATAGCTTCATTGTCAGCTTTACAACAGTACTTGGTTTTCATTTGATTCCAGAGCTCATCAGTAAGGTAACTACTGAGGGAAAGGCAGGCATCCCCTGTCTTGGACTGATTGTGTTGTTGCCACATATTCTCAGTTCACAGTAGCCCAGGAAATGAGGGACTGGGACTAGGATTCAAACCCAGGTCTCCACATGGTACTACAGTACACTATCATTAGGCCATGGGGATAGTCTTTGCTCTATGTCTTTTAATGTCAAGACAAAGCAAGGGATCATCATCCCTGGTTGCGATGGGGTTTGGTAGTATCATGGGTTTGCTGAGCTTTGCAGCAAGTGCTGCAGTGCTTGGCATGCCCCTCCTGACACCGGGGACCCCTCTAGCTGTAGCTGATATTTTAGAAGCACCAGAGTCGGTGGGAGCTGCTCCTATTAACTCTCATTTGTAATTTCCCATTATGTACAGACTGAGCATTTCCCTCCTCAAATCAGCCTGTGGCAGTGAGCTGAGGAGATAAGACTTTGCTGAGACAGCGAAAAAGAAGGCATGTGACCAATTGCAGTGACAAGCTTGCATTGGGTAACTTATCAAGTAGTCAGCTGAATTCCCTGCCCACAGCACTAGTCAGCTATTGCAGCCAGATGCCGTACTTGAACCCACAGAAAAATTCCAGGGACAGAAAAACCTTTTAATATTTTGAAGTTTTCACACAACAAACAAAACTAGGCCAAACTCGCCACTCCTGTAAGCAGGGATAACTGCATTCTTCAACTGAATTGCGTCCAATTATGCCAGTAGTGAATCTGTTCCAAGATTTGTGCCGATGCGAGTTATAGGTACTAGGTCCCTTTTTACCAGTCTGGGAGTGACTATTCTAATGATTATATTAAACACCTGAGCATGCCCAATGTAAACAGTGTTTTCTAGAAATACATGAAGAGTGTTCTGATCTCAGTTCTCACATAGTTAACAAAACGGCTGTGCCTTCTCATTAATAATCGCCCTTTAGTCATTACAAAACATTACCTCTACTGTTTTCTCTCTCTTTCACACACGCACACAGAGCAAAATGGTTTGAGGCTGTCAAATAAAATTCAGGTAACAGAGCGGAACCCAGGGCCACCCGGGGGGAGAGGGAGAGCAAGTGGGGCAATTTGCCCCAGGCCCTGCCGGGGCCCCCACGAGAATATAGTATTCTATAGTATTGCAACTTTTTTTATGGAAGGGGCGCCCGAAATTGCTTTGCCCCAGGCCCCCTGAATCCTCTGGGTGGTCCTGGTGGAACCTGGAGCGTATCAAATGAAATTAAGTTGAAACACTCCCCTTTGTGATAGATCCTCAATGAGTAGCTTGAATTAGTTGCCAGGGCTCTCCCCATTCACCATTAAGTGGGCACTGAAATATTTGACTTAGGCCTTGTCCACACACATATTTAATTGGCAGCCACCCTGCTTTGAAATGGGACTAGATCAAAGCAAACTAACAAACTATTAATGATGTCAGCAGGGTGCATCTGGACAGATGGCCCATAGCAGGCTAGTGCAAGGTAGAGTCACACCTCAGCTTGTAGCCTAGCCCATAGAAACGACCCAGAACAGTTTTGATTGGATCTGAATCTGATCTTTCTCTCAAAGTCTCATATTCAGTTCATGCCCAACTCGAGTCTGAAATAAATGGCCAGGCCCCAAAGAGCTTAAAATCTAAACAGACAAGATAGAAGAAGGATGGTAGAAAATAAGCTCCTATAGTTTGCAGATGAGGAAATGAGGTACAGGGAGATTAAGCAATTTGTCCCCTAAACTCAGACAGAAAATTTGTGACAGAACTGAGCTCTGTCTGCATCCAGTGTTCTAGCCACAAGATTAAACTTCCTTCAATGCTAGTCATTTTGCAAGAGGAACACCACCCTCTCTTCTGTCCCCTCCAGATAGTAATTTGGGCTCTTTCTGAAATTAAGGGAAAAATCCTCTTGAAGTCACTGGAGTTTTAAGGACTGCAGGCTCAGGCCCATAATAATTTTAATAGAGAATGTTATTTCCTGTCAGTTTGAGCCTTGCATACATGGGTAGGCAATTACTCATCTATTATAGGCTTCCACAGACTGGATGACAGCTACTGAACTCTTGGCTTCAGATTGTTTAGATAAAGCAATACCTTAATTCTTCTCCCCCATTCTGTTAATGGGAAGAACAGCAGCTGGGAGGAACATTTGCTGTGGGTGGTGTGTAGGCTGCAGTAGGGATCAAGCATTTAAGCACACCATTTCAACATTTATGCAGAACCCATTTAGATTTCAGCTGTGAACATGTTTAATCTTGTTTAAAACCAAGCCTCTTAGAATGTAGCTGCAAAAGCTGAGAAATACTAGAAATTAAGCTTGCATTTACCTTTGAAGCAAAAGGTCACTGCAACTCAGTAAAAACACACCCATATCTGTTTGTGTTGACAAATAGTGCAGTCCTAGCACTTGTAGCTATGGTTGAGCTAGTACTTTTATTGTCTGCCCTTGCAGTCAAAAACTTGTATCTTTCAGGAAAAAGTTATGTATGAGATTGAAATTCCTGATGAGCCAAAGATGGAATTTTGCCAAATAGAAAAAAAGTGTGTAATTTTATTTATTTACTTACTTGTTTAGCGATGAGTTTGAATCAAAATCCTAAAAAAAACCCAGAACTATAAACTTCGGAGGATTCAAAGTCTAAACAAGGATGTGGATCTGAATTTTGCAGTTGTCCCTAGATGCACAATAGACTGAACCAAAATCCCCTGGACTCAGGAGAAGTTCAGAATCCAGATGTGAATTTAGTAGCTTAGACTCATCTCTAGTTTGCCAGAAGCTAGAAGTAGACAGTAGGGGATGGATCACTCAATTTCCTGTTTATTCCCTCTGAAGCACTTGGCATTGGCCACTGTTGGAAGACAGGATACTGGAGTAGATGGATCAATGGTCCGACCCAATATGGCCATTCTTATGTTCTTTTTTGTCACCAGTTTTATTTTAAAATTTTTAAATTAGCCATGGAGTTAGTTCTTAATGAGCACAAGTACCTTAGCTATATTTGAAGATGTTTGAAACACCTGGAAAATCTTCAATTTCTGAACCAATGTGTGTAGTACCTATATGCACACAATCTGGGGCTTCCCACAAGGTTTATGTACCATAAGACGACACACTCGTCTGAAGCTCCAGAACCAGTGGGCCTGCTTTACAGGTCCTTGAACACTGTGAAGCAGTGTGTGCACAATTTTTAGATATTTCCATGTACAAAATAGGTGTGCAGCTGCATGAATTTCAGTTATGTATTGAATTATAAAATACACCTTATCTACATGTAAGAATCTACAATTTGTTCCTTTTTACTAGAGGAAATGGGAGACCTCCCTCTGCCTCAACCATCAACAAACCACTTCCTCCACCCACCAAGCTCTGCAAGCAGACTCTTGAGAAAGAGAGAACCTTCAGCTGTAAGAAATGTCAACCAACCTTGACTCAGTTGGGGAAAATGTAATTTGGTCACATGGTACTAAGGCACATAAGTTAAAAACATATGTTACACTAATACAGAATTGTGCATGTGAGCAAGAAGCACTAGTAACATTTGAATGAGACCCATAACTTAGGTTTCCTTACTTTCATTCATGTAAAACTTCAAACATATAGTATCAATACATTAACCAGAGCTAGCTGAAGTACAGAAACACTTGAAAGCTTGTCTCTCTCACCAACAGAAGTTGGTCCAATAAAAGATATTACCTCACCCACCTTGGCTCTATAATACAGAAAACATGTCAGTAGAATTAATATTATTGTTACTTGGGAAATACTCTGTTGGTTGAATAGTGTTTGAACAGCTGTTGTTCAAATATACCAAAAAGAGTATTAATTGAATAAAGTATTAATCAAAAAATTAATCCATCAAGCACTTTATCCAATGAATACTCTTCAAAACAATTCTACCACCAACATAGGTTTCTGCATTTAGAGCTCCCATTCAAACAAATGGGAGTCAGATTGAGCCTTTAACACATTGCATATTTCTTTAAGCCTAGAAGAAAAATCAGTGGTTTCTGTTACTTAACAATTAAAAATTGCAAATGCCAAGCAAAAAACCAGAAACTGTAAATATATTTACCCAGCAAGTAGACAGGTAGATAAATCACTTTAATTTAACAATAATAAAAAACCTTTCGAAACCTGGCTGACATCCAGCCCTGACTATAGGGACTGAAAATAATTCTTATTAGATTGTAGTACAGGGATTTAGGTGGATGCAGTAATCCCAGAGAAATTCCTGGCTCTCTCTCTCTCAGCCCCCCCCCCCCCTTATAATGCATATTAATCCATTTCCAGAGCATGTGTTCATACCAGAGCATATATGATAGGACCATAGGAGTCTGGCATTTTGAGTACTGTATTCCAACTAACATCATTAAGGACCTTTGTTTTCAGATCTGGCATCTTTAAATCAGTTTACCAAAACCAGTGTTCCACACCACAAAATCCACAATTCCTGGAGCCACTGAGAAAGGCAGGATGGTCCAGAGCCTGGGACTTGTGAAGCCTAGGTTCAGCTGCCTGCTTTTGTACAAATTTTCCATGTGACCTAGGGCAAGTCTCTTAAGCATTCTGTGCTTCAGTTCCCCATTTGTACAATGAGATAATAGCACTGCCCTATCTCACAGGGTTGTTTGGAGGATAAATTCATTAAGGGTTGTGAGTTGCTCAGGTAGTAGAGAGAGAAGGGCCATATAAGAGGACCATGCATTCAGTGGCATGTTTGTTACCGCTGAATTCACCTGCTTTTTATTTCTGATCCAAGAGCTCTAGATATTCAGCTGCTACTTTTTGGTAAATATAAGCCAAACCCAGAACCTTGAATTTTGGTTGGGTCAAGATTCAAAGCCCCAAGTATAAGTACTCCCTTCTAGTTTTGGGTTCTGAGTTCGATTCCAGTCTGGAAGGGCTTATTTTCCTGTTCTGGGTTGGATGCAGCTGAATTCTCCTGTGAAATCTCATGATTTCTGCCATCTTATGTCAATCTCATGAGAGAAACTCACAAGGTTATGGTACTTTAGAATTCAAACCTGAACTCAAAACTGAGCCCTAATTAAATTAGATTCAGAGATGCCAGAGCCAGAAGGGACCATTGCAATAATCTAGTCTGATCTCCTGTATAAAACAGGCCACAGAAGTTCCCCCAAATAATTCCTTTGAACTAGACCATATCATTTAGAAAGACATCCAGTTTTGATTTAAACATTTCCAATGATGGAGAATCCCACACAACTCTTGATAAATTGTTCCAATGATTAATTAAACTCACTGTTAAAAAATTACACCTTATTTCAAGTCTGTTTGTCCAGCTTCAACTTCTAGCCATTGGATCATGTTATATGTTTGCCTACTAGACTGAAGAGCCCATTATCAAATATTTGTTCACCATGTAGGTGCTGTAGACTGAACAAGTCACCCCTTAACCTTCTTTGTGTTGAACTAGATAGATTGAGCTCCTGGAGTCTATCACTATAAGGCATGTTTTCTAATCCTTTAATCATTCTCGTGGCTCTTCCCTGAACCCTCTCTAATTTAACAACATCCTTGTTGAATTGAAGAGTTGCAACACTTTTATTAGATGCATAAACATACATCTCAGACTGTCTCCTTAGGTTTTGCAATCAGTAGGCCCACCCAGGGCACACTGGGTAACAGAGGTACTAGCATTGTCACCCCCAGATTAATAATAGGTAAGGCTAAAATTTTGTCACGGGTATTTTTAGTAAAAGGCACAGACAGGTCATGGGCAATAAACAATAAATCATGGATGCATGAACCTGGGGCTGACAGCCTGAATCCAGCCGCCTGGACCTGATGTTGTGGAAGTCACATAAAATCACGGAATCCATGACCTCCGTGACCAACTCATAGCCTTAGTAATAGGATATGTAACTTTACATAATTTCTGTTTATCTCATCTCTGTTATCCAGTGCCCATGATTAGAGCTGAAGTGTATTACTACAAAAGCAACCACAAGTCACTGATTATGCCAAATATCTGACTACAGGAATGTCTAATGTACAGATTCACCTATAACTGTAAACTGATTAAAGATGCTAGTTTGTAAAACGGATTCTTAACAGAGTGTGTGTAATGCCTGAGATAACTAAAAAAAATCCAAACTTAGTCGTTGTAAGACGATGTGAGCAGAAAAGTAGCAGCCTGGCCTGTGGAGTTTCCATTCTTTGTACCTCATTCAAGCAGCTCTCACAGTACTTTGAGGTGTAGAAACAGGAGACTTGAACAAAAATTGAAAGTGGAGTGCATTCCAACTGCTCATATTTCAGTGGGGGAGAACCTTCTCAAGACTTTAGAACCTAGAAAGGTGGCAGCTGGTGGAAAGCTGGTAGGGTTGAAAAATCTATAAGGTACTTACAATCTTTCCTCTGCTGGGGAGCCTACAAATGGCCAGTTTAGTCGCAAAAGTAGATGGCCAAGGGATATGCTGATTCAGCAACTTCCAGTGACCAGCGATTAGGGCTGGAATTTTCAGAGGAGCCTGGGGAAGCTAGGTGCTCAACTCCCAATGAAATTCAATGGGCGTTGGTGCCTAGCTCCCTTAGCATTCTTTGAAAACTCAGCCTGAATCTGCCCATCACTGGTGGAAAGATGATGTGGTTGGATAGGGGGAACAGAGGGCACAATGTGGCCTGCAGAACATTACTGATGATGAGGCATGAGTCAAAGAGAATAGTTTGACTTTTAGATCCCAGACTGAATTTGTGTGGCTGGCAGTAAACTGAGAAGAATCTGAAGTGGAAGTCATACGCATGCCATACACACCGAATCCAGACATGCTGTTTCAGACTGGAACTGTACTTTAAAGTCACTCCAACTAAAATGGCCACAAGTGCATAGATGCACTGTGCTGCTGAACAGGCCTGCGATTGCCTATTTTGCACATGTAGCTTAATCACTCCTTTGTTTACGTGCCCTGCATTTCTTAGGATTAGAAGGCTCTGGGGTCATCAGTTGTCTTCATTAATGTTCAGCCACTTAAAGAGATAAAGTAATTTAAAAAGAAGTGGTGGAAGAAATTTAAAACTTGTTATGGGGCATATTCATCTGGGGAACATAATGCCAGGTCTACCTTTGTGTGCCCAGACCCAAGCTCCTGATTCAGGCAACACTCCCCTTCACTTCAAATGCAATGTTTCCAGCTTAGAAAGTGCTGGATCATTCCTAAAGTTGCACTCCTGAAATGAGCTCAGCATGAGCATCAATGCCAATGTGGTTCTTCAGAGTTACAGGAGTCGTCCACTTATAATGGAGCCCACTACAAGAAGCAGAACCTACATTTGTTCTTTACTCTGGGGTATACAGTGTGAATGTGATCATGCTGGAGAATAATCAACTCTCAAGCCAACCTGAAAAGTGCAAGGGACATCTGGAATACACTTGTACTATCTCTTGACCCTATTAGTTTTGACAAGATGGGTCTTCTTTCTTCTTGTATATAACATCTGATATTGATACCTGGCTTATAAAGGGAAATTGTTTTTGAAGTCACGAAGTTGTGGGAGGTCCAAAGGAGTGAAGAATAAATTATAGGCAAATTTGTTATTTGCAAACTTCACCTGGAAAATTGTCCTCTATAGCTATCAGAGATTTTAGATCATAAGTATTTTAATATTATTTGCTCTTATACAAACGCTCTTATGAGTTTTCCCCACAGGACAGGACAAGAAGTAATGAGCTTAAATTGCAGAAAGGGAAATTTAGGGTAGGCATTAGGAAAAATCTTCTTAATGGTAGGGTTAGTTAAGCACTGGAACAAATTAACTAGGGAGGTTGTGGAAGCTCTGTCGATGGAGGTTTTAGGACTAGGTTGGACAAAAAAAATGTCAGTGATGGTCTAAATAATACTTAGTCCTGCCTCAGTTCAAGAGACTAGAGTAGATGACTTACTGCCGTCCCTTCCAGTCCTACATTTCTATGATTCTATGAAAATAGAAAGTACCAGACAAGCAGTGGAAAGTAAACTAGATTGTTAAAGTATTTTCAGTTTTAATAACTTAAGGTGTTATTAATAACGTAGCTCTGGACATTTAAAACACCGACACAATATAGCATTCCACTTATTAAGCCAATCTGGATTCCTTTTCTGTTTACCCTGGCTTCCTCTAACACTTCCCCCTCCATGACCTGCCCCCGCAAAGAGTTTTTTGGGTTATCCACCTGTTGTGTTATAATATAGAGAGAGTGTAAACTTCTAGCACAACAGACTGGTAGCTCTAGGCATTACTGTAATACAAATAATAAAACCTGACTTTTAACATCAATTTTTAAAAAAAGCCATTCCCCTTTTAATTTTTTTTTGAAAACCATAGTCAATTCTTTTTTCAAAGTTCAAGTATGAGAAGCCCACTCGCTTTAGGGATTGTTTTTATTTCAAAATTTACATGTTGCCTAGCACAAAACAATGGCAAACAACACATTCCAAGGATCTTCCACCAATAATTAAAGGACTCCTGGGACTCAAAGGTTATTAGATTTCAAGGAGCTTCAGAAAGTTCAAATTTTTCCTGTGTACACTATCCCTTATCAGTATAAGCAACAGCTGCTTGCAAAATAGCTTTGGCCTGTTTGTCTCAAGCCCTCCTAAGGATTGCCATAGATTTTTCACAGTTACTACCCCAATCCTGCAATTCACTCTACCTGCACAGCACCCTGTTGAAGTCAATGGGGTTCTAAATGGGCACAACAGTTAATTTCAGGACTAGGAACTTGGCTTTCATTTTACTAGCGGTGTCTTGCAAAGTGACACTCTTGCCTAATGCAATTTAAAGAGTTTCCTCTACTACAAAGTAGAGTCCTGCAGCAGGACTGGGATCCCGGGGGCACTGCAGGACCCACTGCCATAATAGCAGGAGCGGGATTAACAAAATAGTTCCGCGCAGGGCTCTACTACAAAGTTCACTGTAATTGTAGGATGTGTGTAGTACTATATTAAGAAAATGCTACAGGACCTGCTGTTTTCTTGCATTATCTGGGTAATGGGTGCATGGGGAATCTTACACTGCCAGGCTGCCTAAGGTAGAGAACAGTCAGGCTGATAGGGGGTTTGACTGCAGAGATTTTCAACGTAGTTTTATCTTCATTATTTCCCCACCCTCTATGCCTGGCCATGGACCCTCTTGACAACAAAGAAAAGCTGGAAAAGAAAGCACCTTAAGTTCCTTTTGGCAAAGGAGGGAAACAGATATGGTGAGTAGCAAACTGATCTCACTAGAGAAACTCAGCAGTGTGTCTTCTCATTCAGTCATCTTTCCTCAGCTGACCAGGATCACATGATTTGGCAAGAGGCTGTATTATTACTTACAGATAGGCTTGGAAGGGTTAGCTTTTTAATTAGTAAATGTTGGTTAAAAGTTGATTTCATTGCACACACACACACAAACACACAACATATTTCCACTGATAATCATTGAAATTTACAGATACGCAAAGCAAGAAAGATGTTGCTTGAGAACGTAGAGTTTGATTTAAGGCTACTTCCTCTGGATATTTTGACATGTGATGTTGACAATTTGTGTTTTAGCAGTTATAAATCTTTAACTTTTTGAATCTCAGGGTCTACTGTTATAAATAATTGTTGAACTCCCCACATTATCTCATCCCACCATAATATCCCACAACTATGAAAATTTAAAACAATAAAAATAAAAAATGCTTAAAAATAAACAGATGTTATCTGTCAGTTATAAAAATACAATTGAATTCTGCCAGGCCTACTTATAGAGCACCACAGATGTGCATGTACATTACACAACAGACAATGATAGAATCCCTGCCCCTAAAAATGTACAGTCCAAAGCCCTGATCAGACATGCCCATGATCATTCCATGGCTTGTTTTGGAATCAAGAATAGAAACAGAGCAGCAAATTCTCCCCTTACATTATTTATCTCCATTAACTTTAATGGAATCACAGTGATATAACTATGAGGAAAATATGGTCCTGAAAGTTTCAAACAAACTCCTTCATCAGTGAAAAATGAACTACAAGAAACACTATGACATGAAACGGGTTGACCTTCATGTCACAAACTAATCATGTCTTATGCTATATTCTTCATTATGATGATATCACACAACATTTGACAGGGTTAAAGAGAAGTTAGTTTCCTATCCACCGCCACATGTCCCTGAAGTTATCCAAATGTACTGTCTTATCGAAACGAGAGGAGGAGAAATTTGTAGAAGATCAAATGAACAGGATTGGATTAAATTCAGACCTTATGTAAGCAGGTGCAACTCCATTTGGCATTAAGAAGAAACCATTACTAAACTATCTTACTTTGCATTTCCAGAATATCTTTCCTCTGAGGATCTACAAGTTCTTTACAATCATTAAGTCTCACAACATGCTAGTGAAGTATGTGAGTGTTGCTATAGGCGTTCTCTAGCTGGATAATAGCTAGGCCTTATCCACCTCTGATAAGTGACATGTCCAAGATCACACAGCAACTCAGTATTAGTCAGGCACAGACTCTCAGAAGGCCTGATTTCTCATCCCCTACTTTGACTGCTAAATGACACTCTGTTCAGGCATGTCACTGAAACATATGATACTTAGATGATTGAACTGCACTATTTCCATGTGACCACATCTGCAAAAGATATTGGGGGACTTGTAATGCAAAACTATCTTGATAGATGTGATGAACACAAAGTTTACTGTTGTCAGGATCATGACAAGGGTCGTCAAGACTAAGGGTCAGAGCAGGGTCAAACATGAGGCTAAGCGTAGCAGAGGATTTCACAGTCAAGCTCCAGGCTAGGGTTGATACCAAGGATCCGGGGCCAGAATAGGAGATGAGGTCCAAATTAAGGCAAGGTCAAAGCCAGGCATTCAAGAGCAGAAATGAATATGGCAGCTACAGAAGATCCGTACTGCTGACTAGACACTTCCTGGATCACCCTTTGGATTTATAAAGGGCAGGGAGCCAATCAGAAGCCATGAGGCTGCTGCCTGGCAAACCCCTTGAGGAGGGACATTCTGTGATTTGTGTTTGCAGCAGGTCATGGAAAGTGGAGCAAAAGCTAATTACAGCTACCCTTGGGTAGCAGCACTCAGCTGTTTGCTGCCTAGTTGCTCTACAGGCCCATGTTTGAGACCCCCTGGCCCTTATGATTACTCTCCTTCCCTGAGCACCAGTTGCTGGCCTGGGCTGTCATGAGGTCAAGGCCATAGACTTGGAACTGTGGCTCCCAGTATCACTGTCCTGGCCCACAGCCCTCCTCACCTACAAGGTACCAGAGGGAGCTACATTTGATTTTTGAGTCCAGCATCTTGTGGACCTCATAATTGTCATGTCCTTGGACCCACATTGGAGGGGCAGTGGTTGGGCCCAGTGAGTGAAAGGTTTCTCAATGTAGGGTTTTAACAAGGATATGTGGAACACTAGGTGGATTTTGAGGGATCTGGGTCATTGAAGTCTCATGGTCAGTGTGTGGATTACTTGGCTGATGGAATATGGCCTGAGATATTGGTAATCCAGTTTACAACACAGCCAGTTGATGCAGAGGTGTTTGTCTGAGAGCCCCACTTTGCCCGATGGTGAATGCCAGGCCTTCCCAGCATCGGCAGTCAATGTGCTGCTTGTAATCTTCCTTGGTCTGTCCAGATGTGCCTTGAGTTCTTCTTGGATCTCGTGGATCAGGAGCACCCAGTCGGAGGCTGCAGGATTGGTGGAGTTCACAGGTACAGCCAGCTGGAGATGGGGGTGGATGTCACAGTTTGCATAGAACAGACTCTGCTTGGTGGAGACATTGTAATAAGCAAACTTTGCATGGGGTAGGAGGCTTGACCAGTTGTCCTGATGGAAATTCATGAAGCAGTGCAAATATTTTCTAACATTCAATTCGCTCATTTGGATTGACAATCAGTTTGTGGGTAAGCATGGACCCTGAGCAATCATAGGGTTTCACACCAACACTGCGACACAAACTGCAGACCCCAATCAGTTGTGACTAGCTTCCGGAGTCCATGGAAACAAATGAGATGAGTCACCAGGGGCTGAGCCATTTCTTCTGAGGAAGGTAGGTGCACACTGTGGACAAAGTGGGCCATTTTTGTCAACTGGTTCACCACAGTGAAGGCTACAGTGTACCTATTAGACACATGGAGCTTTACTATGAAGTCCTGGGTAATGGTTGCCCAGGGGTTCAGAGGGGCTCTCGGAAGGCATTAGGGTGCTGAGGGGTTTTTATTGCAGCATATTGGTGCAGGCACATATCTCACAGGAATCAACATACAAGTGGATTGTTGTGCTCATTCAGGGCCACCAGCAGGAGCAGGTGGTCACACAGAGGGTCTTGAGGTGACCCAGGTGTCCTACTAATGGCGAGGCACAACAGAGCCATGGTACCGCTAACTGCGAGATTCCTGGCAGAACATACAAGCAGCCCTGGACATAAAGAAAACCATCTTGGATCTGGTGTTGCCCTTGGCTTGCTGCCTCAAGTTCCTTGGGAAGCTGCTCCTTCCCTGCAGCTGAGCAGATCAGTGACACAAGGTCTTGGGTAATCGTGGCATCCAGGAAGTTCCTGGGCTTAAGAATGCCTGGGGACTCAGCATGTATTGGCTGGTGAGGTATTCCCCTTTTCAGGACAAGGCACTGGTAGTCTTGTTCTGGGACCCTGCAGGGTATGTGATGGTGAAATTGAAGCCTGTGAAGAACAGGGCCAAGCATAGCTGCCTCTGGTTCAGTGCCTTGGCTCAGTGGAGGCATTACATTTTTAGGATCCATGTAAAACTGTATTGGGTACCAAGCACCCTGTAAATAGTTGTACCAGTGGTGCCACTCTTTGAAGGCTACTTGGATAGCTAGAATGTGAGGCATTGAAGGGGTGTTATCTTCAGTCCAGACTATTGCCAATTTTGGTAGGACATATTCCTGGAGGTTTTATCACATGACATAATCTTTAATTAAAAATGAATTTTTAATTCCTGGAGACTCCAGGACAATCCTGGAGGGTTGGCAACCCTATCAGGCCAACCCCCTCTACCAGTCTTGAGTTTGTTTTTTCCTGAATTGAGTCATGCTGGAGCTCATGATGGGCAGTTGGTGAGAGTGTGGCCAGATCCGCCACAATAGAAACACAGTCTGTGGCAACAACATTGCTCTTTTCCCCCGGGGTCACATGGCAATGGGTAGTATCCAGGTGCATCAGTTCAAGGTCCAGGTCAGAGATGGGAACCAAGGGGCACCAATTGGGGATGGCCTGGACCCACTCCTCTCCTCACGTCACTCATGGAGCCTATTGTCAATGTATAGGACAAGGTCAACCAAGGCATCTAGGTTGGTCAGAGCCTCCATGTGAGTTAGCTCATCCTTAATCTCCTTGTGTAGTCCCCACCAGAACTTGTTGAGTAGGGCTGCTTCATTCTAATCAGTGTCAGAGACTAGTTGCTGAAAGTGGGCAGCTTAGAGGGAGGATGGTCCCTGCCTGGCTAGAATTTGCTCAGGGACGTCTCTGCTGAATGGGCACAGGGGAGGAAATCATCAAACATGGCACGAAAATGCCTGGAGAAAGCCATCCCAGTCAGACAGAGCCAGGCTCGCTCATTCAAGCAGGGACAAGACTCAGTCCAATACATAGCCTATTAGGAGGCTAACACTGAGTACTACTTTTGCTTGGTCAGTGGGGTAGGACCAGCAGGAGGCATTGGTTGTTAACTCCCCCTGAATTTTTGGCAGTCCCTGTTAAAGCCTTCTTGGAGGTGGTCTGGGGGCCTGGATCCAGATAGGCAGCAGCAGTGTGTGCCCATATGCAGTGTTCTCATCCTGCCGAGGGGCCGCCTGCTCTCTCAGCATCAGGTTATCTACCACATGCTGTGCTAGTCGGGCCTGCAGTCCCACATTTTCATCATGGATTGCCAGGGAAGCGCCTGGTTCTTTGTTGTGAGTTGCAATAATTGGGTTTGAAGCGTGGGGAAATCTTCCTGGGAGTGGTCAGTCCATTCACTTAGCTCCAGTACCCTCTGGGGTTTGCTGGGCAGGGAGTGGCCCACTGCCTGCCTGGTGCCCCAACTGTCAGGATCCCGCCAAGGGCAGTCAGGACCAAAGAGCAGAGTCAAACAGAGGCTGAGAAGTTCATAGTCAGGTTCCAGGCTGGAGCTGATACCCTAGATTAGGGTTTAAAGCAGGTTTCAGATCAGGATGCAAAGTCCAAGTGAGGGGTTTAAGTACAAGAATAGTCACAGCAGGGATAGGAGAGCCACAGTATTGCCTGGACACTTAGAAATCATAGAATAGCAGGCTTGGAAGGGACCTCAGGAAGTCATTCTAGTCCAACCCCCAGACAGATTTTTGCCCCAGATCCCTAAATGGCCCCCTCAGGGATTGAATTCACAACCCTGGGTTGAGGTAGCTAATGCTCAAACCACTGAGCTACCCCTCCCCCTAAACACCCTTTAGATTCATATAGGATGAGAAGCCATAAGGCTGCTGCCTGTCAGACCCCTTGAGATGGGCCTTCCTGTGGTCTGTGTGTGCAGTAGGTCAGTGAGTAGTAGAGAGGGAGCTGGTTAGAGTTGCCAGAGAGAGAGTAGTGTGCAGGTGTTTACTGCCTGCTTGCTTTGTAAACCTGGGTTTGAGACCCACTGGGTCTTGGAACTGCCCCCCGAAGTAGCCGCTGAGCTAGAGCATAGCTTTTATAGTGAGAACAGAGTGATGAGGAAAAGGAAAGTGTCTGGATAAAACAGGGTGATCACCAGGCTAGTATCTGACCATCCTGGACAGTTTTTTTTAATGGATTTGCCAGTTGCCAGAAAAATAATTTAATCCGCCGGGTTTTTTTTTATGTGGGTCTAAAATTTTTCATTATTATCACAATACACTGGGATATCTATTGTGAAAAGTTTCTGTGTTCAGTGAAAGATGCTGCAGTGTTCCCGCGTCCACAGTTTAAGTGATAACAGATCAAAATAGTTGAAAATACAGCAGCTGTCTGCCCACCAACACCCAAGTGCACCGGGCATGTGTGTGTAAGAGAGTTTGTCATGTGAGAGTGAGGAGTTCTTTGATGTTACCAATCTTATCTGTACGTGTTATCTCACTAGATATGATAAGTGGCTGTTGAAGTGGGGGAGTTGCAGAGTTGCCTTGTGGTTGGGGGTTGGGGTTATGGCAGGTTTGCCTTGTGTGGGGCGGGGATGCCAGTGTTTTTGCATTTCAAAGGATAAAACAATAAGCATTTTGCCAGTCGTGAACATATTACCTGTTTTTTCCATGATCCTGCAGCTTCAGCCTAAAATTAATGATTAGGATAAGATACATATTCTAATTAAACCTATCATTTTAATTAGCTGAATTTATGTCCAGTATTATTGTCACTGGCCAGTTACTATGTGTTCAAATGGCGACGGGTGGGAGGTTTTAGTGTGCTGCTGTGCGTTAGCCATCACGTCTTTCTTCTGTAACTATTTGCATGTGCTTAAATTAGTGGCCTAAATTCCATCTTTAATAATAGGACAAATGTCATCTCTCCGAAATATAAGGAATGAGTGGTAAGAAGTGGAAGGTTCTCATAATATTGTTCTGGCAATAGACATGGCTGGGCATGCGCATGTTTAATAATCCTAATTTTTCTAGGAAACCTCAGTTCCTTTCTGATCAGCGGGTTGACGACATCAGTATCCAGTAGGAGGTTAAAGTGCTAGTCTCCACAAAGGTCATCCAAAGTTTGAATAGTGGCTGATCAATCAGTACAGCTGTTTACATACTGTAAGAAGTGCCTTTGCACAGCTTCTATTTTTGGCAGTCCATGTATCTAAGGGCTTAGGTCCTTTGAACAATCAAGATTCAGGACTGTTCTGTACAAGAATTTTGTCCTCATCAGGACTCAATTAATGAACATTTTTTGTTATGTCAATATCATTAATACAGACCTTCTGTTGCTGGTGTGATTAAAGTCTGATTGGGGCCATGGTTAAGTCCACTCTCCTTGACCAGAGAGAAGGGACGAATATTTATTATCCTACTTTTAGCCAGACAGCACCTTCCTGTATTTACTGATTTCCTTTTCTAGTATCTTAGCTTCTATATAAGCCTCATATTTGGATGGGCTGGTGGCTACAACACAGCACTGAGAGTCAGGCCATGGGGTTCTAGTCCTGGCTGTGACACTGACATCCCCTCTGGCATTGGGCAAGGCATCCAGCCGCAGAGACTTCAGAGACTTTAATTCCCTCTGTTCAGTAAAGCCGTCGGAGGGCTCTAAATGTAAAGTTTTGGAGTAGGATGTACTTGCGTACTGTACTATACTATCATAATGGTCCCTTCTAGCCAGAACATCTATGAATCCTTTAAAAGGAACCTCTGCAGTACTCCAAAAGCATCCCTCATCCTCACAAGGTAGAGGATCCAGGGCAGAAGAGCAAAAGTAAAGCAGTGCCTCCAGCTGAGGCACCTATCAGACGGCTGCAGTTGTATGGTAGGGCCCACAAGTAGGAGCTGTAGTAGAGCTTCCTCAGGGTTGGACAGCTTAGAATCAGGCAGCTCAGGCTGTGGGCCCCCAAACAGGTTTAATTTACCAGCCATGACTCGAAGAACCAAACAATCAGGGAGCTAGAAGGAAGGGTGCAGATTGGCCACAAAGAGAATGAAGCTGCTGCTGGACTTGGAGGAGAGGAATCTTCTAACGGGCAAGGAGGATGCTGGGATGGAGGCCTCATTCCACCTCATTTTAGTGAACTGTGGCTTGACAAGTGTTTAAAACCGCTCAAAAAGTAGAGCAATAGCATGAAACACAAGCTGCCACTGCTGCTATCTTTTATTGCTTCCTAGCCATTGATTTCACAACACCAATTGGCAGCAGCATGAGGATGAGTCATATGTACTTTCAGTCCAGTGGCTGGCTGACTGCACGTCAAAGGTCAGATTGACTAGCGATTACTGTACTTGAAATGTGTTTGGGGAAAAGGAAAGGTGGTTAAGGTCTAACTTTGCTATTGTGAGCATGCAGTATACCCCTCCCCCCATACTTTCTCACATAGTCTCTACCTGTTCTTTAGTCATTTGGCTCCTATTGTTTAGTATGGAATGTTGCTGTTTATCTGCTCCTTGCCTAGTTGGCATAAATTGCGCTATGCTTACCAGTGGCATTGCTGCTTAATGCCCAGTTGATTAATGTTGGCACTTGAGTTGCTGGGTCTCTGATTTATTGATTTAGAGCAATGCACTGTAGTCCCCTGGTTTTATGAACATCGATCTTATGACGACTAGTTACATGAGCCATTTTCCTGCCACCAAAATCATCTTTCTTCCCCTGAATGTGACTTCAATCCTTCAGCCAATGTTCAAGCAGTTGTACAGGTTTGAAAAGAGAGCTTTGATAGCAAAGAAAAGATGCAGTTCTCTCAAAGAAAAATCAGGCAGACTGTAGACCTTTGTTACCATTCTTTATGTACACTTCCACTGAACAATAAATTAATGGATGCATCGATCTACTGTAATTTTGAGCTGTTCAATTTTATCAACTTTTTGATTTTATGAAGTCCTCAATCCCCAAGTAGTTCCTATATAGGGGTTCTACTGTATAGGAAAGAAAATTCACTTAATTGCATCAGTGTTTGAACCAGGGGCATACGCAGGTTAGCTTTAGGGAAGGAAAAATGGCCAGGAAGAAGGGGGGACTAGTCCCACAGTATCATCCTTCAGGGTGCTTTATTGAGCATGTGCAACTTCCAGAAATCACACTATGTATAATCTTTTAATCTGAAGGCGGCAACAAATGAAGGGTTTACCATTTCTTCCTTTTCTGGGTTCATAAACTCAGGCAAAGGGACTAGTGTGAAGGGCTCGCTCATGTACCTTATTTTGCACAAATTAGACTTATTTTGTAGGGGAGGGGAGGTTGGCATTCCGCAAGAGAGAGAGATCAAAATGGAACAGCAACATTTTTGCAAATTTCCATTTGTCTGCCAAGGACCACATCTACACTGTCCAGAAATATGCTTAGCCAAAATCATTCCAATAGCTGACAATAAAATAGTCCGTGGTTCAGAATAACACCATATAAGTTTACATCCTGAAGTTGGATCTTGTGGGAGTTTATTGTTTAGAAGAGAAGCTTGTGTTAACGTGTTCTGGTAGAAGAAATGAGAGAAGTTTGCTATGCTTTCAGTTTTAGCAGAAGGGAACTGCAGTGTGTGTGATCAGTTTAAAAACCCAACCAGACTTGATATTGAGAGGAATAAAAATTTAACAGTAGCCCATAGTAAATATTTTAAATAATAATCTCCAATACATGTTTGCGATGATTTGGGGAATCTATCTATATACAGCCTCTGAATTCTGGTTGACTATGATATTGCTGCATCACTGACTACTTCAAAGAAAATCCCCGAATGGGAATAAAAGGAAAGAGGTGACAAAGCAGAGGTTTAAAAAGAATAAGGAGGCTTGGGGCAAGGGAGACTAATAGAGGAGCATGCTTTTGTCCTTTTTGATGGTAAGATCAGCTGAGGAAGAAGGAAGTAGGACAATGAGAGACTCCCTGATTCAGAGGAGAAACAATGTGCAGGATGTGGGATCTGAATACTCTATAGGACTCTGATCAAATCCCAAACAACCTTCAAAAGTGGGGAGATAATTGGGTCAGGGAACGACATACAGGTGCTTTTATCTAGATCTGTATATTGATTGTGCTAACGTAGTGTGTGTTAGAAACCCTTTACAAAGCCTGTTATGTGCTTCAACTATCACGTGTCTCTGGCGAGAGAAGCTGCAAACCAGAGTGCCCACAAGGTTGGAGTTCTGCTTAAGCTACTGGAGTGTTTTGGGGGATCACCACAAGTCACCTACGTGCCATGGGCAACCGGATTGCGAGGTATGACTTTTGCAGAGGAATAAGAGTCAGTGTTTATGCCCAGGCAGTAGTCCAGAGAGGCCCAAGAGATTATTTGGATAGGCTCCAGGATTAAGGGAAGGTTATGAGTACATGGGTCCAGCATCATGGGACCCTGGTGAGTGTCCAGTAATGGGAGCTCTACTAGGGCTGTGAAAACATTAATAACTATTATTATTTGCATGCTGTGATTTCTGGAGGCCCCAGTATGCAATTATAATTTGAACTATTTGTGCAACTTCTAGAATGGAACATTTGCTATGGATAGAACTGTCACCTGACCTCCCCAGATAAGGTTATAAGCCTTCAGATGTCTGGATTTTTTGTTGTTAGGGGAGATGGAAAGGGAAATCTTGATTGTTTTTCCCAAGTCCACCCTCTTTTACAACGTGGAGACAATTAGACATTTCCCACTAGCAAAGTCTGGAAGAAAACAACATTGAGTGACATTTTTCTTCTGTTTTTTTTGTAGATGATTGTGTTCATGCTGCTAGGTTAAATTTGGATACAGGGGATGAAATACTGGCCTCACTGAAGTCAATGGCAAAACCCTCATTGACGTCAGTGGAGCCAGGATTACCCCTAGAGTCTGAAGGTATAGGGAACAGGCGCATTAACCTTACATTGATTTTGCAGTGTCACTGATCTAAGATAAGTACAATTTTTGGTGTCATTATATGCACGAGACTACTTCAGAGCTCTTCAGTGGCTATTGTCACTTCACTAAGTTAGAAGAACTAAGAATGAGTATAAATCATAAGCTAATTAGCTCCCTTCACCAATATGCACCTTCAATTCTCCTCTATAAAGTGGGGAACAAGCACACCGTAGGAGTCAGTGATGTAACTTGTTGAACTAACTTCTCAAAAAGTCCTTAGTGAGGTCTCAACAAGTAAAATGCATTTTCAAAACAATCTTTATTCTGTTTGAAGACCTAGTACAATTTTTAAAGCAACTTAAAAACAAGACACAGCTCCATCAAATCTATAGCTTGAACAAAATTTCAAGGAGGCACATTTTTATTATTGCCTTGTAAAGGCAATTTACAACCCATCCTACCTTCCATCTCCTCCAAGACCATTTTTTTTTAAACAAAGTCATTTTAATGTTTTAAAGACATTTAACAGAACAGAGCTTTATTTTTTTAAAACAAGAATACAAAAAATAGCAGCATCATGGGCAGCTAATGCAGTCTCATAGGGACAAGTGCAATGTAACTATCAACTCACACACCAGTCCAGTTTGGCCTTCGATGATAGTAATAGTTCATTTTTTTTTTTTTTTTTTGTACAGAATGTTGCATTTTGGAACCTTGTCCCATGGGAGGCATTGTGCGTTGAGCTGCCCATTTGTAAAGTGACCCCGAAGAAAAATAATATCAGGATTCACTTTCCCAACTGAATACCATGCATAGCAAAAGCACTGTGTTATAACCGGCAGAAGTTTTCCCAATTAGAAGCATCAGAAGGATTTCCCAAGCATTATAGTTCATTGCCAATTACAAGACAAAGCCACTCCTTTTCTACAGAACAGCTGGCGTTAAACAGAAGATTTGGCTTTACAGATTTTTTGTTAGATAAGTGAACCATCCAGATGAGTTGTTTTTAAAAACAGAACTACACAATCTTCTCACTTTATTTGGAAACAACTTTCACCTAAAAAGGTTTGTGTGTGTGTATTTATTTTTAAACAAAGAAATGAGTGACAGCATGTGCTTGATTGAGCAAAATGACACTGTTTGGTGAAAGGTGCACCTAGCTTATGATCCATTCACACCCACACACAAAATCCAAGCTTCAGTTTAAAGAAACAATAATTTGCTTTCTCTCACTTTTCTTGTGGTCACATGTACATCTACCTTTCAGCAGCCTTGTAAAAAGTAGTGCGGCAACTCAGAGACTTAAGTATTCAAAAACTTTAATCATATTAGATGGAAAAAATTCCGCTAAATTACATTAAAAGCACCATGTTTCTTCAGTTACATCAACATATCTTTGTTTCATGTTCATATGAAGTTTGAGTTTCCAGGTATATTAAAGCTGGTTTAGTTCAACCAAAGTGAGTGGATCATACAATATATTAAAGACATAAACCTCAGCAATCAAAAAGGGTGTTTGGCAAAGCTGCAGTACTATACAACTCACTTTGCAGAGTCCACACATGGACTAGGCACCGCATCAGACCAACTAAAGCCCTATTTTGAGGGTTTAAATGATCCTTAAGTAGTGCATAGACCTTGTGCAGGCTAAATTTCACCTTAAGATGCCTTAATGAAAAAATCTTCTTAGCTTTGTGCTTGTTTGTCCTTGTTTGTGCAAGAGAAGACAGGGGCCTGATTCTCACATATACTAGTTTTTCTCCACCATAAGCACAGATCCTCAGGTAGTGTAAATCAGCCTAGCACCACTGAAGGCAATGGAGCAACCCAATGGATCCCAGCTGAGAACTAGGCCCACTGACTTCTGTGGACATGAGAGGAAAGTCAGGTCCCAAATGTCTAATCCAGGGGTTCTCAAACTGGGGGTCGCAAGCTGTCAGCCTCCACCCCAAGCCCCACTTTGCCTCCAGCATTTATAATGGTGTTAAATATATAAAAAAGTGTTTTTAATGTATAAGGGGGGGTCGCACTCAGAGGCTTGCTGTGTGAAAGGGGTCACCACTAAAAATGTCTGAGAACCCCTGGTCTAACCACTACATCCTTTCCTGAAAAGTGTTTTAAGTGATACATCAATCCAGGCTATATACATTTTGCCTAAAGAAAATAATTGTAATACTTTTCCTCCAACATGTTTAACATTTTTAATTTTTGTTTATCCTTACAAGGATATTTTGACATAGTATGAAGGTTGCTTAACTGCTGTGTACTGGATGGATTTGAATTTCGAGCTCTGTTGAATGACATTTAAAGCAGAATTATTGGTGAAGTAAAGGAAAGGCATTACAAAAAACAAATTTAGATTGTTTCACTCTGAGAAGTCTGCCTGGGAAGGAGAGATGAACTTGTAGGCTTGTATAACTGGAAAAAAGTTCAGCATGATTTTGAAATTGTAATTGTCCTGAGACATTAATGATGGTTGAGCTTTGCTCCCTGATATGTGAAAGATTAGGTTCTGGTAAGATAAAATACATTCCACAGAAAAGCAAAGTCAACAGGCTAAAAAACCAAAAACAAAATAAAAACAAACCTCACAGCATCAGAAATGAAGAGGTAATGTAGAAATAAACCACAGGTGACAAACTAATTGCCTAACAGTATTTCTAAAAGGTAAAGATTTCTAAATAAGTACTTAATACTTCATTTTAAGAGATGTACATTTTTTTAAAGAGGGGCAATAGTCGGAGAACTCAATGGGATTTATTCCTGCCATTGTGCATGCAACTAGCTCCCTTTAACAATAAAGGCTGTTCCACTTGTAGTTCAAGGAAAAACCAATTCATATCTCACCTGGACTAAAAAATCTTTAAGATTCCTCTTAGACATCATTGCCCTATTAATCCGCAAAACGTGAAGTAGCAGCATGAATTTATCCAATGTTGTGAGTGGATAACCATGTCAGAAACCCACAGTGAATAATCCTTTACAATTTTGGTAAATGGGACACTGACATCCTTTGTTTCTTTAACTAATAGAAATCCTGTAACTCTTTGGTACCTGGAATTTTAAATTTGTTCTTTTAGATGACATTACCTTTCAGTAAATAAGTTTGTGAAAATAACAAAAGTGTGTTATGGAAATTGTAATGTTAAAAAAGCAAGGTTTTCCCATCTGAATTTACTCTATCTTGTACTCTATTGTTCAGAACAAACTTGGGGGTCTTTTTCTAGTAATACAAAAACCAAACATTTTAGAGAATCTTCCTTCATATGAAATGAAAGGTATCTTGACGTGCTGACAAAAAGTCTACCATGGTAGGTCAAGATGCTGGATTTACTTTTTACGACGGATTTACTATGTGGATTGAACTTGAAATCCAAACTGACTACTATAGTATCCAGTTTTTCATTTGTTCTTCCACAGTAACATTCAGAAGAGGATGCACATTTTTTTTTCCTTCCAAATACAAAGACAATCGGGACAGAAGTTCAAAAGGCTTTAAGAAGCAAATATAGCGTGGTACCATATTCTAAAGATATCCTTGAAACAATATTGTTAGACTCAGTGATACTTTGTAATGCTCATATATTTTTATTGAATAAAGCAGCTTTGAAGCTTATCAGGCACTGCCCAACAAAATATTTAGTAAAAAAAAAAAACCAAAAAAACCCACAAAAACTTTTTAAACCTTCTATACAAGGAAAACTGTAAAATATTCATAGTTTTAATTCTGAAGCCAACTTTTACTGGCATCCTGTACATTTCTTAAAAAAACAAAAAACAAAACAAAAAACTCCGAACAACAAAATGAATATTAACAAAAAATAATACTCAGGAAAAACATTTTCAGGCAACAAAAAACAGAAAAAAGCTTATCCTGTAGGTATACTTGAAAAAGAAATACAACCAAAAGAAAATTCAGTATTGCATAGCACTGTCTAAGGATTCAGCTTTCAGCAAACAGAAAAGAGAAAATAGAAGCAGTTTGGTATTGATAGTTTCCATTGATGATCGTTAGTCATCCACTATGTACATTTTTATATACCGTATGCCATTGAAAGTCCCATTCTCTTCAGTCTTAAATATGTTCTTAACACGGGATTTTAAACGTCTAAACAAAACACTTCCTGGCACTTTGCTACTACATCATTTCCTCTGAACAACATACTGTAACCGAAGTCTTTTTAAAGTGTCCCTTATAAGTGAAAGTGCCATTCTGCTACATATCATTCACCAGGAAACGAAAATCCACAATGCTCTGTGCCTGGATCCACTGAGTACAGCAACACCAAATCTGAACCTCGCCATGACTGAGAAATTCCATTAACAGAATTACACAGACCTGTTGCCCCTTGGGTCTGCAGAATCCCACATTCTAGCTGGTAAAGCTTCAAAGAGATCGTAAACAAGCACCATGGTTAAAGGCCTCTATGTTCCTGCAGGGAGATAGGTATAGCATTTCCCTCTCTTGTTGTGTTTTTCTTTTCTCAATAAAAAGCACTTTAGATTAGAAACATACATTCACAGCTTAATACTGTGATCTCTCCCACTGCAATTGTCAAGAAAGCTCTAGTCCCATCTGAAGACAGACAGCTTTGATACTGCAGCTGAAATTCACAAATCAGGCTGAAAGGAACCTTCTCTCTCCAGAGGCCTCAGTGTTGTTGATTTTTTTGTTTTAAAACAGAGTATTAAGGTCTTCATCGCCTCTGCTGTGCATATACTGGGTAGGCTAGTGTGACATTGAGAGAGTCATTGTGCTGCACGAGTGATGTGTGTTGGTAATGTAGCACCAGTTCTTTAAGAGAGCTGTACAAGTTATATGGCTCTGCAAATCCATACCCAGTAGGAGTTTTGTTTATGACACAGTGCTTTACTTCTCCATCCACCCTAAAAGGAAAAAAATAGAAAGGTTTTTAATTTGTCAAGAAAGCAAAGTTTACATGTTAAAAAGCAGGCTAGAGAATAGTGAATTGACAGTGAACAAATAAATGTTGGTAAATATATAAAATGACAGCATTCTACATTGGAATAATTCCATTCATCTTAAATCTAACCAGAATTCTCAGTGTGTCATGCTGTACACACTGTTTTTGGTAGGCAGAAGGTACAAAGAACTTAGTGGATTGACAGCCAGTAGTTCTATGCTGTCATTCTCCCCCTTCGCTATAAGGTCCATCTGTGGGAACTTCCCAGGGCTGAACTTTGCAGGAGGGAGAGGAGCAGCAATGAGGGTAGATGATCCTATGCCTGACAGCCCAGACCCAAGCTGCTGAAGTCAATGGGATCAGGCCCTAACAGGATATCTGCTCATCACCCAGGTAAACTTACTAGCAACAATTTTTTTTAACCTCATTGTCATCCCTATGCTTTACAAACAATGCAAAAAATCAAGATACATACACAACAGAGCAGGCATAGCAGCCCGGTTTGCTGCTCTCCCGAACAAGGAACGTTCCATCCCGTTTTCCCCGCAGCAGATTTTCAGCTTGGCTTCTGTTGATATTTCCCACATTCCATGTTCGCTCGTCATGATGGGGCAAATCCTCATCATCTTCCACCATAGAGTATTGGCTGTACAAATATGAAAAGGATAATCAGAGAAATGTAGTGCTCATTGGGACCTCGAGAATTCGAGTCCAGCCCTCAAACACAGCCTTTGCAAGGGCTTGTCCAAGATTTTTTGAACCCAGGATCTCTCACACCCAAAGCAAGAATCATTTGCCTACACCAGCAAGCCACATTCAGTAGTGCTACAGTGTTACATCCCAGCCACATGGGATGGAATTTCATAGTTATTCAGACTACTGTAGCTAGATGAAGCCTCCAACCAGGGTCAAAAGACCTTGACAGAAAACAAGCAGCAGGAGACTGTGGAGAAATGAAATAGCGCTCCCCCTGCACACCACGGTATGGCTGCCAGCCTGCACTGGTAGGACCCTCCAAATTTGTCCATCAGTATACTTTTGGCTAGTAGATTTAGACCTCTGGCTAGTAGGTATCTGGTCAGTTTTTCAAGCACTGATTAAATACAGCTTCTCATTCATCCCCGATTCCTTGATTCTAGTTAGCCTCAATCTGTGCTACAAACACCCAATGTCTACTGTTGGAATTCAGTTTCTTTGGAAGATTCTGGTTTCTCTCACTAATGAACACCATCTACCTTCCTTATCCTGCCACACCCCATTTTCCTTATTTGTATTTCTACCACTCTAACTCCAGCCATCTCCTAGACAGGGATCCCAGTTGTCTGTTTATGCTCATTTTCAGTGTTTATGTTGGCTATATTATAACTTCAGAAAACAATCTGAATGGTGTCAGCATAAATTTGAGCAGAAATCAGATGGCTCATTAGCAAGGAAAGACACAAAATAAAAAAAAGCTATTTTTTCAACGTTTCATTTCATATTTGGATCCTATGTTCCCAAACTGTGGCCTTGTCTGTGCTAGCTTTATTTTGGAGAAATCTCCAATTAGTTCTAGCATTAAGAATAAAATAATAGAACCAAAGGATTAGAAGGGACTGCAAGGGTCATCTCATCTAACCCCCCTGTCGAGATGCAGGACTAGTTGTGTCTAAATCATCTAAGACAGATAGCTATCCAGCCTGTCCTTGAAAACCAGTGATGGAGCTTCCACGACTTCCCTAGGCAGCTTGTTCCATTGTCCTGCTCTTCTTATAGTTAAGAAGTATTTACTGAGATTTAATCTAAATCTGCTATGCTGTAGTTTGAGCCCATTGCCTCTTGTCCTCCCCTCTGTGGCAAGAGAGCAAAATTTTCTCAAATTTTTTTTATGGCAGCCTTTCAAGTATTTGAAGACCTCTAATATGTCCCCCACTTAATCTCCTCTTTTCCAAACTGAACATAACCAGTTCCTTCAGCCTTTGCTCATATGGCTTGCATTCCATCCCTTTGATCATCTTTGTTGCTTGCCTCTGGATCCTTTCCAGTTTCGCTACATTCCTTCTATACAGCAGTGACCAAAATTGGACAAGGTACTCCAACTGAGCCTAACCAGCGCTAAGTAGAGTGGTACTATCGCCTCCAGTGATTTGTAGCACCTTATTGGCTTTGTTGAATTTCATTTTGCTCTCTATTCCTCCATCCAGGTCATTAATAAAGATGTTAACTAACACCCAGAACAGATCCCTGTGGAAACCCACTTGAGATCTCCTTTCAATCTGACATCATTCCATTCATAGTTAAAATTCTTTGTTTGTGGTTATGTATCTGCACTTTGGTGCAGAATTCTTGTCATAACAATGATGGGAGGGCTAATGGGGACTGGCTGCCTACATTTTTACCACCTTATCTTCTACCTGTGCTCTGAAAGGTTAAACAACATGATTGTAAAAATGCCTGTGCCCTGTTCGTCCAATACTTCCATGATTGCCAATCCTAGTGGAGCTGCACCAGTTCTATAGCAATAGAAGACAACTAAGAAAAGACAAACCACTATTTTGGACAAAGCTAGAGTGGAACCATAGAAAAACACACCTCTGACCATGCTGCTGCTACCTTTGACCAAGAAAGGCCGTGTAGAAGGCAAGGACAGGAAGCAACACAAGGTGATAATGTTAACAGGATATGTATTCCACTGACATCCCTTCTCACATTCAGGTTTTATTTTTTTTAAACTATTGATTCATGAAGTTACTCTTTGCATTCTTCTGTTGGTTAGATTTGGTTTTAAAGGGAAACTAAAATCCATCACTATAGCCACTTCACATAGCCTGTAATATTCAACAGTTTCATGATCAGCACTTTTCACCCATGAGCTATGTGTGGTGATGATCCAGTGGCCAAAGCAAGTTAAAAACCTGTACCCAACTCATTTGCTTTAATGACAGAACAATACCTGCCTCCACTCAGAAAAGTCGTAAACTGGAATATAAAGGCAGAGCAGATCCATGCTCTGGATGAGCTATTCCATTCTGTCCATTTCTGGTGATGGTTGATACTATACCACCACCAATACTTTGCACTTGTAAAGAGTCTGTCATCAGAATTTCTCATAGTGTTTTATAAATATTAATTCAGCTACATGATACCCCTCTGAGGTATTTATATCATATGATCCCCTTTTTACCGACAGGAGCAGCAAGGTTAGAGTTTAAGTTCAAGTCTCTTAAGAGGTCAGTGATGGAGTCAAGAGCCAAACCCAGAATCCTAGATTCCAATTCCTCATTATAGTCACCTGACCATACACCTCTCTTAGGTATCTATAGAAGAGCAAAGGATAAGACTGGTGCCCTAGCTCATATTCTCAGTAAAACAGATTCAGGTCCAAACCAGTATCAGATATGCTCAGATACACTGTGCTGTGCCCGAGAGTCTTCCTACAGTCATTGAACTAAACATGCTTAAACTCATTACTGTGTAGAATTATTTGATTTCAGGAATATTCAATTCCTTAAATACTCACTCTTCTGTATTTTCATTGCCCAGCCATTCATTTAACTTCTTTTGCCGAACACCTTTTTGAGTCAACCACCTGGAAAATAATTAAAAACAGGTTTATACATTTTTTAATTGGCAAAATTTGGACATTATGGAAAAACTAAATTCTTCGTAATTCATACATGTACTTACATCAAGTACTGGTCTCTTGTCTTTCTCAGCTGTATAAGGTCTGGTTTAATACTGTTCATACGTTTATCAATCTCTCTATATTCAGCTGCTTGCTTCTTTAAATCCTCTTCTAGTCTACGTCTGCTGTCCACAATTTCACTTATTCGAGACTTCAACTTCTCATAGTTGTGCATTATTCTGAAGAGAAGAATTGGGTTTGTTATACTTTGTTAGATCCTGGTACATAATCCAGGTTTCCTATTTTCACTTGTAAACATCTAAGACAAGATTTATTTTTCAAGATTCAGTTGCAAAATTTGCAAGTTGTCACTCACAGCACTTCAGATTTATTCTGCTGACGTTCCATCTCACGTATGGACTTTGTATATTTTTACTTTGTCTAAACAACACACATTTTAAACATATAAGCACTGGTACCAACCTTTGAATTTCTTTTTCATTTCCTTCCCGTTTAAACTTTTCAATATACTCTTTGCTGTATCTTTCTTGTGTCTGGCACTGCTCTTCAAATATTTTTATTGTTTCATTAAATGCTTCAATAGCTGTTCTTTTCATTTGAATTTCCTGAAAATAAAGTAATCATCATTATAGTCCCTAAAAAACTGAAGGGATGATTTATTGGCCTATATCTCTGGAAAGGTTTAAGTTATCTTGTAGCAAAATGATTGTACTTTAATATCCCTGAAGCAACATATGTGTTGTCTGTGGACTCTTCCAATATATGAAAAGCAAGCCTTGTACAACTTGCTACAGTGATGCTGCTTTCCAAGAAAGGCAATGACCACACGCAGAATTATCTACTATATTTGTTTTATATATTAGTTTTGTTTTTCCAATGGGAGCCTTTCAACACTGCCCTCACTTTACCCTTTGTACCCTTACAGGTATAGTTGGGACTCTTGAAATACTAAGCTGATCTGAGTGATTACCTGGGGTTTCACCCACACTTCTAGTATGCTATAAAATTCCCATCTTTTAGGTAGTTTTTTGCAGGTTCCAGAAGGCACAGTATTCATTCTGCAACTATAAAACAGTGCCACTTCCCTGGCATTTCCAGGCTCTGCTAATTATTGCTAAATATGAGGGAGGTGGGTTGCTATTCATTCCTGCACTGTGTCTAGTTGTCACATCCATGCTCCATACATTTTGCACATGATACTTTTCTCTCGAAAGAAATTCTAAGGTATTGTGGTCGTTTTAATTCGTGCCTTCAAGGCATGGGGATCAAGACCCTACAAATGGTCAGTATGCAGAGCTGCTGCCAAACCAATAGGAGTTCTGCATATTGTGTGTTTGCAAGAGTGGGTACCAACCTATGGTTATATTGTGCAGAGGGTAACGGCTCAGACATGAGTAAACGATTCCAACTTACTGAACTATCACATCAAGTAACTTTTGTCTTTTAAAAGAAGAAAAGAAAAAAAGTATCTCAAAGTTAACATTAGCAATTTATATCAGTGTCCTTCTAAAACCAAATAAGAAGTCCTGCACTCTACAAGTCCTGCTTCAAAGATAACTCACCTGAGATGTTCTGGTATAATCTTCATAGAGTCTGTCATATTCTCGACTCTTTTCTTGGAATTGAGTGTTATATTCATGTAATTTCTTTCCCACTGCTTCAATACTGTCCTCTTTCACAACTTGATCCTGAGAGGATAAGCAGAAGGAAATATATCCAGTAAAGAAACAGTTACACAGTACAAATTTTCATAATAAAATTGGTTAAGAAAAAAGTGACCATTGAAAAGAAATACAATATAACTTGACATTTCTCTTACAATATGGAGAAGAGATGTACTGAATGCATATAATATGCACATGTGAAATTAAATTAAGCACAAAAGACAATTTTGCACTGCCAGCATGCAACATTATGCTGAAAATGATATATTTCATCATTAAAATTGTCATATTTAACCTGGTATGTTTATTTCTTAATGAGCTATCTACAGTATTTAAAGTTTGTATTATTTGATGTACAATTTGTAAAGTTGCTTTTTTTTTTTTAAGTCTTAGATCCAGTTTATTCTTATCTCAAATATTAATTGAAGTGAGTTTCTCCATATTGAATGGCTAATAACTTTTCTGTACATAAGCAGAATAAAAAGAGAATAAAAAATGTTACCTGCTGGTACTTGGATACTGGATAAAGTAATTTTACATCCAGTTTAGGATTATACTGGGCTAGAGACTCATTCCGGTAGTGGTTTATTAGCTCAACCACAGAGTTGAAAGTTAATGGGTCGGAAAAGCCGTATTTCCCATCTCGGTGAAATATTTTGATTAATTTGTTATTTCCCCCTTTCCTGTAAATAAAGTTTGGAAAACAGTCAGCCATACTTCAGATGCTCATGCTAAAAGAAAGTAGCATTTTTAAATGCAGCTCTGTAAAAATATATTCCAATATCAGAATCTAGCTGAATATTTTACCTTAATGTAAGTGTGTAGTCTCCATGCATTTTGGTAGAAGCATCTCGTACCAAAAAGGTACCATCAGCAGTGTCACGAAGCTTCTCATTTACTTCTTCCCTAAAATGAAAGCAAAAGTAACCTATGACTACCTCTTACTCATTTCCTCACTGTAATCTGTCATTTCTCCCTCTATCTTTCTTAAAAGAAATACATCTTTGCCTTTTTCATCAGCCTTCTTTATCTCCTTAAGAACATTACATTCATTTCATAGTTCTACTGGTGAACAAATGGAATATAAAAATGCTGTACCTAATACCCTCCCACTGCTGGAACAGATTTACATTTATGCAAAGTTCTTCCTACTTGTTCATACAAGTCTGCACAATTGGAGCATCCAGTGACACCCTACTGTACCTATATATAGTAAGGTTAAAAATGTTGCTTATATACAACATTTTTTAGTCTGGTTTATTAGCACAACAGTATTGTGCCTCAGAGTTCTTGGATACAAGAAGGGGGAAAAATGATGGTTCTCAGGGTTGTCCTTTCATGCTAGTGTTTCATATAGAGGTCTTAAAATAATAGAACAACTCACAAAGAATTATATTTTTGGACATACTGCATTCTAACTGACTGTCAGTCACTTTTTAGTCATCTTTGCAACAAAACCATCTATGTTGTGTTTGTGTTGGAAAATGTTCTGAAAATGGTTCTTAATATTACAATCATTCTTCTGTAGTTAAGTAGAATACAAAGATAATATAGCAAATACATACATGCTTTTTTCTGTCTTACCTGGAGATATCTCCCCAATACCATTCAGCATCTTGTAAAGACATGTTGTTATTCATACCGTTGTTAATTACAGCATTAGGTTTTGGTGGTTTAGGAGGCAGTGCTGCAGAGGAGGGAGGAAAAAAAAAGTTGTTTGTAGCCCAGCTGCAAATTAAATAGTACATGCCTCAAAATTCTAATCTGTGCTATGATTTACAACAATCATTATGTCAACAGAAAGCTAAAATGATTGCAAAACACACTGTTTCTGTTACTGGCAATCTTTGAAAGATACCGAATAAATCAAGATATTTTACTGGCAACAAACAATTACACCATAAGGATGTACTATACCAAAAGATGTAGGTTACTGAAGAATACATTTCAAGCAAAACACAACAAAAAAAAAAAAATTTGGGGGCAAAAATATTTAAACTGAAGTTTGTTTTCACCTTAGTCCACCTCCTACAACAAATGTATATCTTGAGATCATTACAAATAACAAAACATGTCAAGTTTCATTTTTATTTTTCCTCCTATTTAATTATCCAAGAGGAATTTTGCTCCTTTCTTGTACAAGAGCTGCTGTGGGTAATAAAAACAGCAACACCACAGCAATACTATATGTTTTAGGAGGAGGAATTGAGTTTCTCTGATCCTCACTATTTTATACAATGATCTGCTAAAAACCACTTTCAGGAACCCATCTGTGACCCAAATATCCCTAGTGTTAATCTTAGTATTTGACAGGATAAATTGTGTTCCAAATGCCAAGTCTGATTAAAAACCACATCCCCTTTTCTCAATGTCAAAGCTGCATACGTACACCACTGGGTGCCAAAAAAGATACTGCAGCATTTCTGTCTTACTAGCTAGGAGGACAACATTGGAATCAGCATTAAAAATGAAACAAGGTTTTGAGTTCTATAGTAAATTTTACATTATTTATGTATATGATTGTTTGTATAATATGCTTGACTGCAAAAGACAATGTTTTTATAATAATAAAGAGAGTGTGTCAGGATAGTATAACAATTCCAATATCAAATGACTAAATGATACAAACTGAGGATTTAAGTTATTGTTAGATTTTAAAATGTTTCCGCCAAGACAATCCTGCATACTGATGTGTAATCACTGTATCAGGAAATACAAGTGTATTTATAGGAGCTCTTGTCAGTCATAATATAGAGCAGAAATAGCAAAAATAAAAATAAAAATGATGCAACATTTTTAGTATATAAACAGAACTAAGACTACATCTGAGAGAATACAATCAAAACTGAAACACCTGAATTCAATTCAATTCTTACTAAAGAAGAAAAAAGGTATTTACTACAGGCTATGATTCTAATTGCTACTTCTATGCATTAAAACCACAATTTAATTCCAATTTATGAAAAAAATAATTTGCATCAATGACAAAGTAAGTAAATCCTAAACATCTAATCAGGATTTTGCAGCAGCTATCATAAAGACCAAAATGAACTAGGTTTTTACAATAAGACTGCAGTATTACCTGGTGGATCCATTTCTATGTAAAACATCAAGTCTGTGCCACAATTTATATCTGTCTTGGGATATTCTAGATCCAGTTCTTCCATATTCCAAACAGTGTTGTACATTTGTATGGGTTTCACTGAGTAAAGCTCAGTTATAAGAAAAAAGAATCAGGCTCTCTTTGTAATGGTGTCTTGGAATTCATTTTAAAACCTATAAGGGGCTGCACTGTAACCTATTACATCATAATCCTCAGCCAATCATGTCAAAATAATGTCACCAGACCACTCCTGTTTCATCATTTTGTTCTACACTAATCTTAAAACAATTTCAGTTTCAGAAAGAACCTACATTTAAACAGAATTTCAATATATGAATGATGTTATACACAAACAGACTGAGTATGTTCTCCTTATGCTGACTTTTCCATTTTATTTTTCTGACTCTTTGCAGCATGGTACATTCCACTGCTGGCAGGTTGACAAAGGCTGATATGCTGCAGCACGTAGATTTTTTTTTTTTTTTTAAATACATATAGTGGATCTGTGTTTACAGATAGGCAGGAAACTTCTCAGTTTCAATAGCCCACTAAGTTACCTAAAGATGACCATTCAAGATCCTTTTAAAGCCTTTTGTATCTACTTCACATATGAAAAAAAAGGGGGGGGGCAGAAATCATGCACTCCAAATATGTAACAAAAATTGCACTTCTAAACAGTGCTGAGTTTTCAACTTTGAAATGGTCACAATGCCCTGATTTTATATAATATCAAGTGTCTTGTTTCCTTATCATTCTGGAGTGCAATACAATCGTTAAACATTTTCACTTTAATTTTGAAAGCTAGAAATAAAATATTGCAATCTCATACTAAAGATGTTAATGAGTTGTTTTTTTAAAGCAGGGCAGTGAACCAAACTAAGCAAAATCTTGAAAAATGACTCTTCAGAACATACAGAGCCTGACAGTCACAATACATGATTTAGTCTGCCTTTTCCTATTGTTTCTCTGCCCCACTCATCATTTACCATGCTAGTTATTTTCTGAAAGCAGCAGCCATTGTCATTTTCTTATTTATACATCTGACTTTATATCAGCAGAAGCCTCCTTCTCTATTGAAAAATATTTCTTCTCAACCATACTGAATATGAAAAAAGATTTTTTGACTATTACTCTCTGAGCCTCCTCTAAAGAATGTGGGCTACTATGCACAGCACTTATGAATACTTCAATATTCACTATCCTCTATCTAGGCAGAAAACTAGATATCAAAAATACAAGTAACTGAAGCAATTCAGTCATCTTAAGAAATCCTTTTGACCGGGGTATAGCTAAAATCTGCACATATTACACAAATACTTTAAAATGAACAAAATGATTTGCATCTCCTCAATATTGCACCCACATCCCAACCCCAACTATCCCGTTGTAGTTTTATCCTTTTAGACAAGTACTAGCATGCAAGAAGATGGCTACAGTACCAACATCTTCAATACTTGTACATGCTGGTTTGCCTACACAGGATCATGCTTAAGCTCCTCTTGAAGTAGCTTCCCTCTCTTCCCCATTTAGGTAGACAAGCACCAAAGATTCGTTCTATTTGCAGAGGGTAACAGGATACGCAAGATGCTCCCAGACACAAGTCCAAACATTGAACTTGAGGGTTTAGCCAGCCCACCTACTCCTCAAACAGTTCAGTTGCCACAGTACATTACTTAAAGTAGGTTATGAGAGATTTCCTACAAAGAATATATTGCTACATTTAGTCTAATAGGAGGTTAGTATGGATTTTTATTTAAACTTTCATCAAAAATTGCTATCAGGAAAAAAAATTCTTCCCATTTTTTTTTAATCCATTGGTCAAATTTTAGAGAGCCAGACTTGTAAAATCAGGTTACTGCTCAGCCCAAACTAGTCTAGCTTGCTGTGACTCCATATGGCAAACCAGAACAGGCAGGACACAGACAGGTGATTTTCCACTGCCCCAGCTTAACCTGGCACATTATGACTGGTGATCAATTATAATAAAGTACTGAAAATATAAACAACCTTATTTCTATAAAGACTTGGGGGGGGGGAAGCATACACATTCAAAACCACTTACTTTGTAAATTATGCATCGCAAATGCTCGCCCCTGTAATACTTGTATCCAACAACCTGAAAAGTTCAGATAGCAATTCTTTCACATAGAAAAGTCTTTTCAAAAGATTCCTTTGTTAGGACACTTCTCTGAATGAATTAGGTGAACAGTTCTGAAAAGACGCTCTGTGCTTTCCAATTAACACTCCATAAAATCCACTCGAAAGAGCTGTAACATGAAGTCAGAAAATCCAAGACCCCTCTTCTATTCTAAACAAATTAAACTTCTGTGCTGTGCAACGGGTATCCACACATTTCTGGTTCGTCATTAAAAAGTGAACAGGATTTTAGTACTGTAGAAAAAACCTCAGTAGCTTGCCCAGCTCTCTCAGATAAAGATCTCAGTTTCATGATTAACTTGGGCAGGTTCAAATATTTGCTGAGCCAGGGATTTCAGATGGGGGAGGGGGGAGCTAGAGTCAAAGTAAAAGTTGTCATCAGCTAACAAATGGCCAATGCAGGAGTAACTTTCTCATTTCGCCAAGTAAATGAGAAGACCATTGTAAGTGGATTTAAAATAGTCTCTGTAACAGGCTGCTCAATGCAGTATTAAAGTAACCGAGTGTCAAGAAAAGCACTATGAGCAGCCAGATACAGGAAGTGGCTGAGTTAGTTCAGAAAAAAATAGAATCAAAGGCTTCCTTGTAAAGTTCTGTACCTCTCAGAACAGCCCAGTGCAAAAGTAGCTTGTTTGCATGCCCTGCACCACCTCCCACATACTTACAGGACCAACTACAGGTGTTGATTGAAGACCCTTAGAATGAAGTTCTAAACTGTTTAGTCAGAATAACAGAAAGACAAGGTGTGGGAGGTAATATCTTTTATTCGACCCAATTCTGTTGGTGAGAGAGACAAGCTTTCGAGCTTACACAGACCTGAAGAAGAGTTCTGTGTAAGCTCGAAAGCTTCACTCTCTCACCAACAGAAGACATTACCTCAGCCACCTTATCTCTAATATCCTGGGATCAACATTGCTACAACAACACTGCACAGTCAGATTAATATCAATTTAACCATTAGACACATGCCTATGTCCTGGGTGGTTTCCAATACCAGATACATGTTCTCTCTTTATTACTTGGTGAGACAAAGATGGCTTCATGGGCATGTGGTGCAGGAAGGTGATTGGGACAAATCAATCTTCCAAATTTTAGTGTCAGGTAGAGTATGCATGTTTGATGAGGGAAGGGAGAGGGAATTAATGGGTCAGTTTCCCCCTTCACTTACATGGCTTCACTCCTTTACCCTCAGTAGTGAAGACAGTTAAGTAACCACTTCAACTGTTACACTTAAGGAGATCAGGAGCAAGTGAAAGGAGAAACAGGCTTCCTGGGATGGGGCTTAAGACTTCCTGTTTCCTTTACCACACCATAACTAGTATTTCTCCTAATTCGCTGTATTCCTTGGGATCAATTTGTAAAAAATGCTAATGCAACGCCAACTCCTGGCCCCCAAAACAAAAATACAGACATACACCCAAACTACACAGAAAAAAACCCTATACATCAATCTTAGTTAATTTTCCAATTAAGTGGTTTCCCCTACAACAGTTCCTTGCTTTGCCTACTAAAGGACAGCCATTTTTACTTGCCCTTTGAAGCAGTATTGTCTGAAAATAACATGGCATATTTCACTTGGATGGTAATCGGTCTTTCTGTACTAATGATCAAACTATGAGAGAACAGAAAAACCTAGCTTTTGGTAGTAATTAATATGCACTCTACTATAGGATTTAAAAAAAAAAAACTATCTAGCCAGTATGATGTATTAAACAGTGCTCTGGAAGGCTCAGAGTTTTGGAGCCATCAGAGAAGTCCTGATCTTAGAGCTTGCACAGACTGTTCACCTGCTGGAGATGCCACTTTCCCTTTTCAGGGGGGAGGGAGTACAGCATGCATCACACAACCTCCATCAACCAGCCACAGTACACTATGGTATTCCCACAGGAGATCTGAGGGGGAGGCACAACCACCACACCAGCACTGTAATTAGCACACAAACAAGGCATACTGTGGAAATTTCACTGTGGAAAAGCGGTACAAGTCCAATTTTTGTTTAGGCTCCAATGACCCATGGAAAAATGAATTTTTATTCATCCCCACACATGCGATTCAGGTGTGTGTGTCCACATGAATATATGAACACACATGCATTTGCGCACTACAGCTGCATCTGAGACTTTACTTATCTTTACAAGTCACATCACCTCAACTGGTGTGCAGTTTATAGCTTTTACAACTCCTGAAAGATCAGATTTCATACTAATTCTTACTACACGATTGTTGCTGCTACTTAAAGTGGTTTGCATGCAAGACATACAGCGTAAGAAGCAGGACTGATTGTTGGGCATGGCTGAGTGGTGTACAGTTATTGGTGTATACTTGTTATAATACAGTACATGTGGTTTTACCAGTAATTACAAGGCATTGAGAAACCTAAGCTCTACACATTGTCAAAATTTAAACAGAACAACCTTGTGTTGCCAAGGCTGGAGATTAGTTAACAACGTATTTTGACTTTGTTAAATTAGGTGTAAACCGCATGATTTTTATTAGTTTAGGAGGGGAGCCCTCTGCTGGATGAAAAAGAAAATGTACAACAGCTTAATAGTGAAAAGTCAAAACATTCGTAGCATGGGCCACAATACTCACAGGATTATTAACATTTACAAAATGATGTTGAATTATGAGAAACATATAGACTAAATCTATGACATTGCATGTAAAGTACTGACAACTGATAACAGTCTTACTTTCTTTTTGTTTGTTTGTTTGATACCACAACACACTACAATACAGTTATGAAGTCAGTGGGAGCTTTGATACTGATTTCAATGGGAACAGGAATGAGCCATATATTTTCCTGCTCTGTTTATAACTGTACTAAACTCACTTGAAACAACTAGCACGAGTTACACCTTCTGTGTATTTCATAACATTTAAGCTGGAAATCTCTCTAACGCATTTACAGCTATAAAAGCAGAGAATTTGTCTTTCAGCTTTGCCATTAACATTCATGACCACACCACCAACTAACATTTCAGCAAGTGACAGTTTTTACTTTTGACCCTATAAAAGCAGTAAAATCTGACATTTCACATCAAAGTTTGTAACATTTGTCACAGGAGGCATCTTTCACAAATGTTCTTTGCAAGCCTGGAATAAACTGGGATAATAGCCTAGACAGAAAAGCCAATGTCTTGATGGGGGACATGGTGGGCGAGATAATATCTTTTATTGGACCAACTTCAGAGGCAAAATTTCCAGTTTACCCAGAGCTCTTCCACTGTGTAGCTTGAAAGCTTGTCTCTCTCTCTCCAACAGAAGTTGGTCCATAATAATTATTACCTCATCCACCTTGTCTTTCTAATATCCTGGGACCAACATGGCCACAACTACACTGCCAACATCATTCATGACCTGAAAAATCAGCTGGCTTCTTATACCTGTAGGAATTTATAGCCCCAACTCCCAAATACTCTTTTTAAATATGTACATGTAAAAGGCCATGCTCCTTGATATTTTTTAAACTGCACTATAGTTAAAATACTTTTCTCCTAGCACTGTTGTTTCATATGGCACATAAAGGAATGCACACCTTTTTCCTGATGCTATAACCATCAATTCAATGTCAAAATTCCCAGTGCCTTAATCAGGAGTAGAAGCAATCTCTCCCTCTCCCTCCACCACCTTTATATTTTTGTTTAGCTGATCAAGTTTGGATATATATATATTGAAAAAATCTGGTAATTCTAGTCAAAAGACTGAATAGCTGCACAGAACTAGAAAGGGACAATGTAATACAGAAAATGGAACTGGTTAATAATAATTTCAGCTACCAGACATTTTTTTCTACTCTCTCTAGTCCTGTAACATTACTTTTTCTTCATAGGATTACACAGATATTGACAAAATATATTTCATTGTGGCATATTTTTGTGTGGGATTAAACTGTGTCCTCAGTTCATGAACAAAAAGTTGTAGGTTTTGGGCTGGACATATTGGCAGGGTAAGGTTATGTGATTGTGTTAAAAATATAAAAAATGGGCCTAGGGAGAAATCCTGTTTTTGCCTTAGGATACTCATCATCATAACTACAGATGAAAAGCTACACATGGCTCAATTTAACATACAAGTCCTATTTTTCTTACTTCCTATGGATGCATGGAGAGAAAGAAAGTTTGCATTTAAAAAAACCCAAGCAGTTAAAACGGAGGTGGACAAACTACGGTCTGTGGGCCACATCCGGCCTGCAGGACCATCCTGCCCAGCCCTTGAGCTCCTAGCCAGAGAGGCTGGCCCCCGGCCCCTCCCCTGCTGTTCCCTCTTCCCCACAGCTATGCCACCGTGCGGGCAGCGCTCTGGGTGGCGGAGCGGTGCATTCCTGTGGAGAAGAGCAGCAGCGTGTCTAGCTCCAGCCGGGCGGCACAGCTGCCAGACATGCTGCTCTGAGCGGGATGGTAAGGGGGCTAGGAGGTTGGATAAGGGGTAGGGGGTCTCAGAGGGCAGTCAGGGGAGTAGGGGACTGTTCGATGGGGCAGAGGTTCGGGTGGGGGGGTAGTATAAGCGTGGGAGTCCTGGGGGGGCCTGTCAGGGGGAGGGGGTGTGGATAGGGGACTGGGAGCAGGGGGCTTGGATAAGGGGTGGGGTCCCGGGGGGCGGTTAGGGGAGGGGGTGGTTAGGGGACAAGCAGCAGGGGGGGTTGGATGGGTGAGGTTCTGAGGGGGGGAGTCAGGAGGCAGGAAGTGGGAGGGGGCGGATAGGGGGCAGTGTCCAGGCTGTCTGGGGGAGGCACAACCTTCCCTATCTGGCCCTCCATACAGTTTTGCAACCCCAATGTGTCCATCGGGCCAAAAACTTTGCCCAACCCTGAATTAAAACATCTGCATCCTGTATATGTCATGACTAAAATTCACACACAACTCATTTTAGACGGACGTATATGCCAGGTTAAAGGGCAACAAGAAAGACAGACAAACAGAAAGGCAAAACCAAATCACTTTATGAAGAAGTATTAATCTTTTTTTAAAAGTAAGATTTTTTTTAAAGTCCTTCCATTTCTCATCTTTGAAATTCTTTTCACTAGGTGTTGTCACAAACTGCTCAAGACCAGGAAAAAGATTGCTGAAAGTTGCCTTTCACTTTTTTAGGAATCTTCCTTTATTTTAATGTCTTGCAACATCCTGGTTGAAGCTCAAGCTAGAGATGTTAAAAGGCTTGATTCATAACTATACTACACATGAATATTCTGCAACATACCAGATATTAGAAATGAACTTTGACAGTGAGTTTTGCATCTTTTTACATACGCTTAAGGTGTTCAATTTTTAAGACTTCAGTTATGACGCAATGCATCACAACTATCTAGAAATGACAGCTTTTCCATCCAGGAGGAAAAATGTCCAGCAAATTAAAGATATACAAGAGAAGGAGATACTTTCTTAGAGACAGTCAGAAGCACGTGTATGCATTTTTGTAAGTGTCATTTCAAAATATAACACATATAAACCCGTTTATTGTACTTTTGTCAGGTAGAACATTTACATTGTTTAGGGTTTATAGGGCATTGGGAGCCAGCCTTGTCAAAATAAAGATGTCAACAGTAAACCCCTGCCTCGGTAAATTGCAAATTCCCCATCCCCACTTATAACCATTACAAATCAGTTAGTGTCAAGATGTTTGTAAAGCAATTCAAGTCAAAATTCTCTAGTTTAGCTGCCTAAATTATATGAAGGGCCAAATTGAAAATCTGTCCCTAAATCTTCAATATGAGCTGTGGGGACTCTGCACTTCAAAATAGATGACTCGATTTTTCAGGAGCCCAAGCAGAGATTTGGATCCTAGACCTGCAAAGATTTACTCACATGCTTCTGAAAAATATTCAGGCATGCAAAGTTAAACAAGAGAGAGTTTTTTCAGGAGCAGGATTGAAAGGAACTAACTAGAGGCTGCCAAGTTTGAAAATTTTGGCCTAAACCTTTTGGCTACGTATTAATGGATGGGCAGATATTATATTTAACTGAAGAATAATGTACAGTATGGCAATTACTACAGAGATTGTCCTTTTGCCAAGTATGGACTTTGAAATATACAGATAAGAATGGAAGCTGTTATAACAAATCCTATCAAAATGCAGAGTTCAAACCTAGTAGGCAGGGCTGATTAACAGAGAGGCCAATTAGGCATGTGCCTAGGGCCCATATTCATGGGGAGACCAAAAATCATAGGCCATAATCCTTCACCTGCTTCTCTTTGCCCTAACAAGGGGACACAGACCACCTGCAGAGCACCCTTTGCCCTGGCACTGCAACCCTAATCCTGGCCCAGTGTTGAGGAGAGGCACAGGGAGGAAGTTGGAAAGCAAGCCCACCGTGCATTCACCCTGCAGCTTGGGGCTGGTCCTGGCTCCTCGCTCTTGTCACACCGCGGGTCTGGTTTGGCCTAGGTGCCCCTGCAGCATAAAGGTGCTGCAACCCTGCATGTCAGGTTGCAACATCACTTGCTCAAATCAATGTACAGTGGGTTTGGAAGATACCTTGTTCCAACACTCTGAGAAGTCCTGTACCCGCTCTTCCAGTTCTTACCCAATCCTGCAAAACCTCTTGAACCTTACTGCTGTGATCTCTTTACTGTACTTTGGAAGCAGAGAGGGAGGAACACTAAAACAGTGTTCTGTTCCTGGTGGTAATTTCTTTGTTAAAGTACCCTTTGCTAATATTACAGTAAGCCAAGGCTTGCAGCTTCTCTATATCAACACGTGCTTGCTTTGCTTAACTGAGAAAGTCGCGCTGCACAGCAGCACAATTTCCTTTGCACAAGTCTAGCAACACTGCCTCACTCATACTAAGAAAAGGAGCAATGCTTGATTTCAAATACAATCTGTTGCATAAAGTTTGCTAACCTTTGCTCTGGGTTGTATAAACTGAGTACTAGCACAGACAGTAAAAACGTGTCAACTAGCTATCCTGAACCAGTTTTGATTCTGCCTGCACTAATAAGAATGTGGATTTTGACAGACAAATCTTTCCACATACCTGGCTGAAAAATGCACAAAGCTAAACAGAGGTCCAAATTTGAGGTCTTTAACCAGTCCTCATTGGGCACAGTTCTTTTGAGGAAATATGCTTAGAAAGGCTTGAGTGAGAGCTGAGAAAGGACTTCAGAATTTGTCCGCTTTAATAGTAAGGAATGCAAAAGTAAATATATACTGCTTCACAAGTATCTCACATTCTTGATTTTTCATACAGTGGTCAGTAAGAGGTAATACAAATTCTAAGGCTATGAAAAAATCTGCACAAATTATTCAATGCAAAAATTTCAGAGTAAAGGATAGTTCCTTAAAAACAAAAATTAACTTCTGCTGCATATCTACTTACTTCCATAATTTTATTACTTTAATACATTTGTTCAATGAACTTACTTAATTTGAAAAAAATAATAATGCACATTTAACTGCCACCAAGCTGGTTTTGAACTATTTAAAACTCATCCATAACCAATTACATTTTAAAATCCAAACTGTTTTTACCTGGTACTGGCTGTCTCTCATTCCATTCACTTGTGATTAAAACTTCTAGGATTTTTACGAGGTGTTCAGCATTATCAGAACTGTAAAATGTAATGGAAAAAAATGTAAAGGCTTACATAAATGCCTTTAGAAAAGTAATGCAAAGATAACAGCATAAGCACAAGTCCTATCCATTAATTTATTAACTATTTTGTATAACAAAGCTACATATCATGGTTACAATATACTAGATAATTAAGATGTCTCACATACCTTCCTAACTGGAATTTGAAAAGCAGAGGGCTGAAAATTTCAGCTAAGGATCTTGCATTCAAGAGATTTTTGCTGGAGGTTTGACAAAGTTTGAAGAAATGTCTGAGCAAATATTGGAGAGTGAGCCAATACTGGTGAGGTATATTTGGAGACCTGATGAGTTTCTTCAGCAACTGAGCATGTTCGTCCGAGCTCTGCACTTCTGCAAGCAAATAGAAAGGAAAATGAAACCATTACACGGTTCCCTGGTAAGTATCAATTTTATAGAAAAAATATTTTGTCCTTTAATAGAACCCAGACTTGTTTCTTCTTTTTCAAACGTGAAAAACTCAAGTGACAGAAGAAAACAACTGAATAAAAGTAAAATGGAAACAGAACATTCGTTTGGTAAAAACCACAATATGTGCAGTGCGTACTGGTAGAAGTCTGTCTTGTGTTTAGCGTCACATATGATTGGGTAATTCTGAGATGCAGTAGATAAGAATCACAGGTGCTTTTCTAACTTTGAAGGTTACCAGCCACAATGTCCTGCCCGAAGAACATGCAACAGTACTAGGCCTACAGACTGAAAGTTGTCAACTGTACTGTCTGAAATGACCACTGCCAAAGATATACCTTATATTCATGTATTTATTGCTTTGTAGTTCATAACTGCCAATGGACCTCAGAACACTGTGTTCTCTAATACATTTACTTTATCAGCACTGATAAAAGGTTAACAATTAGCTCTTTCTGCACACAGATAAGTCCTTGATTTTTTTTTAACAGTACATGCACAGTTATTCTTACTTACTAAATGCATCAAGCTGTGTAATATCTTGCAATTTTCATTATATTTATATTTTTAGGTAATTTCAGCAGCTTTTAATCAAAACTAGCTAATATATGATAAGTGAGGAAAAGACTTATTTTTGTTTTATGAGCACCACTTGTTGTGGTGTGCAAAAATCCTCCACACTGTATGTATGCTGAGACAGTATCAGCCCCTTCATGCTGGGTACTGACAATCCTAATAAACCTTCCCACCCCCGGTGAGTGGAAATACTTTCACATTCATACCTTGAGCTCCTGAAATCATTTCACTGTAAACAGATGCTGGAATGACAGAATTTGGCAGGTCCAGAAGATACCTCTTGAGAGCATCTGATAAGATCTGCACATCAATTGGCTCAAAATCCATTGATGAGGCATCTGAAGAAAAAACCCAGACATATGCAATTAAAAAATTTCTGAGGACCTTAAAATTGTCATTTCATACCAAACCAGAACAGATAACCCAAATCTGATTTATGAAGAACAATTTGTAAGAAATCTCTGAAGACATCTAAAGGAGTCTTTGCTAAAAATGTATTATTTACAATGTGCAGTGAATTCCCACAGGAGATACCAAAATTGTTCAGCAATACACTGTAAAGTTAGGGGGTCAGAGCCTTCTTCAATCATTAAGAGATTCTGACTAATAAATGATAAGATGTAAATTACGCATGGGAGTCAATAGCCAATCCAGGAAAATATTTATGTGAAAATGTTACAAGTAACACAAATTCTATTACTCAAGAAATAGCTTTATAACATGCTTGGAAATTGTCTCATGTCCCTTCTAGTGGCTAATCTACATAGAGACTAACAGCATACTATAGCTGCCACTTGATAGAATTACTAGTGTAGCTAAAGTAGTGGTGGTTTATATATATTGGTGACGAAGGTCCTTGGTTCAACCTCTGTAGATGGCCATAGTGAAGGTTGTTATACCTTCACTGGTATTATTTTTGAAGTGACCAGAGTGTTTAAAAACACCTTGCTTTCTTTATATACCAACCTTGTAAATTATATAAGGAAGACCCTGGATTCTGCATACTTTTCAAATGTTACTATAAAGTTACAAATTATGCTTGTGGCAATATTTGTAATATTGTTATAGGGCTGCAAGGTTACGAGACACCTGGATATTTTTAACAGGTTTATGTTTTACTTGTAAATATTTTGTGTAAACACTACTATAGTAAGGAGCAATCCATAGTTAGGGCTGGGTGCAAATGCAGTATTTCTATCGGTAGCTGATTCCAGGTTCAGGGCCTGAATCGCTAAACATTTATGTGAATAAACTGAAGCACGTGTAGATATATTTGCAGAATTAGGTCCTTGGTTTCTTAAATAGCAGTTAGAATTTACACACTTGTAATGACCCATGGCCTGCTAGTGTAATTACGACTTGGGATAGAATATTCTATTGAACTTTATCACTTATAGAACTGTCTGTTAACATTGGCGTAGTGAATGCAAGAAGTCAAAATAAAAAACAAAATTTTAGAAGTGTTTATTACAAGCCAGACAGGTTTCCTGTCAGATATGAAGCTCTCACAAAAGTTCCCAAATGCTCCCAAATCTTGGAAGTTCCAAAGGGCCCAATAATTGGGGTGGGGAATAGGGGAAGGAAGGAAAATAATTCTTTACAAAGCCCAGTCTATCGGACCAAGAAATCAAAACTACATTAGTTACTGTGGCTTTTATTCTCTATGCTGGATCAAGTCCAGGTTCCACTGGTCCAGTGTCTGTAAGAAACATCCCAAATTACTGGAACAAGAGAGCTTTAGTGAGAGCTGGACCTATTTGATGTACAGCAAGCTATTTGTTGCTGCTGCTGCTGTGATCTTTCTATTTTTGATCACCTTTACCGGCTTGATCCTGGAAGATTGTGAGCTCTGCTCAACAGGAATGAAAGACAGTCAGTTCCTCAAAGGCTTAAGCCTTATCTTCCTGTTTTCCAACCAAATTAAGTTTTGAAGAAGAATACAGGCAAACCCCAGTTTTACAATGGTCTCAGGATACAGGTAGATCTTGCATAAAACTACATTTCAGATGTGAGATTCTATATGGATTTTGAATACATTAAGAAATTCAGGTATTTGTGGTTTGGAAAGTCTGTGTTGAAAACAAAAATATTAAGACTAAAGCTTCTGTTGCTAACCCCACAATTCCATACCTTTCTCTACCATCATTCGAGATCATGATGCCAGCTAGATTTAAAACATAGTGAACTCAAAAATCATTTCCTCCTCAATTTTAATCTTTAATTACTTTTAATTACTAAAATTGAAAGAGTAGAGAAATTACTTCCTTTTTTAGAGTTTGCATATTTTGTGCCTTTGACAACACGGTGTGTAATCAGTTTCACTTCCGAGCCTCACGCAGTGGTATGATGCCCTTGTACCCTCATGCACTGCTCTGAAAGGGGAAGTTGATACACATACTCTCCCCCACAGCTTGCAGAAGCTTGGGTAATGCTGCCACCACAACAGTAGAGCTCCTGCTCTTCCACAGTTCAACTGGCTGTTGCGCTGGAACTATTTCTCATTTAGATGGTTAGGTTTTATTAAATTTTTAAGAATCACAATTTATCTGTGCTAAAAGGAGACTGGAGGCAGGGGTGCTGAGACAATTAGTATAGTGGGGGTGCTGAGAGCCATTGAACCAAACTGTAAACCATGTATATAATGGAAACCACTTCAAGCCAGGGGGTGCTGCTGCACCCCTACTTCCAGCACCTATAACTTCAGGCAAGAGGACAAGTAGCCAGGTGGGTATCTCCCCACCCCACTAGGCCTACTGCAGGGGCCAGAGAAGGGAGAAGCCAGATGAGTGTCCGAAACCCCAGGACTCTGGTACAGGGGGGGGGGAAAGAGAGAGATAGGAGTTGGGGAAGCATGTTGTATATGGGGGGGGGGGGTGGAGGAATTCTACTGCCCTGATACCTAGATCCCTGCACAGAGTAGCATTATCAGGTAGGTTCTCTTCCCTTACTCTCCAGTATCACCACGGAACCAGGCAGGTAACCTGCAGCAGAGCCAGTAGGCTTCCCTCCAACCCTCTCCGCTGGGCCAAAAGAAGCAGAAGGCTGAATGTATTAATGTATGCACAAAATTGTGTGCAGCTGTACATGCATAAATAAAATTTAGCCCACAGCATTATTGGGACAGTGCATCTTTATCTTGCTTCTGAATGAGACTCCTTTCCTCTCCTAGAGCCCTGCTGTTTTTTGTCCTCAAACAGTTAAGTTACTAATAAACATTAAACTGATTATTCTTGGACAAAATACCAGTATAATGGGGACCTGGAGAAAAATATTTATTCCATGAAAGTGGAAAGGTTAATATTACGGCAAATGCAATGGAATAAAAACTATATCAACTAAACATCAAATTATATAGTTTGAATAGGGGGCATAGAAAAAAAAACATTCAATCTTAATACAAAAACTATTTAGTACTTTAAGAAGAACAGCTGTACCTACCACACTCAAGGATTTGTCTTACTTCTGCAATACTGCTTGACCCTTGTGTTCTGTACAAAGTTGAACATTCCAGACCTTAAAAACACAATAGATTGGACACATGAACTTAATATCCCTTATGGCTTTATGTAGGACACAACATATTTCTATTGTCCTCAAATAACCTGCAGCAGAGCCAGTAGGCTTCCCTCCAACCCTCTCCGCTGGGCCAAAAGAAGCAGAAGGCTGAATGTATTAATGTATGCACAAAATTGTGTGCAGCTGTACATGCACTGTAAATAACCATTTACAGTATAAGTTAGTATAATTCTTATACACCATGACAAAATACTGTATGCTATTGATTTTATAGGGCAACAATATACCGCACAGGAAAATATACCATGCCTGCAAACTGCTGGGCCAGCAGAAGCTGCCACCCAAGAAACAGTAGAAATCCAGTCAACCCTCATTCCCCTACCCCCACAAACAAATCGCCAGGTGCTGGCTTTAGGAGGCCAACACCAGCAGAAGGAGAAGTGTGTACTAGCCAAGGTAAAGGTTTGCCTGCAGTGGAGCAGAGTGTAGTTCAGTAGGAAACACCCAGCCCTTCCCTGTCACTCTATGCACCTTTCCAGCTAAGGAACAGCTGGCCCTAAACCCTCCCTTGTGCATGTTCTATTGCCTCATCTCTCCCAAGTGCCTTCATAAGGCGAGAAGAGATGGGATGCAGGGAGGAGACAGAGAAAATGAAGTGGAGTTGTCCTACCAAAAGCGGAGAGAGACGCTCAGGGCCTGCCACCCCAGGAATACAACTTGAGCAGAGACAACAAACACAGTCTGCCTCAAGGGGAAAAGAACAGTTGAAAAACTGCTCGAGAATAAATAATTCCTTAGACTGTGATAGTGTATGTAACTCAAAGCCGAAGGGGCAATTTTTCATTTTGGGGGAATACTTTACTGTTCTTACCCTAAAGCCAATCACTATCTGGTTTTCTGCATATTTATTTTATTGAGTTCAGACATACAGAGCACACAGTACGTAAGCTCTCAGTACTGGGCAGTGTTGCTGCAGATATGTTAAACAGTTGCCTTGTATTAGCACCATTTCAGTGATCCCTAGGTATACTCTGTAAAGCGCAGACATCCTTCCAAATAAAAGACACCAGAATAAATGTACAATTTTTTGCTCTATATTTTACATTAAAGAGCATGCCCAGGGATACAGGTCACGTATGATTTCATAACATTCCGTATGGTCTCCTATAAACAGTGGCTGACTATGCTGGTTGCCATTAAACTCTGGCTCTCAGTACTGGCATCAGCAGCCCCTGATCCACCCATTAAACCTTTGTGTCTTCCCAACCCTCGAAGTGTTGACACTGATAGTAACCAGGCCACAAATCCTGTCTTGCCCTCCCACTCCCAGCTAAATGGCCATTAGGAGAGCAGGGTACAGGGGGCATCTCCTGGCCACATAAGGTTGATGAAGGTGACATCAGCATCAGAAGCTGGGGAAAGAAACAAGGGGATTAGGAGGCAAGAGATGGACAGAGAAGGGTTATTTAAACAGAAGGGAAGAGAAACAAAAGACTGAGAAGGCCAGTAGGGGGAGGGGGGAATGGTATGGGGAGGAGGGGAACAGGACGGAGGGGGACAGCTGGGAATATGGGAAGGGAGAAAAGTCAAAGGGCAACAAATACAGGCCGATTGAACAGACAGTAGCAATAAATGACTGCCTCTGGGAGGGCAAAAAATACCTCCCAAAACTTAGCATTCTGAGATATTTTCCCTTGCTATCTCATGGCAATGCATTTCTGTGCTTACTCTTGCTGCCAGTTGATGTTTGTATTATATTATTCAAAACCTGAAATTAAAATCTCTCTTTTTGCTCTGTAGCAGGTTACCAGGTGTCAAGTGGTATAAGCTATGTTATTACCTCTATAACCCAAGTAACCTCTGTTGAGCACATACCAACAAGATTAGGCTCCGACTAGATCTGCTTGAATACCAATTGAGTAATGCGAAACATTACAAACCCTTGGTAGGGAAATGTACAAACTCTGGGCCTGATCCTGCAGTCCCCATTCACAAACATAACTAAAACACTGGCAGACTGTTCATCAGCATACCTTTCTTTTCAATAGCCTCCACTATCTTGATAAGAATTGGTGGAGCGACGTCAGGAGGCAAAAATTGCTCTGTAAGATCTGGAAGTGTAAAAGCTGTTAAAAAAAATCAGTTAAGCTACAGTTAGATGCAATTTCAGTTTATGAAAGTCATGAGATATACTGCAACTGGTTAATATTTAAACACTGAACAAATTCATTTTATCAGCTGTGAAAGTCCATGTAGACATTTTGCTCGTCTGTTCTGCATGCAAATTTGAACACCACACAATTACTTACCGGTAATTAAAAAAAACCCAACCCTCACATGCTAAATATCACTGCTATATTTAAACTAAAGATAAACAACCAATACATAATTAGCAAAGTCCTAGTAACTATTCCCCTCATTTATCTTTTTTTTTTCCTTTTTTAAATCAAGCAAAGACATTCCACTTCATGACATTTTGTTCCTCCAATATTCCAACCCCTCACCTTTTGTATTTACACAGACTGATTCTCCAAGACTGAATAGTGATGATAAATAACAATAAGGAAAATGCATTTTTATGGCACCTTCATTCAGAGAATATCAAAAATGCTTTATTAATCACTAATAAATATTCAATACTGCTGTGAGGAAGGTAAATAAAATAAAGTAAAAAGTGTAGAATCCACACAGAAGCCATATAGAATCCATATAAAATTCTTAAAAGGACAGTTTTTTGGACCTGAAACATTTTCTCCTATGGTGCACCAGATGAGGGAGCTATATACATATTTCCTTGGAACTGCTAATCTACTGAATGCAACACATTTCTATTGGTATGAACTCTCTGCAGGAACAACCAACGTGTCATATTAATGCGAAAGCTCAATAACAATTGCAGTTTGTTTTAATTTTTATAGGTTCACAATATTGACAATATATGCCCCGTGATGCAGAGAGAGCCTCCTGCTTTGTACAATGATCAAGAAATAAAGAATAAAAATAGGATATTCTAAAATGAATCTTTTGCAAACTGAAAAAGCTGCATACTGATTTTATCCAAAGTCAGTTCACACACAATGCAGTTTCTTTACTGAAAGAACAAACTGAATAAAAGAACGTTCTCGCTCTGTGATAAATGTGAAGTTTAAAAGTTTAAAAACAAGTCGTGTTTAATTTTTGTAAAGCTAGGATGTTGACAGAAATGTATTCTTACTAAACAGCTGCCAGCAACATCTGACATGATTGACAGATCATGATGGATAAAGATGAATTAATCACTGGATTGGAAATTAGTGGTTGCCTAGGGACCAGTGATCATGACCTGATTACATTCAACGTGGGCAACCAGAGGACAGTCCCAAGCATTAATATACATACCTTATGCTTCAAAAGGGATAATTTCACAATGCTGAAAAATGTTATGAACAAAATTTATCCGGAAGAAAACTTTAGACAGAAAAATGTAAATGAAAATTGAGAATTCTTTCAGAAGAGTTTATTAGATGGCTAAAAAGCCACGATTCCACAATTTACAGAAAGGACTATTTTGGCTAAAAGCCCATCCTGGTTCAGTGGTGAAGTGAAGACAGAAATTAGAAATAAATGAGTAATATATAACAAATGCGGAAAAAAAAGGGAAAACAGATACCAATTGATAGAATTTAGATGTTATGAAGCAGGGCTGCCCAGAGGGGGGGGCAAGTGGGGCAATTTGCCCCAGGCCCCGAGCCCCACAGGGGCCCCCACCAGAGTTTTTCGGGGCCCCTGGAGCAGGGTCCTTCACTCGCTCCGGGGGGCCCGGAAAACTCTTGCGGGGCCTGGGCGCAGGAGCTTCTTCTGCTCCCGGTCTTCGCCGGCGGGGGATCCTTCCGCTCCGGGGCGGAAGGACCCCCCGCTGGCGAATTACCGCCGAAGACGGAGCGGGACCCGCCGCCGAGTTCAGCTCGGTCTTCGGCGGTAATGGCGTGGGGCTCGTTTCGGGGACCCGCCGAAGTGCCCCAAGACCCGCGGGGGGCCCTCCGCCGAATTACCGCCGAAGACCGGGCTGCACTTCGGCGGCGGGTCCGGCTTCGGCGGTAATTCGGCGGCAGGGGGGGGCCCCTGCTGCGGGTCTTCGGGGCACTTCGGCGGCAGGTCCCGGAACGGAAGCGCCCCCCCGCCGCCGCCGAAGACCCCGGGCCCCCGGAATCCTCTGGGCGGCCCTGTTATGAAGTGTAGAAAATTGATAAGAGAAGCACACATTAAATGGATTAAGAACTGGCTGACAGATCCCAAAAAATAGAAGGGTGGTGGAACAATTTGTACCATAGGGGTGCTGAGAGCCACTGAACCAAACTGTAAACCCTGTATATAATGGAAGCCACTTCAAGCCAGAGGGTGCGGCAATACCCTCCACACTCCTAGTTCTAGCACCTATGAAAAGTAGTTGTCAATGGGAAATCATTATCAAACGGGAGTGTTTCTAATGCAGTTCCACAGGGACCAGCACGAGGCCTGATGCTATTCAACATTTTCATCAGTGACCTGGAAGTAAATATAAAATCACTGTTGATAAAAATTTGCAGCTGACACATTGGCTGCTTTATCCTTGTTATTATTTACCCCTTGGCCAGTCTAACAGTGATCTGGTTCACTTGGCAAGCTGGGCCCATTCAAGCAAAATGCATTTTAAAGTTTTATATCTAGCAACAAAGAATGCAGATCATATTTACAGAATGGGGGACTGGATCTTTGAAAGCAGTGACTCAGAAAAAGATTTAGGGCTCATAGTAGACAAGCAACTGAACATGAGCGCTGTAGCGGGGTGACCACCCTCTCCAGCCTGGAAGGGGTTGGAAAAGCCCTGCAGAGGGCTGGGGCTGGGCAAGGTAAAACTCTGGCTAATTGGGGGAAGTGGCTGCAGCAGGGGCCACGCCCCAAACTGAGCAACAGGGCCTTATAAGAAGGCCAGGGAAGCCAAAAGGAGGAGGTGCCCTCTGCCTGTAGAGGGAGAAGGGCCTGGCTGCAGGGAGCTAGACATAGGGTACCTGAGAGTGGAGCAGGGCTGGGGAGCTGCAGAGGAGCTGGGGAGCTTCTGCCTGGAGAGCCCCAGGCTGCACAGCCTAGCATATGGCCAAGAGGTACTGGGGGTTGCAGAGGGCAGCCCAGGAGTAGGCCAAGGCAGCAGGTCCAAACCCAACCTTGCCAGTGATGAGTAGGCTGATACTGCAGTCTGCCCCAGGGCATGGGGCTAGACGATGACTGGTAGTAGCTATTTACTCAGGTGAGGTGGGAATAGTGGGTGGGGGTTCCCCTGGGAGGGGGAGACCCAAAGAGAAAGGGGTTACTGCTTGGGGGCAGCACCCCAGCTAATAGGGTCCTGAGAGGGACACGGGGGCCAGAGGACAGACAGATCACTGGCTTGCAGAGAGCACTCTGGAGCTGGAAGAGCTAATTCCCGGAAGTCACCAGTAGGAGGTGCCACAGGGGTGAGTCAGCCCGTTTATACGCTCCCATTGTGATGCTGTGGCATAAAGGGCCAACACAGTCCTTGGATATAGAAACAGGGGAGTGGTGAGTACAAGGGAGATGATTTACCTCTGTATACAGCATTGGTTAGACCAATACTGGAATACTGCATACAGTTCTAGTGTCCACATTTTAAAAAGGATGTTGAAAAATTGGAAAGTGCAAAAAAGAACTCCAGAAATTGAAGACTGGCAAAAATGACTTACAGTGAGACTTAAAGAGCTTCCTCTGATTAGCTTATCAAAAAGAAGATTGACAGGTGGTTTGATCGCAGTGTGTAAGTACCTTCACGGGGAGAAAATACCAGGTACTAAAATGCTGTTTGGAAAATGTGGAAAAAGGCATATGAAGAACCAAATTAGAAACTAGGCACAACTTTTAACAGTGGAGGGTATTTAATCATTGGAACAAACTACCAAAGGAAGTGGTGGATTCTCTATTTCTTGATGCCTTCAAATCAAGGCTGTGCCTTTTTGGAATATATGATTTAGCCAGACAACTCACTGGGCTCAGCGCAGGAGTAAGTGGGTGAAATGTAATGGTCCGTATATCGCAGAGGTCAGACTAGATGATCTAACAGTCACTTCTGGCCTTAGAATTTATGAATCTGCTATAATAAATGTACATTTATTCAAAGAATATGACAGTGTCAAATCAAAGGCTCTGCCAAGAAAATCCTCAAATTACAAAATACCAATTGCAAGATATAATCTAACACTAGTACAAGTATTAATAAATCTCATTCTGATGTTTGGAAAGTCAAAGGCATAAAATCCCTCCCAATATCAAGGTGAGAATATGTTTTAAAAATAGAGATTACATTTTTTCCATGATGAAAATAACCTTTTGCTCCCTCAGGCAGTTAGTTGCATTAATTACTACTCTTCCACCTCCCTTCTGCCAAGTCATGAAATGGCATGAGCTCAGAGCAGAGATGCTCACTTCGTTCTTCTAACTGAAGGCAGGATGCAGAGCTGTTACACAAAACTGAAAGGAAGGGGAGAGGAAAAAGTGGATGGTAGGGGTAAATGACATCCAGGATGAAAGGCTTGAGGAGATAGCAGGGCAGGGAGGGCCCAGTTACAGATCTTAACCCACAATTTACTCTTTTCTTCATACAACAGAAGGAACTAGAGAGCTACACTACATCAAATTAAGCGAGCAGTGCCTAGAGACTATGATAATAGGCACATTACAAATGCCTACTTAGAAAAATTAAGTTGTCTTTAGGAAAAGGAACACCCTTTCAACTAATTTCTAACTTGATTTTTGTTTCTGAAAGTTAAAGGTGTAGTCCAGGCAGACCAAAAATGAAAACCTATGCATCTAGTGTCCCCTGAAAGCTTCATGTCATTGGAGGAAGCCACTGGGAAGGCAGAGAAGAATCTCAGAAAACATGCCCTCAGAAAAGGGCAAAGATGGAGGGACACAAACAGCCACCAACTTACTCCAAAACTGAAAGCTTCTCCATTCCCTATCTCACTTCCTTTGCTTCTGATTTACATTTTAAGCAGGTGACTTATGGCAACATTTGTAAGCATTCATGAGGTGAGAGCAAAATGTAAACAGAGTCCTCTGTCATGTCATTCTTCTAGAACAGAAGCAGACATTAGGTCTACTACCCATTTTCAAAAATACCCTGAAATGCTAAAGACTCTATATCAATGATGTAAAAACCTGTCTGACACACAAAACCATTCTCTTCCAAAATAAAAGAAACTCACCCGTCTTTTGACCTTGAAATCTGCCCTGCTACAACACAGCTGGTTTTTCAGTGGGACTTGTGCTCCCAATTCATTTAGACACTTCTGAAAATTCCACCCAAAATCTTGGTCACCTACATCCATCTTTAGGCACTTAAGTAGCCTATTTTTTCCCCACAGAACTTGGCTATTGGTGGTGTTCTCAATCAGTGGGAAGTGCTGGCACTTACCACCTCTGAAAATCAGGCCATGGATTTTCCAGTGCACATGTAAAAGTGCTGACGATGGCCTTTCAAAACACACGCAGTATCTGAAGCACATGCCAAATTTACAAGCTATTTAACCTGTGCTCAAATCCTCTTTTGATATATCAGTATTGGATTATAAAGACTTCAATGAAGTGGACACACCGTACATATAATATATACATTTAGAGCAAACTTAATTTTAAAAAAGATTAAACACCTCTCCCCCATAGTCTCTCAAAAGAAAAGTTTGTTTTAAAAGGGGAAAAAACATAATATCTTAAAATATAGAGAGCTTGGAGGATTTTGGTTTCATTTTTTCCCACAGCTACAGATAATTACGTCGGAGAAATTGATAATTTTGCAAGTACTTAGAATATTTTTGAAACCACAATAATACTGTTTCATAACTATAAGTGATCAAATATTTTTGAATTCATGACTATTTGGGCTACAAATCCCCATTTCAATAATAATACACAACAGAAATAAGGAGTTTATAACAAAAGGCTATAAATATAAAGGAAGTTTTTTAAAACGTAAAGTTGTCTTTTAATATGCTGATAAAAGGCAATGCAACTGAACAACAGATGCACAAGTCATCAAAATTGACAAAATGTCACAATATAAAAGTTTGAGATACCATTTTTAAAAAAAATCAAATTTATTTTTTAAACAGTTCTACAATTTTCTATTATCTGCTGCTACTTATGCTATTCAATGTATTTCCTTTATAAAATTCCCATAGCATTATATTGTCACTGGTAATTTAGTCTTTCCACGTTTGGCATAAGACAGAAAATTATAGTCATTTCAAGATGAAAGACCTCAGAAAACATATGTCTGCCAGAATAGAGATTTTACACCGCTCTCAGAACTAAATGCCAGTTCATAACATTTACACAGAAGAAAGCCAAATGTATGCACAGTGCCCTTCGCTTTTAAAATAGTGAAAGGAAATGGCAGTCATTGAATTGGAAAAAATATGACCAACTCTGGAAAAAGTCTCTGTTTCAACTTCTGAAGCCGTAAAACAAGTTATAACATGGATTAGATGTTCTAAAGCAAAACACAGCACACATCAGGAGATTGACTGTGGGAGGAAAAAACCCTTTTACACATGCTATTTTCAGTGAAAGCACAAAGAATCAAACCCTCATGCAACCTGCATTTAGTACCTGATTTTAAAATTATCTTTTGTTTTGAAGCATGATGTAGCACAGCACAGAGGCTTGGAGAACCAAATCCACTCTTAAGAATCTGAGCAACTTTGTAGATTCCTTTGCTACAATCCAATATCAGTTTTTCACTTAAAGTAATCATTTTGCTTTTCACAAAACAAATTCCTTAACTTTTTTTTAAAAAATCCCACTGTCTCCAAAATATCAAGACTCTCACGAGTTGTTATACACTATACTGCCTTCTTTGCCAGCCATTAAGTCTGGGGAGTAGTATGTATCTCAGATAGTAGTAAGCCTTCTGATGACACATCATAAATGCTGAATTTTCCACTAGTTCTATTTTTACCTTGCCACAGTGATAACCAATCAGATGAAACAGAAGTCAGGATTCCCTCCAATCTGAGAGCTCTTCTCTCTCTCACCAATACAGGCAGGCCTGAACAGCTCTAAGGCAACAGCAATGGGTGAGAGACGATAGCATACCTTACATTTAAGTGCTGCCAACATAGCAACGAAGTGCAAGATGAAACCAGCACACAGCTGCACCTTTTGGAGGAGTTCTCAGTAAAAAGAGATATTTTAGAGTTAGTACCTGGCAAAGCCAAATGGAAATTTAAAGGTGGAATATTGGATCCACAGGTCTCTGAGCAAATCTTTCATTATTGCTGGAAGAAGCATGAAAGTGTATAGAAAAAATTAAAGCCTGCCCTTTAAAATGTAATAAGATACACTATGGAAAAAAGGTTAATTTACAAGTCTTTTACAGAGGAGACCGTACATAAACAATTGAATTTGGATCTGAACCAAAATGATTCCACACAATTTTTTGAGATTTTTAGACATGGGTATGTGCAATTGTGAACACTTAAACTGCACATGCAAATATCAGAGTGGTGCATGCAAGTCTGGTATAGGAAAGTGTATAGGTCCTATTATATTCATAGCTGGTTGTGTGAGCAAAGATGCTCATTTTATCCACTCAGCTGTATCATTCTCATACACACATCAGCTTTGAAAATCACACTCTTCACATCTGAGCAAGAAAAAGTTTGCCTAGTTAGAAGGAGATCCTGATGAACACTAAACTTATATATATATATATATATATATATATATATAAAAACAGTAAATGGAGTTATCAAGCAAATTGGGTAATGCTTTCAACATGATTAGCTAGACAAATGATTAGGAAACAGTGGATGTCAGGAGCCACTCAACACATTATTTTCAAACAATATCCTCAAATTAAATTGATGCCCTCAGTATAATTTAGGACATTAGAAAAACCTCCAGATAATTTAACAGCTATATTAAGTATTTCAAGTATTGAAAATTGATGGGAAATAAATAATCTTCCTTAGCTGCTTCACATATAATTAAATCCAGGAAATAAGCAGGTATGTACAATACCTGGTAGGGGGAAAAATGAAAAAAAAAAAGTTTCATTTTACCATCCATATTCCCCAAGTAGCTTCTAAATTTAAATTTAGAATTCATAATGATTGAGTGCAAATGCTTGTGCAGGATATTTTTAAAAAGTTAAATGAAGGTATAAATTAGAGATGAGGCAATCTTTGCACACCTGACTGTCAAAGGCAGCAAAATAGACTGCTTGACAGTTTACAAAAAAAACACCACAACCAGGGGCGGCTCTACAAATTTGGCCGCCCCAAGCAATCATGCCCGGGAGGCGCCCCCAAGCTGCGGGAGCAGCGGACCTGCCGCAGGCATGACTGCGGAGGGTCCGCTGGTCGCGCGGCTCAGCTGAACCTCCTGCAGCTGCGGACGGTTCGCTGGTCCGGCGGCTCCGGTTGAGCTGCCGCAGTCATGCCTGCGGGAGGTCCAGCTGAGCCGCGGGACCAGCGAACCGTCCGCAGTCATGCCTGCGGCAGGTCCGCTGCTCCCGAGGCTCCGGTGGACCTCCCGCAGGCATGACTGCGGCAGGTCCACCGGCCCAGCCTGCCGCCCCCCTGGGAAAGGGCCGCCCCAGGCGGGTGCTTGCCCCGCTGGGCTCTAGAGCCGCCCCTGACCACAACCCAACCACAGACAAACAAAAACAACCCCACCACCACATTACTTTGTGTGGACTTGTTTATTTCCATACTTGTACACAAATCGAGACTCCAAAATACAGAGAAAGAAGGATTCAAGAAGGCAAAAGCACTATACTTTCTCTACTGATACAAAGGTACAGTTCTACAAAGCCTGGTGGGGAAACGCAGAGTAGCTCTTAGTCTTATCATGAAGGCTTCCCTTCTCTCTGACCATCGGTTGGCAGTTGCCATTAAAGAGAGAGCCTGTATCCTAGTTGCTACCTTAATACTGGCTTTCACCAATTTTGGGCAAATACCCTTGGAGGCTTTAAAACTCTTCATTAGTGCAAATGACTGTATCAATACAAAATATGGAGGTTACCTGTAACTGGGGGTTCTTCAAGATGTGTGGTCCCTATCTGTATTACATATGTGGGTATATATGTGCACCATGCACAGGAGTCTAGAAATGTTTACTAAACAATGTCCATTGGTGTGCACATGCACAATAGATCTCATTGTGCTCTGAACCAACTGTATAAAGGGCAGTGCAGACAGACACCTCTCCAGTTCCTATTCTTACCATGAATGTGGTCATGATCCACAGTAGAGGGGACAGAGGTTGGGTAGTGGAATACGTATAGGGACCATACATTTAGAAGACCCTCCAGTTACAAATAAGTACATTCAAAGAAGAAATGAAGTATGTTCCCTTATGTTCATTCAATATGTGGGAGATTAGTAAAACAGGAGGCAGGTGCAAGGATGCAGATAGTATAGCTATCCATATTACTGCTGTGTCCATAGCTGCATCTGTGGTAGAAGTCTGGACCAATGAGTAATGTCTCGCAAATATGTGTGTGGAGCTCCAGGTCACTGCCCTACATATATCTAGTGAAGGTATGTCTCACAGAGATGCCACAGAGGCTGCTTGAGCTCTGGTGGAATGGGCTCTCTTGGTAACAAAGGAGGATGCAGCTTGAAATCCACTTAGAGAGTCTCTGCACAGATAGAACGTGACCATTTGATTGCTCCATTATTGTGATCAAAAGTTTGGGTGTTTTTCTAATTGCTTTTGTTCTCTGTCGATAAAAGACCAGTGCCCATCAGACATCTAGAAAATGAAGCCTTCTCTCTTCATCAGAGGCAAGTGATTTTGGAAAAAATACCAGAAAGTAGATGGTTTAATTCATGTGAAATTCCAAAATTACTTTAGAGATGAATTTCAGGTGAGGGCAAAGAGACCTTCTTTTTATGACAGATGGTATATGATGGATCTGCCATGAGTGCTCCCAACTTGCTCATGATCCTAGCTGACGTGATGGCAACTAGCAAGGCAACTTTTATTGAGAGATGGGCTAATGGTTCAAAAGGAGGTTTGGAGAGAACTGAAAGTACAAGGTTGATGTCCCACTGAGGTGCTGGCTTCGCCATTGGTGGAAAACTTCTAATAAGCCCCATCAGGAATCTAGTAATTGTCGGATGAGTAAGGATGGTATGGTTATTAATTGGGGGAACTGTTGCAAGATGGACCTGTGGGGAACTGATGAGAGGCCTGATGTCTTAGGGGTATGTAGGTATTCTAGAACAATAGGGATCCTAGTGGATTCTGGAGATAGGTGGCATTCTTGTGGCCAAGAGGAGAAGCACTTCCAAACAGCATCTCCTGCTTTGGTTGAGAATGGACTGAACACCCACTGAACATGATGGCTCTACATCTGATGCGTATCCAGTTACCAGGCCTTGAGTTGTAGCTGTCCTTAGTTGGCATGCCTCACTGTACCATTGTGTTGTATCAGCAGATCCGGAAATGGTCAGATGGGTTCAAATCCTCAGGAGTTCTGAGATTCAGAACTGTGTCAGTCAGTTGGGCATGAGGATGTCCCAAGCCCTGTCATGGCAGATTTTTTGCAAGACTTGTGGTATTAGTGAGATTGGAGGGAAGGCATACCTGAGGTGGTCCGTCCAGGGTAGCAGCAAGGTATTGTCCTTTGAGCCATGGCTCAGAGTTTCCCTGGAGCAGTATTGGGGTAGTTTCTTGTTTCCTTGTGAGGCAAAGAGATCCCAGGATAATGTTTCCCACTGGTTGAAGATTTGGTTCAGAAAAGAATCATAAATTTTGCATTTGTGGTCTGTGGACAAATGTCTGCTGAGACTGTCTGCTAGGGAGTTCTGCACCCCTGGTAGTTATACTGCTAAGAGGGTTATGTGGTTTCTGATACACCAATTCCAGAAGTTGATTGCCTCTACTCACAGGGGAAGGGTTCTCCTCATATGATGATAATAATAGTATTTCCATTCCACTAGTGTCTCTAGAGGATGTTACACAGAAAATACTAAAAAGTTAGATTTTTTTAGATCAGTACGTCTAGATAACTTTCATCCAAGAGTTTTAAAAGAACTGGCTGAGGAGCTTCCTGGACGGTTCATGTTGATTTTCAATAAGCATTGGAGCACTGGGGAATTTTGAGAAGACATGAAGAAAGCTAATGTGACAATTTTTAAAATGGGTAAATGGGATGACCTAGGTAATTATAGTCCTTTCAGCATGACATTGATCCCAGGGAAGATAATGGAGTAGCTGATACAGGATTTGATTAATAAAGAACTAAAATGAGGGTAATCAACATGGGTTTATGGAAACTAGATTCTGTCAAATGAACTTCCTTTTTTTTATGAGATTACATGTTTGGTTGATAAAGGTAATAGTGTTGATGTACTATAGACTTCTCTATGGCATTTGACTTGGTTATTGCATAACATTTAGATTAAAAACTAGAATGATATAAAATTAACATGGCAACCATAAAATGGGTTAAAAACTGTCTAACTGATAGGTCTCAAAATGCATCTGTAAATGGGGAATCATCAACGAGTGGGTCTGTTTCCAGTGGGGTCCCACAAGGATCGGTTCTTGGCTGTATGCTATTTAACATTTTTATCAGTGACGTGAAAGAAAACATAAAATCATCAGTGATAATGTTTGTAGATATCACAAAAATTGGGAGAATGGTAAATAATGAAGACAGGTAATTGATTCAGAGTGATCTGGATCACTTGGTAAATTGGGTGGAAGAAAACAATATACATTTTAATATGGATAAATGAAAATATATACAACTAGGATCAAAGACTGTAGGCCATACTTGCATGTTGGGGGACTTTCTCCTGAGAAGTAGTGATTCACAGAGATTTGGGGTTGTGGTGAATAATCAGCTGAACACGAGTTCCCACTGTGACGCTATGGCCAAAACAGCTAATGGAATCTCAGGATTGCGTATAAGTAGGAAGGTTATTTTACCTCTGTATTTTGCACTGGTGAGACTGCTGCTGGAATACTGTATCCAGTTCTGGCGCCCACAATTCAAGGATGCTGATCAACTGGAGAGGGTTCAGAGAAGAGCCATGAGAATGACTAAAGGATTAGAAAACATGCCTTATAGCGATAGACTCAGGAGCTCAATTATTTATTTTAACAAAGAGAAGGTTAAGGGGTGACTTGATAAGACAGTAAGAATCTACGTGGAGAACAAATATTTAATAATGGACTCTTCAATCTAGCAGAGAAAGTTATAATATGATCCAATTGCTGGAAGTTGAAGCTAGACTAATGCAGACTAGAAATAAGAGGTAAATTTTTAACTGAGAGAATAATTAATCACTGGAACAATTTAACCAAGGATTCTGGTAGATTCTCCATTGCTGACACTTTTTAAATCAAGATTGGATGGTTTTCTAAAACTTATGTTCTAGTAATTATTTTGTGGATGTTCTATGCCCTTTGTTATATGTGAAGTCAGACTACATGATCATAAGGGTCCCTTCTGGCCTTGGAACCTATGACCACAATTTAGCTTTGGGATTAGTAATGATAAAGAGTTTAATGGTATTAGCCAAAGGGGCAAGCAAGCCAGGTTCTGTTAACCAAGGCTTTAACTGCATTATGTATATCAAGAAGGAAGTTGTGGGTAGAGAAAGATGTTAAGTAACAACGCACAGTCTGTCATAAATTAGTCAAGTACTGTAATTGAGAGTAGAAAGTCAAGCTGTTAGGAGGGAAGAAGCAGGCTCTTTCTTGAGGCCCTCATTAACCAAGGAGGCTGGATTGGCTATATGAAGAATGAAAGTGCCACTCGGCATGGGGGAGAGATCTGTTCAGGGTTCTGGAGAATATTAGAACAGAGCTATCCAGCACCTCATTAAGAAAATATTTTAAAAGTCAACATAGTTCCTGGGAAAAAGAGAGGGCTCAAACATCTTTAATACTGACTTGTGTGATTACTGGTGGCTTAATAGGCCTGTTTACTAAATTTGGTTTTTTATTTTTATCTGATGTTGTCAACCTGGCAGATGGTGCAGATTCAGGTCACCAGGAAAGCCTTGGCAGTAAGGGAGAAATGCAGAATGTCGCTGAGTTAGATACAGAAGCAATTTGGCCTACCTGGGCTAAAAGTGTTTTGGACTAACAACCCCTTTTCGTCTGAGCAGAGAGAGGTTTGCAAGTCAAGATTTATTGGGCTGTGAACGATACCAAAGGCACGAACAATTCTGACAGGAAAAGGAGTGTGAGGAAGAACCACTGCCATTCACCTGGTGTGAAGCAAAGTACAACTGGAAAACTTGGGGAGCAATGGAGTTGTGCCTAAAGCCACATCAGAAATGTCTTCACAATATGCTGCAAATGAAAGCTTGTCCCCCTACTGCAACCAAAACAGTAGGCTGTGATAAGATTTGGAGGATGAGAATGACAACTCCATTTAGATGTTCCTTTTTAATGCTACTGCAGAATATTTTAGCCACAATCAGAGAGAGGATTTTTATTGACAGGAGACTTTACCACAGCAGCCTATGTCAGTCCTCTCCTTCTCCAGTTGGCATGGAGAGAGCTGAATGACCCAGCAGTACCTTTCCTCTGACATCTCTCTCAACAATGCCAATGACCTCTCATGGATACAGAGCACTCTGTTAAGTGCCTTTTTGTTTTTTAAGAAAAAGGTAAAACAAAAACACACTTTCGGTCCTATACCAGGGCATAGAATAATGGTAAGAATGCTTTCAAGGGAAAAATAATGCTCTTTCCTAAAAGGGACTGTGAAGTCAAGGGGAGGGGCACCCTTATTAACTTGGACTTCTGAACTTCAATCAATCCATAATATTGCTCAGAATGCTTAGTGAACATCTGTAGAATCCTGTAAATGAGGTAGGTACTTATAACAAAAATGTTCAAGGGAAGGTGCAAAAATATTTTTGTATAGTTGTGAAGAGAAAACAACACACAATATTTCACAGAATAAACCAACAGCAATACAGCTGATTTTCAAGTGGGCAAATAAAAGTACAATCCAATTGGACCATCCATCTGATCAACACAATATATAAAGGACATAGTGAAAACTGAATCTACCCTCTTTTTTACCCTGCCTACTCATTATAAAGCGAAATAAGTTTACTACAAGTCATACAGTCACTTCTAGAAATTAATGCTATAAGTGAGCTGAGTCAAATACTTTGCCTGGATATTTTCAGGACATGCCAGTATAGCTATACAAGCAAAGATCTGGTTAAGCAAGTGTCAAGCTTCATGTGATGGGGTGGAGGGCATGGGGTGAGATGGAGAGAAAAGCAGAAAAAAATCCCAGCCCCAGTCAGCAGGTACAACACTGAACAAGACTTGGGGCAATTTGGGGAGGGGAGGGGAAGGCGGTAGCAAGAGGTCGTTGCAGAAGTCAGGGGAGCATGCTTGGAGGAAAATTAGCTTGCTATAAAAACTAATGTAGTAGTCACTCCTAGATGATAGACAGGTTGCAGAACCAGACAGACCAATGTTCTGATCTGGTATGGCAAGTCATACATTACTATATATTGATCTTCTGCCCCACCAAACGAGGGGGACTATTTATCTGTCTTCTTCCCACAAACAAATTTTTGTCACTGACACAACAGAGCATGCTAGAGCTCCAGCATTAATAATGGAAAAATCCCTCCACAACAAACTTTAAAAAAAAAGCATCTGACTAGAAAAGCTTGGTGTGATGTGCAAACAAAATAAATCTTAGTGACACTTAAAGCCAACAGGTGATATTTTGGGATACTATTTTTCTTCATTAAGATGTAATACTTAACTGCTGCAAGTTAGGTCTTGCATCTATTAATTTATGTTTCATAAAGCCTTGTTTCTATCTTCTGTTGAAAAGGAAGTGATATTGTCTATGGTGGGGAAGAGTCATGTACATAATGTTCTATCAGATTAGGCCTCAGTAACTTTATGAATTATGAGCTGTCATCCACTTTTTTCATCTGCTATATAATATACACTTCTTAGAAATAGGAGCTATAAATAATCCAACAGATGTTTTTTGTTGGCTTCAATTGGAGCATAGATAATTTTAAAAAAGCATCAGCCTGAAGTTAAGAACATGTTGTGAAGATTGTATTTTGCTTCCCCCTATGGGTCAGTTTTTGCAGTATCCCTTAAAAGGTCTAATTGCATTGACGTAAGCAGTGTTTTAGCTGCGTAGATCTCTCACCAACAGAAGTTGGTCCAATAAAAGATATTGCCTCATCCACCTCGTCTCTCTAATTGCATTTAGTTATTGAAATCACTGCATTATATTACTAACCAGCACTTTCTACAGAAATATATGCACACGATATAATTAAAGAAGAGAGATAATAAGTCGCACTCTGGAGGAAAAAAAAACCCACCATGGAAGACTAACAAGAAAGTTACCAGATCTATACAACTTATATTCCATCACAAAACTACATGCCTTGTTTGTATGAATTTTAATCTGTTGTAAAAAGCATCAAAATGAGCAGAGGAGGTAGAAAGAAAATAAATAGTTGTCAAGCAAAAGGTGTGACAAGTAGAAACACTAAAATAAAAAGTAATTCCTGCTTTTACTTCATTCGGGTTTTCAAGCTACCTGTCTGCTCCAAGGATGGGAATGCACCCAGCAGGAAGAGCTGGGGAGAACAGGCGCACCCTCTAACAGGACATTTTCAACCCTGCAATGGGAGCAGAATTGGGCTCCGGATTTGTACTATTGCCTGTCTGGATCAAAAGTGGGTCTCATTCTTTCATTCCCAATTGTTAGTAGTATGTATGTATGTATGTATAGTTCAGTAGTTCCCATGCTTTTCTAACCGATATGCCAGTATGAGCCAATACATAGTTCCATCTAGGTTTGTATACCATGCCCCTCACCTTAAATATCTGAGTGACTACAGGAGCACAGTATATACCAAGGCTTACCCAAGTCAATAATTTATTTAAATGACTAATTGGGAAAACTGCTCTCTGAGCTGAAGCAGCCTATGTGATCATCAGGGTGAAAATTTATGACACATTTAGTGGAGGAATGTTTCCTGACCACCCCGCTCCTTTGGTTTTGTTGTTTTTTATGCAGAAGATGCACTCTTCATTTCCTTTTGTCATGCGCATGTTCTGAGGCACATTCTCCCCTTCTCTTTCTTGTTCAGGATGGCAGCTCCAGAATTACAGCAGTGCCATGCTCCTAAGTGTGAATCCTGTCCAACTTCCTTCACAGCAAACACTGTGGCACTCTGTTCTTAACCACAGAGTGGCTATAACTTAATATTCCAGCTTGTGGCAGTGGTTTTATAGCTAAAAGAAAGTGGGAGGGGAGGGGGTGAGAGAGAAGGTGCTCCACTGAATATTAGAGCGTATCCTGGATAGGCTGTGAGCACTACCAGTGTGTTGTATTGAGGACAACGTCTGGTGACCTACTTACCAGATCCTTGCATAACTTTATATTGCCGAAATCCCTAGTCAAAGCACCGTTGTAGAAGGCACAGTCCAAACACAGTCCCTGCCCCAATGACCTTTCAGTTAAGCATGTGACTTGTCAGAATGTTAACGTTCCTTAAATTTAAAACCATGCAGTTATTTCTAACACTACTTCTGCATTCCGTAGTCCCATTTAAAAAATACACTATCCAACTTCAATAAGAACACACATTATTTAAAACATACCAGGTGTAGGGAGAGAATATCATTTTAGCCATTTACATAGGATTTCACTTACTGTGAACATATTGAGGGGAGTGTTAGGAGGAGCAGGGCTCCCTCCGGCTGACATGTGGTACACTACAAGGGATACAATAAATACAAATTACTCTCACACACAAAAATACCCTACCTAAAAGAATATTAAGGTTTCCAAGCCAAAGCACTCAGAAATTAGGAAATGCTAGAATTAAGGTTGCCTGTGAAATCTTAATTTGCCCCCCTTGTGCATATGCATTATGGTAAATCTTTAATTACATGGATTATTTTCCCCCCACGGGATCCCTGACTCCTTCAGTGCACAGAAAGGTCAGTGCTCTAGGGATTACTTGGGGTTAAGAAGCAGAAGAGGCTGTTTTCTTGGGTTCCATTCAGGGTCTGGAACGGGAGTATCCTTTAGTGGGCACAGACCCTTCTGCCCGTTCCCCTTCAAGCTTGTCCCTATGCCAGTCCTGACTTTCTTCCACCCAGCTCCTCACCCTGGAAGTGTTGGGAGAACTTGGTCATACAACTTGTGTTTTGGATCCATATTCTTAGCCATATCCTGACGAGTGGGGAAGCACTGGATCACTTGTTTGCAGAGACTGCAGATGCCTTTCTGAGAGGGGGCAGGCTGCTTACTGTTCAGAAGGAAGCAATAGTGGAGCCTTTGTCCAAAAAAGCATTACTTGGAGTTGACAAACTTGCTAATTACTGACCAGTATATCACCTTCCCTGCTTGGGTAAGATTGTGAAGAAGGTGATTAGTTATGTGAAATTTGACCTGAGACCTTCAGTCTCCTTGACCCTTCTCAGTCTGGGTATAGACCTGGCTATGGCATAGAAACCACACTGGTTGACAATCTCCTCCTAGCAGTGGATGAAGACCAGGTGTCCAGGCTGGTATTATTAGATCTATCAGCAACCTTCAATACCACTGACCACAAGACATTGCTGACTCACCTGTGGGCCCTCACAGGAGTGAATGGGGCTGCTCTGCAGGCTGTCCTCAGCAAGATAACCATCTTATCTTTACCCTCTGAAAATGACAATGCCCCAGCAAAGAGGATTACCACCATCTCCTATTGTTTCCAGTGGGGCTGAAGTCAGGCTGCTATTAGGGACAATGGTGGCCCCTGAGTCCCAAACTGTGAACAAGGGGTTCTAAATTTGTGTGTGCGCGCATTTTGTCCCTGAGATGATCACACAAGCAAGTTTGGGGTACCATCATTCTCAAAATGTGCAGAAAAACCCAAAAGCAGACAAAAATGATTTTTAAGCTAATTTTGGGGCGGGGGAGGGTGACTCATGATTTTTCAATGTTTGGAGTTGGTATTGCTGATAGTCTAATAAATATTTTGCATCTTTAACTTCTTAGGCTATGCTAACACTACAACTTAGCGGTGTGAATCCCAGCTCACGCAGACATACTTGTGCTACCTCTCATTTGAGTTTGCGCACTAAAAATAGTAGTGCAGCCACAGTAGCACAGGCAGTGGCACGAGGGGCTAGCTGACCCCAGTACAAACCCACCCGGACCCCTGAGGGTACATACTTGGGCAGCTGGCCTGGGCCATCCCTGGTGCTGCCTGTGCTATCGTGGCTAGACTACCTATTTTTAGCATGCTAGCTCAGAGGAGAGCTACCATGAGTGTGTCTACACAAGCTGGGAATCAGTCCTAGCTCATAGTGTAGCCATAGTTTTTGATTAACAATTTAAGGCCCCAATTCAGCAACGCACCTATCATATGCAAAGAGTTTAATCACATGCTTAATTTAAACACACTGAATTCCTAGTCACCTAAGTGGGACTTAAGTTCATGCTGAAGTGCTTTGCTGAATCAGACACAAGGTCATAGTAAGTATCTCTTAGGCTATGATGTGCTGCTGAAGGGCAAACAGGCTCACATGAGTTGGAGAGAAAGGGTTCAAATCTCAGAGAACCTTAACAAAATTAAACTAGAGAAAAATATAAATAATTTTATATAGTAGAGAAATAGCAGCCACAGCTTCTTTCCTACTGTTTCTTTATTGCTACTATGTGCTATTTTTCATAGTAGAAGTATAGATCACATAAAAATTCCTCCATAATTATTTTTGCTGGGGGAAAAAAATTAAAAGGGAATATTACTTTAACACCACAAACCTCAATTTGTCTCACACTCACCCCAGGATTTGCACAACACTCCTACGAAAGCATATGCTAATTTGGCTTGTTTCTGTATTGTATCAAACTGAATATGCAACTAATATTGCTGGCGAGCTAATCATTAGTTAGTAGGTCCTCATCAGAGTCACTGAGTTTAAGGCCAGGAAGGACCACCAACTTGTGCTAGTGTTCTGCTCTAGAGACGTCTTTTAAAGGATTCTGTTTATTCAATAATTTGAGTGAAAATATGCAACTTTGAGGTAATAAGATCTTTCTGCACAAAACAATGAAATTCTGTTTTATCAAGTGACTGTGCATGAATGTGGAAGTGAAGGAAAAATCAAGTCACTCTCACAGTATCCAGCCAGGCGATTTAGACAAGTAGAACAAAATCTTCGCCTTTGCAATAGAAAAATACTGTGTGCAATTGCGTTTGAGAAGTTAAATTGTTTAGATTTGGAAGATTTACATAAAAATCCTGGCAGAAGCTGATGACAGACAAAAACCAAAACAACTACTTCATCTTGGGAATGATGGCAAGCATTTATAAGTATCCTTCCAGAGAAATGAGAAAGTTAAAAATAATGAGTATACAGCAGTCACCCATCAAAAAAGTCCCAGCATTAGGATGGCTGTTTTCATTCTGCAAGTCAACATGTTTAAACTCAGGTTTCTTTCTCTTTCTTACCCTGAAAGAGAAGGGGAATTGCATCTCTTATTCTAGGAATTTGAAAGAAGTATGATGACAAATCGGTTAAATGTGAAATAAATTCTTATTAATTCATGCTGTGGTGAACTCACCATAAACTAAATATGGGCTAATTATACCTTAGAGCCATTAAACTACAGCCTGACCTCACATGACTATATTACTGGTAAGGAACAAAAAAAAAGTCAGTATCAGGAGACTTCCAAAAATCAGGTTGCCTCTTAATTCACAAACTTGTCCGGTAGAACAGCAATGGCAAATCTAATAATGATAATCATAATATTTTATTTAAGATACAGAAGATGATAATTCTTAGTCCGGATATAAGAAGATCCTTGAACCCTGCCACCTAGATTCCTTTATGCACCAGTATCAGTATACACTGGAATCAAGAACCTGTGGCTGGCCTGTACCAGCTGACTCAGGCTTGCGGGGCTTGGGCTAAGGGGCTGTTTAATTGACATTTAGACTCAAGCCGCAAGTTGTTAGGGTCCCAGAGCTAAGAGCTAGAACGTCTACACTACAATTAAACAGCCCCTTAGTCTGAGCCAGAATCAGCTGGCACAGGCCAGCCATGGGTTTTTAATTGCAGTGTAGATATGTGTTTGATTTCTCATTTTAATGTGCTTCACATTCCTCACATACCATACAGGGTGCTGTCCAAAGGTCCTTCTGAAGAATATGAAGTACTGGCACGTATTGCATAGGAGTTCACAGTAATCTACTCTAGCGCCTTCATAATCCATTGTAAATTTGTTCAAACTTTACTGTCTGAATGATTGCTAGGAGCTTGACTTATTTTATTCAGGCTTATTTGCCAAGTTAGCAATTGGACTAATTCAAAGCAGTAAGTCTCTGAATTGTACTGTCCATTTAATCTAAACTGGGACAACAACTTGTCTTTCTCTGTATATTGTGGAGCAGTGCTCAGTTTAGACACAAACACCACAAAGTTTATTTTTGGTAAGAAAGAAAAGATGGACAACTGGAAAGAATAGCTAGGTTGGGAGCTACTGAGAAGCTAGAAGTTGCACTAATATCTGCTAAAGTATGAACGTCTGTGCCCATCGGTGAAATCCTGACCCTACTGAATTTTCCAATTGACTTTAATGGGGCCAGGATTTCACCTTGTATGTTTTGGTGCAGTTAAGTTGAAGTGACAATGGGAATAACATGAAGATGCTTTCTCTTTAAGGAAATCCAAATTTTAAACAATTGAGCTTCTGGGACAAGGCTTGACTTCCACTCCATGCAACCCTGATGGGCTCAATGGACTTGCCTGGGATATAAATTGAGATAGAATTTGTGCCTCTATAAGTAATGTAATATTTTTAAAGGTCAGGTTATAGATCAAACATCACATGTTAAACAAAAGCAGCAAGTTCAATTGGGGGCACAGAATATTTCATTTTCCTTTCAACCACTTATCACATGAAGTAACCAAAGATCACATGAAGGACCCTGGTGGTGCTGAACTGGAATGCTTGAGGGTGGTTGTGCTTAAAAACAAACAAACAAAACACCACCACGTGTATTTGATTAGGAACTGAAGAGGTGTTCCTTGCTAAGTTGATTTCAAGTGTTTGAATCACCCTCATTGCTACAGGGAGGAGGTAGGGGGCACTGCTTCTCACTGCTACTCCTGCATTGCCAGGACAGGTGTTACTGGGATATGGGAGCACTCTGAGCATCTGCTGTCCTTTCCCTGCTGCAGCTGATCAGCAGCTCCCCTGCTAGCCACCCCATATTGCAGGGGAGGGTAGAGGGAGTAGCTGTGGTGGCTCTGGTGCTTCCCTAGTAGACTGTGAGAAGCACAGAGGAGCAGGATAGGAGCTTGAGTCAACTGGCTCCATCTGAGCCTACAGGAGCACTAAGCATGCAACTTAGTATGCCAAAAAAATACAGATCTGCCATACATTTGTTTAAAGTGTTGCAAGCATAAGGCAGATTCCTTCCCCATCTCCACAGATCATGCTGGAAAATCTGACAGCTGCCTCCCCCCTTATGTTCACTATCTTGACCAGCCCACTCGCCTCTTCAAACATAATTAAAAATACTCTATAATTAATAAATAGAGGAAGGGCAAAATATTCTAGCTGCTTCTTCGAGTATATGATTAATGACTAGTAAAATATCCACAGTTGCACAAGCTAGGATAAAAATGTACACAAAAAGGTCTTCCAGCTATGACTCAACAAGATGCAGCCATAAAACAGGTGGAAGTTTGCTGAGTTGAGAGGCTTCTGGCTGGAGAGAGCTTGCCTTCTTCCATGCTGACTAGTGAGGACTTGGCTCTGGCTGTCCTTATGTTAAGAGGCCAGACACTTTCTACTTGTTTTTTGCTACCCTGTGAAAAACGGAACTTTGTTTTTGCTTTTGTGCCCAAGAGGAAATCCCTTGGCTTTCTTCTTGCCAAAAGACAGAACCAAAGTTGACTTTCTTTGACCCTGCTAAAAGGGGACCTCTCTCCCCTTTTATTTTCCCTACTTACAAGGAGGAATAAAGGGAGCTGCTTATTTGGACCCTGCTGAGGCAGGAACAGAACTTCCGTCCTGCTTGCCAAAATTAATTCATTGCAAAAAACTGTTCCCTGCCCAAAGAAGAGGAAGAACCTGTCTTTTAAGTAGACTTCATTTTTCTTTAATGGGCTAATGATCCCTTATTCCTGAGGATATTGCAGATGTCCCCATGCAGCTCCAGAGCACTCTGTGATCTTTGTATCCATAATCCATTTAGTTTTACCTTATTGAACGTGAACATGCAGCTGGAACCAACTTGTATCCTTTCATTTTTAGAAGTTTCTATAAAGTTGTATGAAGTTGCGCTACTTTAAAAACTGTCGATACTACAGATGCTTATATAAACTACCTTATGCACATACCACCACCACCAGAATTGTGGTTCTTTCAGTATTCAGGCACTTTTTGTAACATAGTACAAAAATGGGGTTTTTGTTGTTGTCGTATTTCATACTAAACTATTGACTGTCTCAATGAGGAGACACTAAAAGGAACTCACTTAAGACTACAGCCTTGTTTTAAACAGAAACACTGGACTTCTTAACCCAAGAATTAGATTGTTTCTCAGAGGAGTCATCCAGTTCTTCTGCTTCTTTTCCTTGCACTTTAGTCAGCTTTGCACTTCATCTCCACCAATGCTTAAATCAGAGGACACTTGGGAGACAAAGCCTAAGGCAGGTATGCAGGACTGTCTGTTAAGGTTGCACGTTTATACAACATCACACTCTAGGGTTTGTACTTGGTCCAATGCACAGAAGTGGGTAAATGATGGCTGTGTTGATGGCATCCAGTTAAGAGAAAATAGTGAAAGGGAATATAGTAATCCTTACCTATGCTGCCTGAAGTTGCTGTGCAAAGTTTTCCAGCAATAGACCAGAATGAGAAAATGTGGTAAAAAGTAGAGATGTAAAAATTCAATCTGTTTGGCTTCTGTCTCCAAGTCAGCTTTAAAGGGGACCAATCCTGTTCTAACCTGGTGTGACTGAATAGGGTACCAATTTACCTATATAACTTTAAGATATTGGGAGCTGCTATCATCCCCTCTTACAAACCAGTAAAATAGAATCAGAACAAAAACTTAAGGGACTGTTCCAAAGTCCATTTAAGTCAATGACAGCCTTTCCACTGACTGCAGTGGGTCTGGATCAGGCCCAAAGTGAGTTTCCTACTCTTATTTGAGAGAGGACAACACAGGCTTCTTTGCAGCCTCAAACGAGAAGTCAAATCCCACTAACAGTTAGTAGAATAGAGAGTTCTAGATTTTCCAGTATATTAACTTGATCTTGAAATAAGGAAGTTTCATCGTTTATTGCTGAACTGCTATCATCCTGAACACAGTAGAACAGGCTGGAACCACATTTAATTATACTTTTTCCTGTTCACTTTATAGCTTCCCCATGCTTTAAACACACTACATACTCTCCCTCCTTCCTTGGCATTTGGTCCATTTATTTTTCTTTTGGCATTCTGTAATTTTGCCAGCAGACAAGCTTTGCTTTTAATAAGTAGATCTGCCAATTTAAACACTAGTCTCCTTCGGCAATCAAATAATGAAACACACATGTATGTACTCGCACGTAATCTGTCAGATGCCTTAACAGCCTAAAACAACGATTCCTGTAATTTGGATTTCTCATAAGGACGTACATTCATACACCCTTGGTTTTCAAAAGTGGAAATATTGTGGTTCTTTGTGAGTCCTGTGCCCGCGCTGCTCCTCCCCACAGACATTTTCATTTGCACGCACTCTTTCTTTACGTGCCAAAGATCCAGCAAGACATGAGACGTCAAAGGAATGACAACTAGGAGGATTGTGCAAACAATCTCAGAAAGAGAACATGCACACAGTACTTACCTGATCCCTGCAAGCACAAGGTGCAGGGATCAGGTGTCACCAGCCCCACTCACTCACTCGACCGCCAGGAGTGTGGGAGCCATCCCCAGGCAGGAACATGACCTCCCCCGCAGCCAGAGACTTGTCCTCCCACTTTCAATTCTGGCAGGGAAGTGGGGGCAGGAGGGGGTCTTTGCTCTGCCAGGCCAGCCCGACTGAAGCCTCCCCACACCTGAATGGGTGTCACCAGTCCTTTGGCTCTGAGGGAGCCTTCTGCAGCTCCGCTGTCACAGCCCTGCTCCCACACTCCTGCTACATTGGGGCTGCAGAACAGGGCTTGGTGCACAGCCATACTGTCAGCATAAAGTGCAGGGACAGTTGTATTCCTAATGGGGCAGAGCAGAGACCCCTACCACTTTCATGTAGTGAGTGAGAGAGGGTCTGTGACAGCAGGGTTGCAAAGAGCTCACTGCACCTACACCACAGGCAGTGGGGTGGCCTCCCCCGCGTGGCCAAAGGCTTGTTCTCCTCCTCCTCCTTGCAGTCCTGGCCAGTGGTCTTTGCTCTGCCCTGCGAGAACCACAGCTTTCCTCCCTCCATCCCACACCTTGCGTCCACAGAGGTTGGGTGTCTCGGACCCGGAAGCAGTTCATGGAGCCCTCTGCAGCTCCACTGTGACAGACCTGCTCCCTCACTCCTGTGACAGCAGGGCTGCAGAAGGCTCCCTGCACTACCACAGGCATGGTGACACCCAGTCTCTGCAGGCACGTCAACTGTCACCAACTAATATTTTTTTCCCATTGATTTTAGTGTCAGCTGAAATCGATGTTTACCAACAGCTATCAACTAATACCGAATCCTACCAAGCCCAATCGCAATGCATACACTCAACAGGGTGAAATTAAGATTGCACATGCAACCTTAGTTCTGGCATTTCTTGACTTTTCAGCCTTAATGTTCTTTTAAGCATAGTTGTATGTGTGTAATACATTCTATGTACAGTATGCACCCACATCAAAATTGTAAAACTCCATGTTTACCCTAGTACAGTAATGTTATTGCTACAGAGTATTAAATTTAAACTGTGGCCATTTCATTTCCTCACTTATGAGAAACCATAGTTACTGCCATACTAGTTACTCAATTGTAACCTAAGAAACCAAGTGTGCTTGCCAGATTATCTAGTTTTATGGATCTCTCTTATTTACATTGGTTAGTGAAGATATTGGAATACAAAGAGAGCAATTTGGCTAAACAGAATCTACTTATAAAGTGCCATGTTTTAAGCACCAGCTGCAATTAAGTCTGTGAACCATAATTGGTGGCAACAGTACCATGACTCCAGTAAATCTTTATTTGTACAGGAGATATGCATGGTGAAAAAGTTAAACCAACTTCATTACATGTGTACCAGCAAGAGGGGACAGAGGTGACTAAGCATATGTGGACACTGCAAATAAAAACCTATGCCAGCTGATTTGGGCTCACAGGGCATGGGCTAAGGGCTGTTTCACTGCAGTGTAGAATTCCAGCGTGGCCTGGAGTCCAGGCTCCAGGACCCTGCAAGGTGGGAGGAACCAGAGCTCAGGCTGAGGTCCGAGTCCAAACATCTACACCACAATTAAACAGCCTCTTAGCCTGAGCCCAAATCAGCTGGCACAGGCCAGGCACGGGTGTTTAATTGCAATGTACACATACCCTGAGAGAGAGACACTCCCATAAGTTATGGGCTTGATACAGGAATTAGTGGGTGAAATTCCATGCCCTCTGCTATGATCATAATGGTCCCTTCTGGTTTTAAAGTCTCAGAAAGGACAAAGAATAATTGTTTTCCTTTAAATCACGGATATAGTGCATTATTCACTAATTTGGTGTGCTGCCATATGGTGGCGCTACACCACAGAACTGGCATAATTATGTCTTTGGTGGTCCAAATCCCATAGTGCTTCTCAAGCAAAATGTCCATTGACCAAATTAAAGGACTGCAGGATGTGTCCCAGTGCTGCTAATCCTTGACTATATATTGGGTCCTAGTCCCAATGAAATGAAAGGGGGTTTTGCCGCTGACCTAGGCAGGAGTAGGATCAGGGCTTGCTCTATCTTATATTACTATTCTTTTAAACAAGCAAAGAACCCCAACCCCAACTCATGTGCAACGTTTACAAGCACTTCAGTACTAAAAAGAACTTCTCATTGCATCTGATAGGCTTTTGAATACAATATTTTATTTCTTCATTTAGAAGAGAACTGCTCACATCTTTTTAACAAGCACATGTATGTTCCATCTGAACGTTTTGACATACTTTGTTTACCAGTGTGTTTGACTGACTGGATATTTAGAACAGTAAGATAAGAATCTTCTTTGCTTTCCATTATTTGGTTGGTGTGCCCTTACCGTGTCATAATAAAACCCTAGATATTTGTCTTGGAGGAAACATCTGGAGAAAAACCATACCAGCCTATAACTGTCTTCCCCTTTTCACTAAGCTATAAAAGCTAGTCAAAGTTTCTTATCTTCAGTCATCATCGAGATATCAATTTGTTTTTCACTGTGAGATTTAACATAAGTTTGAAAAACACATCTGGTATTTGCAGATCTGATTGTTAAACTAGCATAGTCCAGGACAATAATTAATATTCTATACAACAGATGGGTGCAAAATGTTCCTTTAGCTCTGCAGAGCAACAGAATTCTATAGTCAGCCAATAACCAGCTCAAAAGAAGCCGGGGATCTTAAAACGTTCTGTGGTAAACGCTATTAACCCAGTGATTTACTATACCAAAAAGAAAGTATCCTGCTAAGAATAAAATTAGGAAAATGTAGCAGTTTAAATTTGGGACTGCAAGTTACACAGATTAAACAATGACGGGGTTAGTAGATGTAAGCCCTAAATTTGAACCCAAGAGGAAGTTAGAAACACATAAAAGCAGTAGGGAATGCAGGCTAATCCTTCAACTAATGGTAATAAATTACAAATACAGCGGAGCAAAAAGAATTCAACACAACTCCCAGTGCCCTCGAGGACCCCTTACTAAATGAACAGAGGTCCTTTATTTCCAGATATTTGATACAAAGCAAGCTTTTGCTACTTACCATTATGTAACTGAATATGTATCCCTCAACACTTTCTCTTGCTAACAGGCCAGAAAGTGAAGACCACAAAAAGAATTTAAGTTTCAGAACAGGCTTATACTGGAAAAAACCCTCGCTAAGGCTTGCTTTTCATAAGAAAATTGCTTATGTAGGCTAATGAGTAACTATGTTATTCTGGCTTTAGAACAATTGACTAGATTTGGATTGGCAGGAACATAGTTTAAATTCAATTCAAACCATTGTACAGAATCCACTCCAAACTACTCAAAATAACTTGCCTCAAAAATGTCAAGAGATGACATTTTCTGAAGTTTCTCTCCAGGGAAAAAGTACACTGCAAACAAGTAAAATAAACATGAAGTGAAAAAGGAATGGCCAGATCTTGCCTGTACTGCTGTGAGAGGCACAACGGGGCTGGAAGGCAATCACATCTGGCTAGCTAAGAATTCCCCCACTGTGGTGGAGCTCTCAATTGCTGCAAAGTCAACATAGCTGACCCTTGCATCACCCCCTATATCTGGCTTGCATATGGGGCTGGTTGGGGCACAGAGAGGACATGACTGCAGCACAGTGCACTCTGCCCCTCCCCAGACAGTTTACAGTCCTGGGAGACCTCCAACCCGCATCAGCTGGCACTGAAGCCTGTAGGGCGAGCACCAACCAGCTCAGAAAATCAGGGAAAGATAATGCACTCCCCGACAGCCTCTCTCAAGCTGGAGGCAATCTGGGCCTAACTCTTTAAATAATGTAGACATTTTTACTCCTCCATCTAACACCATCAGGTAGCAACAGAAACCAAAACCTAGCAATGGAGCATTGGGATGCACTATTGACAGTAGGCAATAGGAAGGTGGAAAAGTCTGCAAGAATCTTTCACCTTCAGTTCTTATTTCAGAGAGTTTTTAAGGTTTTGGGGGTATTGTCATGTGATGCAACCTTAACTGTCACTATATGTAGTTTTTCTTTGTTAATTTACTAGTATTTTTATACAAGTTTGGTAAACCTCCAGGGGACAGCTCCCTAGTGTGAGGGAGTAGAGCTCTGTGTTCACTGGCCTAACCAAAAACCCAGTGACAGAAGATATCAGAAAGGCTGTGACATGCTGCAGTAAATTCTGTGTGTCTATAACATTTTATCCCTGTTTAAAAGTTACTGGAAGTAAGTGCACCAAGAGCAACCTTCCCTATTTAGTACCAATGACATAACCTGTTAGCTGAGGGGAACCTCTGAAGAAGTTCATATCATCACTAGAACTAGTTAAAAAAAAAAAAGTCCATTTCCCCCTGAAATTTTTGATTTTTTACTAAAATATATTTTAAAAAACTACGTATTTCGCCTGAAAGTGGTTCAAAGGTGTCTCATGGCGTGGGTGGTGTAGTTTGGGGGCATTTTTCTTCCATTTTCCTCTATGGGCCATGCTCTCCAGCTGAACTATAAATCCTGTGATTTACCACCTTCTCCCTTCGTGGTAAGCTGTGTCTCATAGGAGTCCCTGGTTGTGCTGCATCATGGCAGATGTAGTCTGTCCAGAAAAGCTGGCCAATAGAGGAGAAAGGACTTGTAATTTTGATGCCTTATGCGCCCTATGAAGCACTGCATGCCATTTTCAATTGAAATATTTTGGTTGTCAGCCACAAGTTTTATGACAAAGTATTAGAATTTTCCTTGGAGAGCAAAAACTTTCCATGATAATTTTTTTAGTTCAAAAACCCAATTTGATGTCAAAATACATTTGACAGAAATTTGTCAACCATCCCAAGTCATCACTCCATAGCCAATCACACTTCTGAATCCCAGATGCAGCCAGAAGCAGCTGCATCCCAGAGTGCATACCTGCATCCCAGCAGCAGCTCTAACCACTGCAGGAAGGCTCCTATCCCTGCCCCTATGAAGCATACCTCTCAACACGTCACGTGTGACAGCCACCGTCAGCGACTGAACCAGGGAGCCCCAGAGCTAAAAGGATAAGTTTTTACCACTTCTGCTGAAGAGCCCTGCTCTCACATTAAGGAGCTGCCACAAACTCGTATCCTCTGTGGATTGAATGGGACCAATAAAAGGAGGCATAACACACAGTGACAGTCAATTACACAAGTAGAATGCCTGACAAATTACTAAAATGTGAAACACATTTTGGTGAGTCGCACCATAGTTTACAGATTAGTTTTTAATGTACCAAATATGTTTTAGACAGGTTCCCCCACTGTGTGAATCACATGAAGTCAAATCATCCCCCACAGTAGGTCAGCAATAGGTTTTGAACACCCTTATCTTTAGCTCTCTAGTTTAGACCCTTGATACTTGAGCTACAGTATTCATTATCAGCCCTCAGATCTGGACTTCACACACACTTTCCAGGGGGTTACACAACTATTTACTAGTCAGCAGTAGAATATTGGTGATCAAGAATCCTGGATTCCACCCTTGTTTCTGAGAGAGGACTGTGCTTAGAGATAGGATGTCCAAAATTGGTATAATCACACTGACAGCTAATATGGTGCAGCGAATAAGACTGAGGTTTATCACATTAGACTCCTGCCTAGGTTCTATTCCTACTCCATGAAGTGACTTAGCATAAGCTCTTTGCTAACATTTCAAAAATGGAGGTAGAGATTCAGCAGCTTTTTGCCATCAATTTCCAGGGTTGGAATTCATGGCCTTAGTCAACAGTAAGGGAACTAAAGTGCACGGAAATATAGACAGTAGCTAGAAGAGATGAGATTTGAACCCCAGGACTCACCATTCCTAGCACAGGAACTTTCTCCTAGGCTACAGAGATAGGAATTTTGTTTTTTTCCCTCCTGCTAAAGTGAGTCAGTGATGGTACCCACATCAGATAAATGGGAGCACTAAGACAGACTCAGTGTGTCCTTATTAACCCCCCACCCTCCCAAAAAATAGATATAATAAATATAGCACTTGTCCATACGGTGTAACTGATATTGGCATAATCGGAAACAGAAGGAGCAACAATGGAGACAAACGATAGATCCCAGAGTGTTTTAGATTTCTTGTAAAAGGGATAAAGAACAATCCAATAAAAGACTGCCAAAGGGGGGGATTTTTAAACTCATTCTCCCTCAATCAGTTCATTTTTCATCAAGCTTCCGTTCATTCAAATTTCACTCAAAGTTTACATTTCTAAGTCTTGTTTTTTGCCATTTCAGATTTTTAAAAAAACAAAATAAAAGGTTTAAAGCTCCAGTCAAGGTTGCATTTCAGTTTATCTATTCAAGAGTTTAAATACTTATATCAAGCCTGGACTCCTACTTATATTAAACACTTATTACCATCATAATTAATAACTTCTGATACCATCCAATTGTAAATGATTTTGTAATAATGGTCAAAACTATGATTTTGTAATACGGTCAAACTGCAGACTAACACATAGGTGTTATTACTCCAGACTGCACTATGGAATCCAAACATCAGTTGTGACAAAGGGAAGTTAAGTTGGTACAAGCAGTTGTACCTCCTTGCAATTCATCATAAGACTTCAGGTGATAAGTTATAGACATAGCACCTTTCCTTGACTATGCCAATTAAAGTGAAAAAAGTATTTTAACTTTGAAAACAAACAGCAAGATATAAGAAGGCAAATGTAATAAATACATGCGAAGGGGGGAGGGATAGCTCAGCAGTCTGAGCATTGGCCTGCTAAACCCAAGGTTGTGAGTTCAATCCTTGAGGGGGCCACTTAAAGTTCTGGGGCAAAATCAGTACTTGGTCCTGCTAGTGAAGGCAGGGGGCTGGCCTTGATGATCTTCCAATTCTATGAGATAGGTATAGCTCCATATGTTAAAGTTACAAAATGCTCTTTTAACTATAAGTTATGACAGTTTTAATAGTTCTTTTTAAATTAAAATGTGCAAACAGAAATCAGTCTTAGGGTATGGCTACACTTGCAGTCGTACAGCACTGCCATGGGAGCGCTCCCACAGCAGCGCTTTGTAGTGCAAGTGTGGTCACGGCACCAGCGCAGAGCTCTCCCAGCGCTGCAGGTACTCCACCTCCCGGTGGGGATTATCTTACGGCACTAGGAGCCGCGCTCCCAGCGCTGGGACACTGTTTACACTGGTGCTTTGCAGCGCTGTAACTTGCTGCGCTCAGGGGAGTGTTTTTTCACACCCCTGAGCAAGAAAGTTGCAGCCCTGTAAAGCGCCAGTGTAGCCAAGGCCTTAATAACCAAACAGTAGGATATTAATTTCAATTACATTACTAAATAAAACTTAAGATTACATTTTTTTCTTCCCTTCAGTGTCAAAATAATGTAATTAAGTTCTCAAGCTTAGGGTGATTTCAATCTAATGACCAAAGTACATAAGGCCTCTCACTATTCTTAAGTACTTATCATGCAATTGTCCTTCTTGTTCCTAGCTATTAAAATAATGTAATTCGTCAGATTTCAGCCTGTAGGCTGATTTCATGGTAGTTTATCATGGAAACCAGCTTGGAAGAAAGATATACATGTGAAAGATTTGATGGCCAGCTGTATTGCTAACATCTGTGTTCTTTCACACAAGAAAATGTGGATGTGCAATTGGCACCATACAACTATTTAAGAGGGTATGGTCATTTGCTGGTGGTACAGAATTATTCTTTCTTGGCAAGTACTCAACAGCTGTAAAACACCATGTGTTGCTGAATCTCAAAGTTTTAATTTTCTCATGTACAACCTAAATGAAAAGCATTTACTAGTCTAGTGTCTGTTTCAGACAGCCATGAGTTATAGATGCTAGAACAGATTACGATGATCCTGATTAAGATGAGGAGGCCACTTGGTATTTGCCAAAGTTTAAATCTGCTGTGCGTGTGAGACATATGGAGCTATTAAAAGTAGTGAATGGGTAGTACAAAAGGCTGAAAGATTAGTCAAAATGATTGTTTTGTACTTTTAAAGCACAACCATAATGAGCTAAATAATAGTACAGATTTGACTAAAATAGCATCAAAATAACTGCAGAACCAAACTAACAGGTGAGTATTCCTTACAGCATAAAACATGTACTGTAGTTTCTTTGTCAACCTGGGTTTTTGCAATACTAGCATGTTTACTTCCCTCTACCAGCCAGTGGGGTCAGGCAACAATCATGTACCTCCCCATGTCTTAGTGTTTAACATACAATTTAAGCTCAATTTTACAAATATACCATTATACTTTGTGCAATGCAAATACAACTTGAAAACTAACCAATTCAGCATAAAATCTCTGATCACTGAACAATTACCAGCTGCACTAGCACGCACAAACATAAAAATGTATAGATTACTGGATTTAAGGAGTCATTTTTCTTGTTTTGAATAAAACAAGAACATTGTTAAGACAAAAAAATCCTACAAGTCTACTAAGGACACAATTTCCATATTCTTTTAAAAAAATATCTAAGCGGTTTGTGAAAAATTAAGCATGATTACTCTTTGAGCTAATTAAAAAGGGCACTTGAAGACAATGTCCTTTGACAACTATCTGTTCAGCATTTCACATTAACTGCAAGAATGGGTCACAGACAGACTAGCTTCCCTCATGCTAGACATTTGTCTTTATGATTTTTATTACATTACAGAGCTCATGGCATGTGAAATGGAGGGCAATTATTCAACAGTATCCACAAAGAAAATCAAGAAGAAAAATCTGCCCTGACTGTAGTGACTTGCACACAGAGTGTAAGCCAAGGCAGAATTTGGCACAAGAGGCCATTTATATCATCATGTAGTAGGCCAACTGCCTTGATCCTATGGAGAAAAAGGCTCACAAAAATGCCTGACGATGGAAAAACTGACATTTTCCCCAGTATTTGTTGTATTAAAATATTTTGCATAGTAAGGCAACACATTTTTGAGGCACAAACAAACAAAATACACAAGAGCACTTCAGACTTGGAGGTGGGGGAAAAAAGCCACACACACACACACACTCTCCTGTGAAAAGCTTTTTTTGAGACCAGAAGCCAGCAATCCCATATGAAAAGTAGCTTTTCAGAAGTTGAACTTTGGTTCTTATCTTTTTCAATCTTTACCATAACAGCCAACTGCTTGGCCTTGTTGCTATGCTGCAAGGACCTGACAACTACACTAGCCTTTCTAACTTGCAGATGATCATGACGAAATACAAAGCACCTAAGAAGCCTCCAACAATTTTCAGAGTAGAACTGTTCTGCAAAATATACAGCTATTTTGTATACTCAGATTGCATTATTTTGTACACTTTGTTTTTAGCAACTCCATCTAAAATCAACAGCCCAACAAGTGTCTCTCACAACAGGTACCATCTGCAGATAGAGCTCCCCTCTTAATCATTTTATAAACTAACGGAGGGGATATTTTCACCTTTTTATTTTTAAATCGGAGGAAGAAGCAAAGAAAAGCAAGAAGATATAAAAGATTCATTGCTATGAAGTTTCAAGGGCCCATATAATTTAATAGTTAAGAAACTAGGCACTTGGCAAGGCAACTTTCTTCAACTATTAAATGCAGTTTTAGAAAACATTAAACTACAACTAACCAAATCTAATGTGGGTCAATAGTCAAGAGCCATGGTCAATAAAATGACACCTTCCTACTCCGGGCAAGCCATTTCCTCTTGTTTTAACTACAGTTAGCACTGTAGAGTCACTATAGCTGTGAAAGTAAGCCGTGTTCTGTTCTGCCTCTGCTAGGTGGCAGACTGGAGAACCTTCATTCCTGTTCATGATGTAACAGGTAGTAAACTTGATACATTGGCTGATCTGGCAGTTAGAAAATGTTTAGATTTGTAAACTAATGAAGTCACCGATGCACTACCACATTATCGTTTTACTGTCATGTTTCTGGTTACAGCAGCACGGTAAGTCAAACATTTAATCCTGGGGGAATTCTGAACCAAAAAATTAAAAAGTCTAGACACAATATTTTAAAGTTGTGAAAACTTTGTCAAAATAACACTATTTAATCACACCAGTTTCAATTATTTTGTAATTTATTTCAAAATACTTATCAGCAACTGTGTCTAACAATAGAGACAAAAAAAATCCCTCAGCAGTAGAGAGCTAAGGACACCTCTATGACAACCCAGCATCTGCTTCTCTGCCCCGCCCCCCAGCCCAGCAGGGGAGCCAGACACCCACACCCCCTCCCCCAGAACCCAGCTGTGCCTCCCCAGCCCAGACTCTCACACCCCTTCCCCACAGAACCCAGGATCCAGAAAGAGAAACAGCCTTTTTCTGTTATGTGCAGAAGAAAAGGAAATTCTGCACATAACATTAATTTCTGCACAAATTGTACATTGCACAGTGGTGCAGAATTCCCCCATAAGTAAACATTTCAAAAATGAAGCTCACAACTCTCAGGTTGTTATGACCAGTATTAAGGCACCAGGAGCAATCTTGACAACTTCCTAGAAGCCTTCATTTAACTGGCAAATACATTAACTGAATGAGATAAAGACTCTTCCCTTCTCCTGACAATTTCCTTCTTTTTCCACCGCATGGTAGGGTTGCTAGGTGTCACGTTTTCAACCAAACACCTGGTCGAAAAGGGTCCCTCTCTACCCTGGTGAAAATGAGCGAGTGAGTGAGGGTCGGGGAGAGCAAGCAACAAAGGGAGTGGGGATGGAGTGAGTGGGGTGGGGCCTCAGAGAAGGGGCGGGGCAGGGATGTTCAGTTTTGCTCAGTCAGAAAGTTGGCAACCCATGATCTATTTCCTCCACACCTTGCAGAGGAGGATGGACTCTCATCCTCAAAGAGGGTGTTTGTGTAGGGGAAAAGGAAGGAAGGAAATAATGAGCGTTTGGCATCTCCTCTCCCCACACCACTAGGGTTTATCTGCTCACTCTTTCCTCGGCTGCCAGCAGAAAGTGCTGAGGTCTTGTTCCCTTCAGCTTTCCAGTGCAGCAACGCAAGTGGAGCACCAGATCAACATTATTTCTGAATAGAGGAATCTTAGAACTTTGCAGTCTCACAGCTCATACAGCATCAAGATCTGTACAGCTGAGCTTGCATGTCATCAGATAGCCATCACTTCTCTAGGAAGTGATGCTCCAAGCATACTTCTCATATGCCCCTTACTTTGAAGGACATTACTCATTTTAGTCCCCAAGTTACCTATATTCCACACAAAATGTCTCCCTCGTTGCTATTATTGAACATTATTTACATTGGAAAGAAATAATTGCATTAAGGTTAATTAAAATAAAGGAATGAATCCTACAGCATTTTAATTTTAGGGCATAAATAAAGTTTTTAGTCTCCCTCCATTTTGGTCTTTGCCACGCACTGCATCCCACACTTGGTCATCGACAGGTTAAGCAGTATGGGGAAAGGGAGTCCCAACACTTTGTGCCATGGGCCATTGTGGTGGGGTGTGCACCCCACTCAGGCCCTGAAGGGGTTAATGTGGGCCTGAGAGGTCAATTATAGTGTCTGGCTGCACCTGGAGGGAACACCAGGCTTAATTGAACATGAAGCCCAGGTGGGCAGGAGCAGGCTGGTTAGCATAAAGCCAGGAAGTCGAGAGCAGAAGGCGGCTGCGAAGAGGGAGGGTGCCGTCACTCTCTGGGACCAGAGGGGGGGGGGAGAGGAGAATAAGCCCTGGGATCCTAGCCCTGGAAGAAGGGTCAATCCCAGAGGAATTGTGGGGAAAGAATGCCTGAGAGGGCTCAGTAGGAAGAGCCTAGGTAAACAACAGCAAGGAGTACAACTGGGCAGATCTGGGCTGCTCATTATTGGGTTCCAGCCCAGGGACCCTCTGTAGAGAGCTCTTAGGAAATAGCAAAGTATTGTTGGAGATGCCAGCTGGGCAGCTAGTCTGGAGGCATTTTGTTATCCTCAGAGGACTATATAATGTCCTGGCCGGATGACTGAGTCACAAAGAGGGAGCACCCTGAATCGAGGAGAGAGAGAGAGAGAGAGAGAGAAGGGTCACAGTGTGAGTAGCCAATGGAAGAGGGCACCACACCATGCATGAGCTGGTCTCCAGAGGAAGGCACCAGGAGGTTCCCCCTACAATGAGTATACCCCATCACAGCCATTGTGTTTGACCTGCTGATTTGTATCTATATAGCAGGACAGAGAATGAAGGGTTTAAAAATCTATGCTGAATTTCTGTGATGACGCTGAACGGCCTCTACTCGTGATTATTAATGCTTTGCATACCTTTTGAGCGAGTTCATTGTTAACAGATGTGACAGTTTCAATTGAACAGGAAGTAACCAAGCTTTTTAGAACAGTAAAACAAGTGAAACAAATGGCTACAGTGAAATTCTGGTCTGAGTTTGCAGAATGAGGTGGGCAATTTTTAAAAATGAGGACAATTTAGCATATAAAATTCAATCTGAAAACATTTCTGTAAATTAATGAAACTTCAGAGTCTAAGATCCACTTTCAGCAAACTGATTCAGATATGCATAAATTATATTCTATGAATACATTTGGTCAGATAAGAGCTGAGTCAAAAAAAAAAACAGGGAACTTAACAGGGCTACAAGTAACCTGTTAATTTTGGAATCAGAGAAGGATTTGTAGGGCAAAGGAAGGGAATCGCTCGCCTAAGCTGTAAACATGAACTTATTATGTCATGGATTCTCCAGCCTGCTAAGGCTATTTTGCAATGTGTAAACATCAAGAGGGCTACAGATGGCTAAGAGAAAATCCCCACTGTGCTGGGGAACATTCCCCTGGTGGAAGTGGCTCTGCTATCTACATCAAGAGGGCTACAGATGGCTAAGAGAAAATCCCCACTGTGCTGGGGAACATTCCCCTGGTGGAAGTGGCTCTGCTATCTACAGTGCATCCCTATGCCTCCCTTTTTCCTCCATACACCAGGTGCATGTCAGGGCAGGAACTCTGTACCAGTGGCATAAGGGAAGGCTGGCTCTGTGCAGCACAGCCCTGAGCGGCACTGAATCAGCTCCTCCTGCCACCCTTCCCCCAACCATGATCCCACCCAGATGCAGTAGAAAAAATCAACCCCATGCAAATCAAACATGTCCTGAATTCAGAGAAATTGGAAGGAGGAGGGAAGATATGCACAATGAAAAGTCCTAAAATTTCATGTAACTAACCAGAATTCCGGCCCTCCCCATTCTCCTATAAATAACTTAAATGGGACAGTCAGTTCAAATGGTGCCCAAATTATAGTTTAAGTTTAGTAAAAACTGCTTTTACAGAATGTAAAATTGACAAATATTCTAATATCTTTATTATTCAAAATTATAAGCTTTCTATGCAGTTTATAAACAAAAGGCTCTGATACTGCAAATGTTAGAAGTAATTTTAATTTTACTCACACTATTACATTTAATAGGACTACTAACATGTGCAGTTATTCATCTGGGCCAAAAACGGTGGCTATGGTCTAGTGCAGGTGTCAGCAGCCTTTCACAAAATGGTGGGCCGAGTCTTCATTTATTCACTCTAATTTAAGGTTTTGTGTGCCAGTAATATATTTTAACGTTTTTAGGTGGTCTCTATCTATAAGTCTGTAATATATAACTAAACTATTGTTTTATGCAAGGTAATAAAGGTTTTTAAAATGTTTAAGAAGTTTCATTTAAAATTCAATTAAAATGCAGTGGCCAGGACCCAGGCAGTGTGAGTGCCACGCATGCCATAGGTTGCCTCCCCCTGGTCTAGTGCATGGAAACCTGAAAGTGAAGTTGACTAGAAATTGAATAGAATGAGAAAAATACAAAAACAATAACAAAAAAATAAAATGTAAATAGCCAAACAGATTATTAAAAATTCTCTCAACTTTAGACACTGGCAGATTAAAAATTAATTTTAAGGAACTGGTATGGTACAAAAAACTGTCTTTCTGATAAGCTCACTAAAACTACTATCATTGTGTCAATATACATACACAGTTGGCTCAAATTACAGAACAAATAAAAAGCACAGACTATAGACAGACTGCTGCAGTAAAGAAAGATGCCATTATTTCCAATTCCCCCACCAGTCTGTCACTTTGATTTACAGCCGTTTCAAACTGTTAAGCAATGAAAATATAAACTTGACCAAATACAGTCAAGCAAGTTTCTCAGCAAGCATTAATATATTCAAAATGCATTCTAGGAGTGTGCAGAGCAATACTTTATCATCCTGGGAAGAATCTCATTGGCTTGCTGCCATGGTAGTTTGGATTGTAGACAATACTAACTATTCCATTCCCTGCAGCAAGTTTTAAACCAGAACAAGCCATCTGAAAATCAAATGCATTTTTAACTACTCTACTCTTATTTTCATCTCCCCTTTCACCTTCAGGTCTCATTCCAGTGACACCCTTTGCCTCCCCTCCCCCTTTTTTTGTCCAAATGACTTTTTTCTTGTGTTTATATTGAACATTAGTTTCTATCCCCTCCTTTCAGTTTGATTTCCCCCTTCCCCTCAACCCATTCTCTTTTGTCTCCAGTATTTGGTGCACATACTCAGACCTTACTTTTTTAAGAAGTTTGTATGGTGTGTTTTATTTAACAAAAAAAAAAATCCCTTTTCAATCTTTACTTTTTTCAAATTTGTCTCAAGTGAACATACAAACTTAACTCTTCACACTGCCACTTGACGTTCAAAGTTGTGTTTCCCTCACAACTGTGCAGAGAACGCCATTCAATGATCGTTACATGCTAACTGTATAGTCAACTATTACAAGATACACAGAAACCCCTGAATTCAAAGAAGTCTTGGGGAAGTAAAGAATTTTTACCAGGAAGTTACAGGTCTAGGACTGCAAAAATGATTTTTAAAAGTTTCTGCAAAACCTCACTCTGGCTGTTGGCCAATCTCCTTTCAAATTATTAAATTCTCTGTTAAAATTTGGCACGTTTTGCAGTTCTAAGTCACCAGAGCTCCAAGGTAATCAAAGAATTCTAATCTTGCATTTAATTAATACTCCGGCTTGAGGCAAGAGCTAGGGGAGATTCTGCCACTGGAGCTCTGGGCACTGTCCCACTCAAAAGGGAGATACTTATTTTCGTCTGGGATTTTTCCCAGCACAGTGCACTCATACAACAAACCAACAATGGGCTCTAAGGCAAAGGCAGATTTTCACTGAACAGCCGGAGTCATAGCTTGCAGAAGTGTCCATAATGAGCACATTCCATAAGGGGCTCCAAAGCATCAACATTAGCTGTGTGACTTCTCTGAAAAGTTTGACAGCCACTACACAGCTCTGAGGGTAACTTTCTAAATTGCCCTAACATAAGTGTGGACGAGACCTGTGGAGCTCAGGCAAGTTACTGCACACCCCCTACATTTCTGACTCAGCAATCACTGCCCGTTAATGGTGACTGCCTCAGCACGTAATGCAATAAATGTATTCTACTCCTAGCCTGATGCATTTTCAAATGAACACTGCCTGCTACCTGTGTTCAGAGTGCTGACTTCTTGTTTTTACTGCCCATCCGAGTAAGTTATTCTGCAGGCAACACGTTTAGAGCAGAAATAACCAATCTTGACTAGACTTGTAGTCACATCAAAATCAGCATGGTCCAGTTGCCAAAAAAACAATGAAAGGTTGGGACTTTGAAAAGTACCTACTTGAGTCAGGAACTTAAAGCTCATTTGCAAAAGTAAGTTAGGCTCTTCCGATCTTAAATCCCATTGAAAGCCAATGGGATTTAGAAGGCTGGAGCAGATTAAATATTTAGATGCCTAAAGATACAGATAGGATGCCTAATGGGATTTTCAAAAGTGTTTAGACACCCAACGCCCACTGAAATCAATGGGAGTTAGGGCCCAAATCCTTAAAGATACGTTGGCATTTATCTGCCTCTTAGGTGCCCACATTCACCATTTAGGCACCACTGACATTTTCATAGGCACCAGCATCTAAGTTCCCAAGGCACCTAAGTCAACCTCTGTAAAGCCACCTGAGCGCTGATGCTGTTCCACAGCCAAAGAGGGGCTTGGAGCCATGGCTTAAGTCTAAGCCCCGGAGACACCAAAATAGGATTCTTAAAGTAGGCAGGGGAACACTTATCTCACCAGTGGGGCCCAATCCTGTAGGCATGCTCAGAGCCTAATACCTGTTACCTGTCAACCCCTGCATCAGGAAGGTCAGAGGCAGACTACCAATAGGCACAGGGGCAGCAAAGCACATGCAGAAAAGGCAACGAGGGCACACAGCAAGCATAAGACAGGTTTCAAGCACAAGCAGGAGATACAGCTCTGGATGCTAGGGCATGGGCTACCTAAAAGCTGACCCGGCTTAGGTGCCTAACTCCAGAAGATTCACAGCTGATGATCTTGAGTGGAGAGGTGGTGATCTCTGGCCCATCAGCCATGTGCCCCAGGTCAGCCACTTAGATGCCTAAGCCCTTCTTCCCACCACTTCACTTCTGAATGGCTTAGGAAAGTTCATGCCCAGGTGGTCAGCTTCTGAAAATCCCTTTCTAGGTGCCTAAACTCTCTTCATGTATTGTATGGGAAGCTGGGTGCCTAGCCTGGGGCAGGTCACCTAGGGATTAGGCATTACAACAATGAGCAGAGCAAAGCATAAGTAGTTTTAAAGACTTGGGCCTGGGTGCTTTTGAAAATCCCACTAGGTGACTAAATACTTTGAGTGATTTAGGCACTTTGGGCCAGAATTTAAAAATGGGATATAGACGCTTTTAAAAATTTTACCCAGGGTCTAAGTCCCTATGATCAAAACACTAAGTTACAAGTAATTCATAAATATTTGAGGATGAGTTACTGTGAAGAATAAGTCATGCGAGTTCTTTATTAAGCCTCCACCACATTTCAGAAGTGTGTCTTAGAAATTCCCATTTAGTTATATACAATTTTCTGAATTCCCTTTCTGGTCATTGTAGATTATCAAAGCAGCTACGTATAAACAGAGCCTCATAACCAGTTTTCATCCCACTCCATCCGATTAACTGATGTCACGATTCTGAACACCACCACCTCCATGGTAGCACAATGTGATGTCATTGTATATGATGATTGTGCCACCATACAAATCAGGGTGATCTAAACAAAAATGCTACTACATGTAGTTAATTACTGGTAAAAACAAACAAAACAGAATAAAAAGGAAACTGTTGCAGAAATGCTTTAAAACAAAAAAAATCACTAAGTAATTGTTCTGTATCTGAAATAAGAACTAATGCAAAAAAAATGTCCTTTAATTTAAATATCAAAATACTGTCTGCTGGGCTTACCTGGTTTCTTTTGGTTTAAGGCAAATATCTAAGACTATGTCTACAGTGACCTTATAGTGGCACAGCTATACCGCTGCAGCTGCGCCACTGTAATATCTCCCGTGTAGCTGCTCGATACCGGCAGGAGAGAGCTCTCCTGCCTGCATAATTAAGCCACCCCCAATGAGCAGTGGTTGCTATGTAGGCAAGAAACACTCTCCCACCAACATAGTACGGCTGACAACAACGCTTTTGTGGGCGAGACTTTTGTTCATCAGGGGTGTGGTTTTTTTCACATCCCTGACCAACAAAAAGGTTTTGCTGACAAAAGTGTTAGTGTCAACATAGCCTAAAAGTCTGAATCTTAGTAGGTAGATTAGACAAATCACCTTGACAGAGGTATTTACTTACAATTTTCAATTAAAACTCCTTCCAATGTCAGCTACGGACCACAGGCCAAATCCTACCTTCATTCTGACCACCACGTTGCAGAAGTTAAGGAAGAATGTGCTTAAACGTAAGAAGTTCTTTCTCCTTTATACAGAACTAAACTTGACACTTTCTGGACAGGGGACACAGTAAAATAACTGGAGTGTCTTCTATGATCAAGCTATTACTTATTTTATAAATATCTGATCTTACAATAAGAGAAAATGTTAGATATAACCCTGGGTGAAAATATTTCTATATTTGAAGACATTAACAAAATAATTTTACAGTGGGAATGCAATATTTGCAGAGAACTCCTGCTAGTGAATTGGATGCACCAAAAATGGAAAAACTGCCTTCAGCTTTTTAAAACTTAACAAAACAGCAATATCTGCTCATTCTCCATATGAAATCTTTATAGGATTTCTATAAATTGCTGACTACAGTACATTCGCCAGGTAGTCCTATACACAAACATATTTAAATGAAAACTGTGGAACAGAGAAATCTGATGAGAAAAAAGTCACAAGAAAAACAATTATTGAGCTAACAGCACTAACCTTGCTGCTCACTGTCTGCTTCAACTTTTGCAGAACTTGGTGCTACAGGAAGGGGTCGAGGAGGACGAGGCTTCGGAGTCGGGGGAGATATTTTTTTTCTTCCAATATATTCTACGTAAGTTCCTGGAAAATCCCCCCTCTCCCCTGTGGTTTCATTACAGCCGTTCAACCAACCAATTTCCTCAGGCTTCGCTTCTTCCCCTTCACTAAATCCAAGTGCTACTAAGGTACCTTTATTCACAGTTAATATATCCCCTAAGTGCAAGTCAATGTCTTCTTCTCGCTCTTTTTTGTAGTCATATAAAGCTCTGTACTGGTATCCTTCTGCACTCATCTTGGCAAATATTTTAACATTCAATAATGTAATTAAACAATAACAAAACTCAAGTTGTCCAGATTAATCTTTATGTACAAACAGATTAAAAATGTACTAAATGGGATAGTTAAAATGTCAATAGGAATTCCTAAAGAATACAATCCTCCAAAGATTCAAAAAGCACCAGGATCTGGTATTATGTTGCTGATGTGTTCCACTTCTTCAAGTCTAGATCAATATTCTTCCAATTAATTCCTTTTCTGAGTTTCCTGGCACTCCTGAGACCAAGAATTCAAGCTGAATTTTACAGCCTGTTACACCTTCTTCTGATGTACTTGCCATAGAACACGAGGGAGGGATAGCTCAGTGGTTTGGGTTTAGCAGGCCAATGCTCAAAGTTGTGAGCTCAATCCTTGAGAGGGCCATTTAGGGATCTAGGACAAAATCAATACTTTGTCCTGCTAGTGAAGGCAGGGGACTGGACTTGATGACCTTTCAAGGTTCCTTCCAGTTCTATGAGATTGGTATATCTCCATATATTTAACATCCGTTAGTGAGCTCTGCACACATGCTGTACCTAGAAATAGAAGAAAAACAAAAACACAAAGATTCATGACATTGTTTCAGACTTCATTAAGCTTGCAAGACTTCAACGATGTTGCATTTAAGTTATATGCAAGACATACTTCTCAAAACATCGGACAGGTCCTACATTCCCACGGAAAGGCCGAAAAGAGGGTCAAAGTCACACCAAAACTATGGCCATTTAACATGCTAATTTTCTAAAGTCTTATCTGGTCAGAAGAGATCAATTTAGTCCTTCAGTCAAATAGGAGGTATGTCCTTCTGAACCTCCATGTCTCAAGACACACGGCATACACTATGGATACTGGGGGACATGTAGAGGCTCCACACTTCTTCCCTCAGCACACTGTCTAACCTGGCAGCAGGACTCCATCTAATGCCTTTCTGCTAGCACATCACAGGAGATATGCCAGGACAGAATAGGAACCCACTAGAATTAGTGATGACATGGTCAGAATTCATGTCCAGGGTATTCCCCTGAGGTTTTAGCAGAAAATGAGGATGTGCAGAATTGTTTTCCTGTAACCCCAGGGACCTCCATACATGCTTGCATAGAACAGCTTACTTGCTGTTTGAGAAACAGCCGAGGGAGGAAGGAGGGTGACGAATGATGCTACTTTGACTAAGATTCCCTTCCTCCAACAAATTGTTTGGGCCCTTTTAGCACAGCTTCCTTTAATTTTCATGCTCTGTGCAATAGAAGTCAGAAGTAATCCTTCCCTCTCTCAATTTTTCTTAAGTTATGCTACTTTGTGGTTTTGGTTAGGTGAGGGTCTTCCCTCTCAATTTTTAATTTGTTTTTCCAGTGGTAAAGGATGTTACTCAGCAACTGAAAATGACACACACAGACCACCTAAGAAGGAGCAGTTGAGCAGCGTTGCAAGGGTGGGTACTTAAATTACTTAATACAAGAAACTATTGGTCTGAAAGTTCAATCAAGTCTAACTAGAAAGCAATGAGTAAAAAACACTGTTGAAAAATAACCTTTTAATATACACTAACAAGATAGACAGAACAACAGAATCCTTTAAAACTTTATTATTTCAACTGTTATTCCTTTGCATCTACTTGCGTCCAATCATAACTTGAACGGCTGTGTTGGGATACCAAAGAGCGCAAACTATTCAGTGTTGCACTGAAAAACTTTTAAAACGCAGCACAATAGAAGTCTTAAGAATTATATAATATGAGTAGGCAATAATGTTAGTGTATTGAAGTGCTGTGCAAGTGTAAGAAATGGTTATAAACTAGTTTAATGTAGTAGAAAAAAATCAAGACTGAATAGTCCTATAACGGAAAGAAGAATGTGAGAACAAAGGGCCAGATTCACTAGTATGTTAGAAAAATTTTGCCCTGCTCAGGTAGCATGAAGTTGCCCTAAGCCCAATTTAACTGGGCACTGCTGGATTCATCCCACATAGTAGAATTCTCAAGAGACATAGTGGCTGCTGCATCACCCTCCATCCCAGCTACCAAGGGAGGGGGAACATAAAATCCTTGCTCCTGGTAATTTCTGGCTGCTATAATGGCACCTGGAGACTAGCACACCATTGCAGTTGGACCGGGAAGGAGTTATTGAAGCCACACTTGCACATAACTAGTGGCCCAAACAATGACAGAGAAGTTGCAGTTAGCATGCCGGAGTAGAGGTGGTGTCTGCCAGGAATAACAGCTTCCACAAGGCTAGACCACAACATCAGTCAATTTTGGGTGGAGGGACAGCAGCCATTTTGTCCCGCTACCAAAGTTCCTCACATAAAGCCCAGTCAGTCTTTATACACTGATGTGCAAACCTGGTTAAAGAGTTTAAAAAAACAGCAATAAATGAGTCTTCGATATTAGTTTGGCTGTACAGCAACACTCTCTTTAGAAAAATCAACGGTGTCACCAGTTCTTTATTTTGTCCAGTTCAGATGTTACATAAATAAATATTCCAAATGGAGTTATATTGTCTCTATCTTCAGACATCTGAGTTAAAAATAAACAGCTAAGAGACTGCCTTAATTATTATTCAGCTAGGGGAGTTTAAAAGGAGAAAAAAAAAAAAGACATACCATTGGCAAGAAACAATGTTATATTTAGGGAGGAAATATGAATGAATAGCCAGGTGGCAGACGAGGTGGAGTAGGGCGCGATGGGGTAGAAGGAGGATTATAAACATACCAAATGCTAATTTGTTCTATTTGCAGCCTAAGGGCTTGATCCTGAGGAGACAGGAGTACTTGTAACCCTTATCAATCCCAAATTCTCGGCAGAATTCCACTCATTCTATGATGTGCCTTGTGTTGTGCTAACAACACTTACTTAAAATTCAACTCTAGATTGCTAGAGGTTCCTACACATCATCCTCCACTCAGATTTTTAGCTATTTTTCCCCACATCCAAAAAATAATGTTCTGGCACCCACACCTGTGGTACCAAAGCATTTCCTCCCACAGCAGCATTCCTCTGTTGACTAACTAAAAAGGAAAATGTATCTGCCTTCCACCCCCGTGAATAAATGCTGCTTTCAATCTTTGCCAGGCTGGAGGGAGACTTGCTTCAATTTGCTCATGTTCACATATATCCACAAAATACTTCTATATCATCAGGGTAACAAAAATCCATTCCCTCCCTGCCCTCAATAGACTACACACAAGATACAACTGTTCCTATCATACATGCATTCATCTGACATTTCTTTCCAAAGATTCCCTAATCCACTGTGGGGAAAAAAAAAATTCCTAGAAAAAATGTGCCCAGCATAAAAACTTTCCTTCTTTAATTATCACATGAGCTTTGTCAGCAGACCAGATCAAAAAATTTAGAGATGCAGTGCAATGCACTGAAAGAACTGAAATAGAAGTTTATCAATGGATATTTGCTTGACTAACTTCTCCCCACTAGGTGTCTACAAGGTGCAATTCAAATTTCAGTTATCTCTACAATGAAAGTGTGATGCTACTATTCGCTAAATAAAAATAAGCAAGATAAGTAGTTTGTTTGGATGTTATTTTGCTAAAGAAAAGAAAGTTAATATAATAAACCAATGAAGTATCATAAAATGTATTGTGTATGATTTATCACACCATTTATAATGCTTTATCCTTAGATGAAGCAGTTTAAGAATCTGTGGTTTCCTGCACTGAATTAATTCAAATATTTCTACACAGACAAACTATGTTGATCAATCCCAGATTCCAGCAAGGAATGTCATTCTGAAATTTAAGCAGACATTCCATCAAGTATTATATATACAATGACCGCAAGGCCATGCTGGAGATAAATGACAGCATCTTGGATTTTTTAATTTAATTTTGGGGGGGGGGGTATTTTTACCAACTTATATTGCAGTCAGACCTAAGTGTCTTTCCATCCTATTAAGAGGAAGGATAAGTAATCCCCTCTGGAATCCTCCTCTGACAGGCAGTTAAGAGGTCACCCATAGACTGAAATCACTTCTGCAAGGAAATCAGCGTTCCATCAGTGTAGGATTGGGGGACAGACTAATAATTGTCAGCACAACATACTACAAGTACAGCCACTGCGTGGAGGCAGGGATTTGGCAACCAAGTGTACTTTTTCCTCCCACTTATGGACCAGAATCCTTGAACCATTAGATTGTTTCTACAAAACCAGACAGGAAAGTCACAATACACTTAACAAAAGCTATTCTTTCTTCAAATACCATCATTAAGATTCAGAAAGCAATACAGTTTCTCAAAGCAGTATAAAATATTCCCATACCAAGCTGCTAAATGTCTCCAGTGAAAAAAGTTTGGTGTAGAAATCTGTATATAAACTTGCTAAATTGAGGATATTAGTTATATTACTAAGTAACTCTGAAAGGGTTTTTTAAATATAAGGGGAAAGTTTTGAGAGATCACAGGGAAAGAAAGGCAAAGCATAGTTCTTACCATAAATCTCCTAACATAATGCAAGTAAATATTAATTTATTTTTAAAGTTTCTAAACACAGTCCGTTTAAAAAAATAAGGAATAAATGCATTATGTACATATCCCCCAGAGTTCTAATGAAAATAAAGAAATGGGGCAGTATTTCATGTGAAGTTGTACAGATTGCTCATATTGGCCACGAATAAGAGATTGAATACTGACATTTAAATCTAAAATTGTAATGTTATGAAAGCTTTTCAACAATATAAAAATTTAACATCTTGCTATGCTCAGACACCACACACTGTAACAGTATCACTGAAGTAGGAAGTGCCGTCCACTTTTTAGTTTGCTAAATCAGCCAATTCCTTTATTAAAAAACGAATCACTAGTACGGTGTGGGGACATCATGCCTGCTTTGGTTCCAAGTTAATAAACTCGGAAGTTTAAAAGTTGGGAGCGTCCTGCGATCCCCTCTCCCTTCCCCAAGCGCCGGTGCAAGTCGCGGCACGGTCGAACAGGGGAGCAGGCTGCACAAGCCGCTGCACACAAAGAGCCAGGCTGGCTGCACAGGGCAAACTCCGGTCGCTCTCTCGCTATCTCGGCCACGGGCAGGACTAACTAAGGGCTAAGCTAGGGTTTAACAGCCCGCCGCGAGGGCACAGGCCGCCTGCGGCACAGTCCCACCGCGCTGCACTGGGCAGCGCTTCCTGCCCTGCCTGACACCACCCCCGGGTCGCGGGGCTCAGAGCCTGCCCTGCTGCGAGAGGCCCCGGCCGTGCAGGAAGGAGCCCAGCGCCCGGCTCGCTCGGGCAGCTCTTCCCCGGGGCTGGGGCTGCGGCTGGCAGGCGGGGCCGGGCGCGTACAGCCCTTACCGTCCGCAGCGGCTCCGCGCCGTCCCCCGCTCCCTGCGGCCGGGAGCCCGCTCCAGCCCCGGCACCGCCGTTGCGTCCCGCTCGGCTCCAGAAGCTCCACTCGCCGCCCCAGCGCCCCTCCGCTCGGTGCCCCCGCCCGGCCCGGCGTGCGCCCCGCCTCCCCACGCCCGGCCAACCCGCTCCGGCTGCGAGGGCCGGGCACCGCCCACCCGCCCGCGCTGTCATGCGGCGGGCAGCCTCTGCGCTGGCCGCCGACCCGGGCGCCTGCTGGGTCCGGCACAGGTCCCGCCGCCGCCGCGCTTCCACCCGGGGGCTTCTCCCGGCCGGCCGGGCGCCCCCCGGAGCCGCTCGCCCCGCCTGCCCAGAGACCCCCAGCAGCCCCGAGAGGGCGCAGAAGGAAATCAAGGCCCGCAGCTGCCACTCGGTTACCTTACCCCGCAGGGACCCCGGGGCCCGTTGGCTTTTCCTGGCCCTAGGGACAAAGCCGGTTAGGATGCGGGGGGCTGCCGGGGCAGCCTAGTTGTGACTGTTGTGCCTGCCCCGCAGTGTGCGCGGCGCTGTACACACAGCCGCAGCCCCCAAGGCAGGCCAGTGGCAGTGTGAATCCAACTCAGTGCAGCAAAGGACGCCAAGGCACAAAGGAGCACGAAGGGTAATGGGAGATGAGAGTTGGGACAGTGAGAGATCACCGTCCTCTCGGCATCCTGATCCTCTTTGGGTGTGTTTTTTATAATAATGTAATATATGAGGGTCGGGTTGAGTGTCCAGAAGACAGGCCTGGCTGTACCCGTGTGTGTATTATGGGTACCCACTGCAATGCAGTGCTGTCGTCATTGGTGGCTGCACCAACAGCATGGTGTTGTGTCAAAACATCATCCTGTCACAACGTGATGACAGTTCCCAGGTTCTCAAACTTGACTGTGGGACAGTCCTATTTAAAAAAACAGGGCTAGCCTGCAAAATCTGGGACAGATAATAATGAATCCTTGTGTACTCGTGGTACATGTTCTAAGCTGCCATGAACCCAGAGCTGTGAAGGACCTAAGTGTCACTACTATGAACAGCCCTGGCACGGGGTGAGGGGAGGATAAAGGAAGAAGCACAATAAAATGGGAGGCAGTGGGAGCCAAGATACTAGGCAAGTATAATTAATTATAATTTTACAGTGCCAAGGTATGCTAGGCTTCACACAGTACAGATTAAACAGACATAGTCCCTGCGCTGTGACAACAACGGGTGTAACAAAAGCACATGGGTTGCGGCAACAGGATCATGCAGTTAAGGCATGCACATATCATGCTAGAATAGGTATTTGATTGTAAATAACAAATATGTATACAAATGTTATTATGATTCACTCGTGGGTGTCAGTGTGAAAGTGGGTCTTGAGAGATTTCAGTGAGAGAGTGGCTTGGCAGGTCAGTTCTGGGAGGACGTGTAATGCATAGAGGCCAGCAGCATAGAAAATCATACAGAGACAGCCATGCAAGAAGCAAACAGGTAATCAAGGCCATGTCATGGGGGGAGGGAGGAAGGTATGAGTGGACACAGTCACAAGATAAGGGACAAGGCTGGATGTGTAGGCATGGGTGGAGTTATGCAGAATCTTGAAAGCAAGGACAAGAAATGTAAGCTTGATGTGGTGGAACAGGGAGAGCCAGTGGAGGGATTCAGAAGGGCGGGATATTGTCAGATTGACTAGTCAAGAAGATGATTTTAGCAGCTGTGCTTTGTATGGATTGGAGAAAGGTGGTGAGTGTGGAGGAGGTCAGAGAAAAAGCGGTTGCAGTAATCAAGACAGGACATAAGGGCATGGATAAGAGTTTTGCCTATCTGGACAGAGGGAAAAGGTCAGATCTTTGAAATGTGGTAGAAGAAACAGCAAGACTTAGATTGATGAAGTAATGCAGATGCCCAAAAAGGTATATGGTGTGGAGCCTGATGATTAAGACAAAAGCACATTTTTATAGGAAACTGCCTTGTTTTTAGTGGTTCATTCCTGAAAAAAATAAATCTGTTCATCGACTGATTGTAGCCATTTTTGGTAGGGAGCAAAACAGATTCACTCCAGTACAATCTAATTAGTTTTCACTCTTTCTAAAAGGCTGGTGGACATGGAGGAAACTAAATATTTTTTGAGTTCTGGCTTACTGTTGACCCTATATTTTTCTTTTTAATCAAGGAATTTTTAATCACAAAACTCTGGAAAATCCTGAACTCTATTATTAAATGTTACATCTCTCTTTGGTATGTTAAATTAGTTACTGCTGTTATGTAGGCCCAGTATTAAACAAATGAGTTTTTTGTAGCAGGAGCATTAGTATTTTGTAGCAGGAGCATTTTTTCACTGATCTGACGCCACACGTTTTTAATTAGAACTTAAAATCAAACTATTTTTTTTCAAATATGTTCTCCTGAGGCAAGTTTTCCCATGATTTCCTTCTAGGGTTCTGTGGACTATTTAAATTGTTTTCCTCCTCTCTGAATCCCCAGCCTCATTGTAACCTCTGCGTTTGCATCCAAGGATAACTGAATGGACTCCCTTTGAACACCATTAGCACCACTTCTTCATCAGTTCTTTAGGCTGACTTATCTCAGCACTGGTGCTTTCTGCTTCTGTGTACATCAACAAGCACAACAGGGCTCCAGTCATGATGGGGACCTGCCTGAACATTACTGTAATTTATATATTAAATACAGTAAATTGAGGGATGTTGAGGGAACTGCCAGGCCTATCCATCATACACTTGTTGAGGGCTTAAAAAATGCAGGATTAAAGGCAAAGGTAGAGTAAAGAACAAAAAGAAAGGTACACCTCTTCTGTCCAGACTGCTACCTCTGGCATTTTCTGTAGCCGAGGGCAGAAACCACATGAATTTTGAAGGGGGTTAGAAGGCTGGTCAGAAAGCCAGTTCCAGGTATTGGTCAGTTAATTAAGAATTTAAAGAGACCTCAAAAGCCTCTGCAGTTTGAGGCCTTGAAATGTGAGCGCAGAGGTGGGGAAAATTCTATTGTGGGTGCTTCTTCTCTCAACAGCTTCTTGGAAAGAAATACATGACCCAGTCCTGCAAGCCCTCTGCATGTAAAGCTTGCATGAATTTCAATGGGAGTTACATTTGAGGTTGATAAGGCCCAAAGTATCTCCTGAAAAATTTCATTAACCAACTGAAAGGCAAAGCCACAATGTAACATAACAAGCAAAGAAAATTGTCAAACCAGGTGATTGGGGAAAAGAAGTAAAGACAAGAAGTGGGGGAAGGGTGAAATAAAAAAGAACTCAATTCGCCAAAACTGGATTAGCAAGGTGCAAGACACATTCACAGGAGGTGTCTGCTGTGAAGGACATCTTTAATGTTCATTCATCAGGGGCTCCACAGAAAGACTGCTGGCAAAGGCTGCCTAAGGGGGTGCAATAAATCAGCAGAATTTCCATCTACGGTAAGCATACCATTCTCTGGAGCTGGTGCTGATCCCTTTGAGGTTTGTGCTTGCTGTCTGTTAGCAACTAGCTGAGTTGAGCCATTACACCTTTGGGTAGACTTTCTGCTTACAAAGGCCCTGCCTATGCAGTACTTGAGAGTGAAATTAGCCCAGGGAGCATATTTCCTTGTAGCAAAGAGGTTCCGCCTGATCTCAAGTTGGAAATTCAAAAAACCAAAAACTGAGGTGAGAGAAAGGAAACCAGAGTTGTATTTGTTTAAAAGATCTGAGATGAGGGGAGTAGCATCTACCAAACAGGATCCCTGGGGAAGCCAGAGCTCCCACAACATCAAGTCCCTCACTTCAGTTTCCCCTGACAAATCCCTTTTGTGCATTCACAAGTGCAGGGAAGTTTCAAAATTCTTCTGTTGCTTTTAAAATCTTTTAAAATTTAAGTCAGATTCATCTCTGGGTAATTCCATTGACTTCAGTGGATTTACAGTGGGGATGAATTTGGCCCCTGGGGGAAGATTGTAAGGGGTGTCTGTGTGTAGGGAATTCTGTTGGAAAGTGCTTTGAGAGGAGTGAAGCATCTGCATCACTTGTCATCAACTGACTGAGTCCTGTAGACACTTGAGATGATATCATATTATTCTGGAATAGACAGATTTCAACCAGCAGATTTAAATGCAATTGAGAAGTGCTGGTTGAAAGCGAGTCACTGTATGAACTGTAAAAGAGACTCGTGTGTGTGTGTGTGTGTGTGTGTGTGTGTAGAGTTCACATATGTTGTGTTGTGTGTGTGTGTGTGTAGAGTTCACATATGTAAAACCCCAAAGGATTAAGCAGAAATATGTGGAGTCAGGATAAACACAGAAAACCAAGCCAAGTTCATTGCAAACATGAAAGAAGGGACAAAAAATCACAATGAAGAGAAAGAATTAAAGGCTGCGAACTGTGATGTATTCCTGTCATAGCTTGGACAAAGGGCATATAGTATTCCAAAGAATCAAGCTTAATGGACAACCTTTGGAAGGCAAAACAGTAACATGAAAAGCAAGCTGCTTCTTTGCTTAAAAGTGTTTTTAACATCAGTACATTGCCACTCACGACCTACAGAGATGGAGGGGATGCTAAAAATTGCACAGGAACGTATAAAAGAAAAAGCCCAAGCTTGCTATCATATTGAGATGCATGGAAGCAAACCCATCCAAATACATGTTATACCAATATAATAAAAACCAGCAGGATCTTATTAAGAGGGATAAGGCAAAGATGCCACATTTATTGTAAATACCATAACAAAACAAAAGACAATGTTTTCCTACTTGTTTCTATTACTACTTATTCCTTACACACACACACACACACACACACACACTCTCTCTCTCTCTCTCTCTCTCTCTTTCTCTCTCTCATTCATTCAGGTTCTGTATAGATGTTATAGTTACCAGCCTAGATGTTGCTCATGCCAAGTTACTGGCCAGGTATCTTGGTCCTGAGGATGGAGCCGAGTCTGTGTCAGATGCATCTGATGCTCCTGGAGGTTGGTATCAGAACCATAGACTCAAAGTCCTTATTCTTTAGAGTCCAGTTTTATAGGGATTTTTCCCTATGTTAGTTCATAGGAGTTGCTTCATTCTGCTGTTGCTAAATCAATCAGCAGATGGCTGGCTCCATTCTGTCAGATGCTTGTTTTTTCTTCCTTTGAGGTGGTGGGGGTCATCTGGTTGATCCCACTTGACACCTTCTTCAGCCAACACTGAATTCTTCAGACTGGTAACTCCCTAACCATTCATTTATTGTTTAAACTAGGCATGCATTCACATACATTCTCTATCTTAATCACATCTATTTCACTGTCTCATTACCTTTTGGGGTGTTATCAATTTAGGTGAGACTCCCTGTCTTTTAACAAGCAAAGATAAAGTGAGATGAAAACTTACAGAGGGTGGGGGGTCTCTATCTATACACTATAACAGCTACTGTTTTGGCTTACTTAGAGTTAATTAATGTTTAGCAAGTTTTATACAAAGTATTTCTTTGAGCAGGCTTCACACAGACACAGCTGGTGGCTTGCAGGTTAGAGGCTAAATGTTGGGAATCACAAATTTACTTCTAACATAAACCTTAAGTTATAAAGTATCAATTAACAATAAATCAATAAATCATTTTTCATATAAACCATGTTTAATATAAACCTTCTTTAATATCCCTACATACATACTAAATAGACTGTAAAGAAGCTGAACTGGCACATGAGTAACAGTCATGCTGCAAGTAAAAGAGGTGAAGAATGGACTAGTTTTATGACTCATACTGATATTAAAGAGAGCAAAGGCTAGCTGCTAATTGTATATTGTACAATTCCATGTAAGATAACAAAGTCATATGTACTTATAGTCCCTTCATATTGCAAATGGAGAGCTTTGGCAGTACCTACTAGCTTTGTTTGATTAAAAGCAAGAATGTTTAGAGAGGTAAGTATGAGACTTTTGTTCTGCAGTTGACAGAATATGGCTGTGATAACAATATCTCCGAAGCTCCCAAGATTTTTCCTCATTCCACCAAGATCACCCCCAACCTGACCAGGCACATAGAAAAAGCACATGAATATCACTCATCTGAAGGAGCCAAAAATCCTGACCAGTCATACTACTAGACCTTCCTCTTTGGTTAAACTTTTCCACAATAATTAGAATAATTCAGAATGACTCTTAGAGCAATTACCCAAGTTCAATACACCCAAAAAAACCCTTATCCCATGAGCAGTTTTTTACAATCAGTAAAAGGAGAAAAGCCAAAGAATTTTTTACATTCACTAGGGACCTTGATATGCTAATCTATTGACTAGAAGGTGCTCCAATATTATGGTGCTGAGCAAACTTACAAAACACTAGAATGGGCTGGGAAACTATTTTGTTCCTGCAAAAAATGTCAATTGAAATGAATTCTTTTGTTTTTATCAACAAAATTCTTTGACATTTTTTAGGTTTTATGTCAAAACCCAAACACTGTGGGTTTTTTTTCATTTCTCAGCCACTGAATACTGAATTTTTTATTTTTTCTACAAAACACCAGAAATTTTCAACAAAAACATTTTTCGCAAAAATTTCATTTTGTCAAAAAGCTATTTTGTTAAAAACAAAACATCAGTGGAATGTTTTTGACCAGCACTACAATGCACTGAGAGAGATATTTAATGGTTCTCTTAGCTGCGACATCGCAGAAAGTGGTAAAATAATGTATTACAAACAACATATCTGCAACTGTGACATCTGTGTTTATTTTTCAGCCAAGTAAAATGATATAAACATAGATTCTGCCTCTTATTAAATATGAGTAATTCTTTTTCTGTTGCTGAAGTTCCATTACAACACCTCCCACTGCTCCGTACAGATTATTTAATGTTCATGAAAGGTATAGGTTAGATAGCTCTGCAGACTAAAGTCTTCTGTGTAGACAACACATCAAGAGTAAGAGTCTTACGAGTTTTTACAACTACCATATCACTGATGCACCCAATGTAAGTCAACACTGCCTTAGAGGGACCCCCTAGGAATTAGAAAATGTAATTAAATTTCTATAGCCATCAAATTTATATCTTTTCTTTTGAGACTGTTAATAGAGGTGACAGTTGTGAGATGGGTTTTAATATGGACATCTGACCTTGGGGGGATTCAGATTCCATGATGATGGGCACTATGCAAGAAACAGATAGATTTGCATAACAGGGTGGTGTGTCCCCTTTAAGGAGTAGTGGGGGAGAAAGACAGCCAACCCCAGTTCCATGACGTGTCCCCTTTAAGGAAACAGGTGTTCAAGGGAGCAACAGACAAGATGGGGGATGGTCTTAATCAGGTAGCCATCTCCTAAATATGATAAAACCCAGCTGCTAAGTGACTCTTAGAAGGGGAGAGAAGGCAGACAGCCTGGAGAAGAGAATTGCAGGAGCATATTGAGTCAGGAGAGAGGTTCCCTGGGATGGGAACCAGAAGAGAGACTGGTGACCTGGAGAAGTCATCTTGAATCACAGTACAGCCCCAAGAAGAAGAGCTGTGGGGCTCCTGAATCAATGGGAAGGACCAACAGAGATCAGGGCAGGAGGAGATCTGTGGAAAAGACTCTCTAGAGAGGCCAGAAGCTGCAGTGAGATTGGCAGAGCCCCCTGATTCAGAATGAACTGTATCAAAACTGGGATCTTGAAGCCTTGGAATAAGGGTGATATGGAAGCACCAAGAGGGAAGGGTTGGGCCTGAAAGGGCCAAAGGAGACTGACTTTTGTAAAGACATAATAACCCCAAAAGGGGTTACTTGAAGTACTCAGGACTATGAATAAGTTACTCGGAGAACCAGGAGGGAAAAGAGGACAGGTGCCTGCAGGACCACATTGGTCCATGAGAGGTTGTGCTCTGGGATGCCACCCTGCCAGTTAGATTTAAATGAACTACAACTCATTTTGTGTAAACTCTCATATGGTAAAGGCTCTCCAGTTTATTCCATGGACTCCAGTCATCTGAGACACCCAGTTCCCCGTAAAACAATTATTCATAGCAGTCAGTGATCACTTTAAATAGTGATACACCTAGCAGATAGGCAGCGCCTTCATGTCTTCAAAGCATGCAAGGCACAAAGCCCTGCCATGCAATATTTTCAACTTGATGGTGAAAGTTTTGGAGTAGATGGATCTTCCAATTTAACAGAATTATTTTTGGAGTGGGGGGAAATATTTCAATATAAATATGAATGATCCTGATTCTGCATGACAGTAATATGTACATAAAATATTCATGCATAAAATGCCTCCTTGAGAGATATCAGTAGCTTGAAACTAACAAGAAATTAGGGCCCCATCCTGTGAAATCAGTGGGAGTTTAAGGTTCATGAGGAATGCAGGATCTAATCAGTTTCATTCTGCTGCTTGGGCTGGGGAAATATCCTGTGCTGAAGCACCAGACAAGAATGATTCTTTGCTGCTACCCTGGACTAGAGTTGTTAGTTTTAAATCTTAATCCTTTGGGATAAAGTTGTCAAATGATGAATTTGTGCCAACTTGACACTGTTGAAATCAAGCTACATAACTCGACAAGTGACAAAACTTCATAATGTCATGTTGGAATATCATCTCAACACAACGTAAAAGATATTGTTCTATCAGGCCCCAAATGATAGCATTGACAAAATCAGGGTTGTTTCATAAAACTGAGATAGTAATGGATGTAAGGGAGTCGAAGAGTGTTTCTCACCTTCACATATGATACTAAACTACAAAAGCAGTGCCTCTATTGTTCCTCCACATAACATTTTTCTGACAGGAGTAGCAGAGTGAAACTTACAATGGTTGTGTTAGTTCCACCCCACTGTTGCAGCCAGAGCCATTGGACAAGTGCCCTAACCAGAAGAATCCTCACTTTTGTTTTGTTTTTTGACACAAATGAAAATAGCAAAACATTTCCTCTGACATAAGCATTTTCATGTCTAAAGTTGCACACCTACATCTGAGACATCATTAGAGGATACTTTTGAAAATTGGGACCATAATGTAAACATATATACCATTGTTCTCACTGCAATTGTCCTTTTGTATAGTGTGTTTCTGCTGTTTACAGCTGCTATAAAAGTTCTATATTATGAAATAATATGCATTACAATAAAATGTTTTTAAGAAAAAAATTAATAAATGTCAGTGTAAAAGAAACATAAAATGAGTGGTTGCTGTTTGATATACAACCCTTTTGGGGAAAAATTCATTTCAGTTGGCATTGGCAACTTTAAAAAAAATGTTTGGCAGATATAATAAATTGTTACAGAAAGATTTTTTGTAGTTCTGATGTGATTAATCACCAAAAAAGTGATCAAATACATTTTAGTTAGTATTTTTAAATATAAACAGAATTGTTGTCTACAAGTTATTTTCTTACAAAAGTGAAAAAGAGAAGGTGTCAGCTGTCCAACCTAAAGGAATACTGCAGAGAAGTGTTGTTTTGATATGTTGTTCTTAAACAGCTACCCATAACTGTTTCTTCAAAACAAGTATGCCCAGGACTTTGCTAAATTGGAAATAAAATCCATCTGTTACTAATAGAATGAGGGCAATACTATCCACATGCTTCAGTTGTCATTTCCCTATTATCAGTGAGCCTCAGAATAACAGAATAACAGAATAATTTAATGTTTTTACTTGCAGCTGAAGTGGTGCAACTCCCTCCCAATTCTCTTTTTAACTGTTAAACCACAAGAAAAAAAAAACCCCTATACTAAAATGAAGTTGAGAGTTCTGAGGAAAGCATGTACGTTCAAAGATAAGGCTGCTGATATGCAGCCCCTTAGTGTTAGAATTGTTCCTTGTTATTGCACATCTCATGTGAGATGATGATCCTGGGCTTTTGTACAACTCCCACAATTCCAGAACTTTATTTTAAATGTTGTTTGGAATATAGGCTATCGCCCTGTAATGGGTAGGGAAAGAATGCCTGGAATAGAGTTAGTTAATCTATTCAAGTAATATTTGTTACAAATTTAGTAATTTTTTTATAACAAAGGAGGGAGGGGGGTTGGCTAATAGATATCTACAGAATCAGCCCCTCAAAGCCATGTGGAAAATACAAAAGTGAGTTAATGCAGCCTGGAACTGCATTAGCTTTTTAGCAGCCAGTGTCAGCAGCAGACAGCCTGAAACAAAAGCACCAAAAGTTGTGAATTGTCTCATCCAACTTAATTCTGCAATCCGCGGCTCGGGGAAAGCCTTCACCACTATCATCCCAGCAAGGAACTCTATGGGGGTGCAGGTACTAGTGTGGCTTAGTTTCATCTCATCATATTTCTTCTAGGGAAGCCAACCCCTTTAAGAGAAGGTGTCCCCAGACGGCCTGATATTGAGGCATCACTCGCTAAGGAAAAAGGAATTCTGGGAATTGTAGTTCCTCTGGAAGAGTCATGTGTCTCAGGGATCCCATGACTGCCTGTGGAGGAGCCATATAAGAAGTAGCCTGTGCTCAACACAGAGAGGCGAGGGTTGGGAAGGGACCTTACTGGGGCTGTGCTACACTGGCACTGTGGAAAGCCTGGGATGAGAGACCCCCTGGGATGAGAAGGGGTTGTGATTCTCTAGAAAGAGCAGCAGCTGATGGAGCCTGGTCGTCTTCTTTTGCATGGCATAAAAACATCAATGTTAGATGTCCAAGTCTAGACTAGTGACTCAATTGATTGCCTCAGGTGATGCAGATTGGATGGGAGAGATACCACCAGGATATGATTGTGCGAGACATTGGTTGATGAGGAGTTCCAACGTTTGAAGTCACAAATAGGATTGTGTCTCAGTCCCCATTTATGAAGGAGGTAGGTGCATCTGCCTTGTAATGTGGAGCGGTGGTTCAAAGTGGACCATATTTTCTATGGGAGTGAAAAGCCAGTGGGTTCTTTGGTTGGGTCCTTAATCAGGTGTTTGTTTGGGATGGTGGCATCCTTACATCTTGCTCACCATTGATCTTCAGGACAAAACCCTGAGTCTTCAAGCTCTTGAACTGAAAGCTAAAGGTTTTCTGGATTTGTGTCAGAATCTCAATGTTATTTAGGTCTTCACATATTGGAAGACCCTTGTTCCCTTGAATATGATGGGATTCTCAAAGGATTTTCACATTGTGATGAATGTGGGATGGGTGGATGTGTGCTAATATAAGAGCCACGGTTGTGGCATTAATTTTACTGTGAGTTGTGCCTAGAGCTCTAGACTTCTTAATCCAGTTGTGTTTATAACTAGTTCTCTGGCTGCCATTGGTTCCCCAAAAGAGAGAACACTTAGGAATGGCATTTCAGACACTGGACTGTTGAGCTGTGACTTGAAAAACATGCTTTTTTAAGGAACAGACTATATTAAAAAAGGATGTATACTTTGTGAAGATTCTGCACTACAGACTAAAACTCCTACACAATTGTCATCTAGAGAGGACCATCTATGCGGCACCTTTTAATAAAAGATGATGTCTCATTTTAATCCTTAACAGAAGTCCTGTACTGCAGTCCATTGAAAAGTGACTGTTTTCAATGATTTGTTGTGGGAACAGGATCAGAAGGGCACCATTTATTCTCAGGTTGGATGGATGCCCACTCTATGTAGGTAGGCAGGGCTCAGGTGGGATTTTAGTGAGGCATTGGCTTACTGCTGGTTCCCTGCACAGAGGTAAATTTTACCTTGTATCTTTAGGGTGTCATTGTAAGCTTTGAAAACAAACAGCTGGTTTTTATTTTGGGGTGTATAAACAAATACTTTATTTTGCACATAAATCTCCTTTATGAGACTTTAATATGTACTGAAAATTCCTTCCCCCTCTCAACGAAGACAGCAGAATTGGGAGCTTAGGCAACACCTAGTGGGTAGATCACTAGAGTAGTACTCAGGAGACCTTAGCTCTAGTCCTGACACTACTACTGGTGGGCCTTGGGCAAATCACTTCCTCTCACTGTGCCTGTTTCCCCAGCTGTAAAACAGGGATAATGTTTACCTCCCTTTGTAAAGCACTTTGAGATCTACTGATGGAAAATGATATATAACAGCTAAGTGCTAGGTGGGTTTCTCTCTTCCTCACCACCCCAACCATGAGCACCTGTTTTGAAGAGCAAAAGGGTAGAATTCTTAGTCAGATAAGGCCTTCATTTCCCCAGATGGAAACCTATTTAAGTTACATCACTTTTTTTATATTGCCCTTTTAAAATCTATTTCCTGTCTGATTCTTTCAGCCACTCAAAGAAGAAGCCACCCCAATGTTAAGACCTCATAGGGATGCATTTGTATGGCATTCGGCAGGCCAAGGTGATTCCAAGGAAGGGGCAGGTTTACTTCTGTTATCTAGTTGCTTCTGAGAGAGAAGCATCCCCTCAGTTGCTGAGCAGAATTGGTTGCCTTGAAAAATGTAGTTGCAGATGTGGCCCACTGCTCTCACCCTTCACAGTCTTTTGCCCAGAGGATCTGTGTTGTGCATGGACCCGTATGCCACAGTCTTGTTTCCTCTCAACATAGGCATGGTAACAGGGTCACTATGGAGATCTGTTTGCTATGAAGCATAGACATTATGTGGGCCTGATACTTCTCTTGTGTATGCTGGTATGTAACTCCATTGATTTCAACAGATACTCTTGGTTACTCTGTCTTAAATAAGAGGAAAATCAGGTTCCTTTTGTGAGCCTTCACACTACTCATTCTCTGGCCTCCTGGAAATATGGCTTTGCTGTTGCATCTGAGACCTTATGCTCCCATGTAAGTGTCAATGGATTTGCAACAACAAATTTGATGTACCCTCACTGATGCAGGCAGTTGCAGTTTGTGACTGTAGAGGAGCGCAGCAGCCCTCACAGGGCTGGACTGCTGCCAGAGGTGCAAATGGCAGCTTGTGTAGTCTACCTAGCTCACTAAAAATAGCAGTGAGGATGTGGTGGCATGGGCTTTGGTTTGGGCCAGTGGTTTTCAACCTTTTTTCATTTGCGGACCACTAAAATATTTCAAATGGAGGTGCATTCCCTTTGGAAATCTTAGACATAGTTTACTAGTCTGTGGACCACAGGTTGAAAACCACTGGGTTTGAGCTTTACAAGCAAGTATGCACCCAGGGAGCTAGATGGGCCACTGTGTCCTCACTTCTATTTTTAATGAGCTAGCTAGAATACCTCTACAAGAGCTGCCATTCGCATGCCCAGCTGCACTGTAGACATACTCTAAGAGACGACAGGCAATATTTGTATGATGGTAGCCAAGATGGTGGTCCTACTGAGGGGGGACCTCCAAAGCTAAAAGTGAGTCTCAACAGCTTGAGCTAAAAAGTCAGGCTTTAGGTAGGGACTGTAACAGATGCATCCTCTGCATGTGACACAGAGGGAGACAAGTAACCCATTAGTCAGTATGGTTACATGTACACCCTGGCTGTCCTCCAGAAGTTTTACTGTGAGAAAGCACCTGCAAGGTTAGTGGCCTCACTGAACCTACTTCAGCAAAGGCTGCAGGCCACCAAGTAGATCAAAATATTGCACAAACATGGTTGTACATATGCTCACTCTTTGTATGCTGTCCCCATCCTCCACCTGCTGACAATCAGGCCTATGATAACATCAGTGCAGGGTTACTTCATTGAAGCTCTGCCCCCTCCCATACATGCCCATGGGGGATGGACCTTGGCTGTTGGATTCACAATAGTTGCAACTCCAACAGCCCTGCCTCCACCCCACCCTTTGTTTCACCCATTGTTCTGGGTGGTAGGAACCATTGTAGGGCGGATTCCATGCATGTGCTCCCTGCATTCTTGCCCACCTCTTGCCCACCGGAAGTCCATGGGTTCTGCTGCCCATCAGGGTTTTATACCTACAAAGATTCTGATGCAATGCTGTGATGGCTCTATTACTCCATCAGTTGGTGTTATTTTCATGTAGAAGGAAAATACATGAGGGAGGGTGTACAGTTTTTTTTTCTGTTTAATGTCTTGCTGCAGAGTTGCCTAGTAATATTTCGCTGAAATTCTTAGACTAGTTTTGTTCATAACATTAGATATGATATTCCACTAAACTTTCCTTATGGCACACACTATTTGAGTCCTCAGCGGATGTAAATTGGCATATATCTATTTATACCAGCTGAAGATCTGGGTTCAGTGCAGGTACAAAGGTCTGCACTGGCCAATCTCTTTTGCAGAACTGGGCCTTAACTTTGTCCTCTCCTGTCTAAGTATTAATTATTCATGTAATAGATAAGATTTGATTGAACTTTGCCATCAGAGTACCAAGCAGGATTGTTAAACACTTGCAAAATTATATAATTATACTCCCTCATGTCAGCTGTCAAGTCCCCAAATATAGGAAAAAAGAAAATATACTTTTAGCTGGTGGGCCATGTACAGTGCCAAAATATTATTAAATATCTCTGTCTCTCTCTTTATCACAATATTTGGTGAAATTCTTTATTTGACCACTCTGTGTGAAGAGTTGCACAGTGTAAATCTCCGTACCAAGTGCTAATTTTATGCTTGCTGGAATCCACTTTTGGTTTCAATATGACCAAAATGTACACTACACTTTCGTTTGTTTTTAAGTCATGCTCAAACTAGCAACTAACTAAAATAGTTGCTTTTGTAAGGAATATAAGAATAGTAAATAATTTATGTTCTTCTGATTCTGAAGTGCAACAATGTGAAAACGAATGAGTAATTTGTTGGTATGGAATGGAATTTTAATCTTTTATGAGAACATCTTGGCTGTGTGTATGTTTATCTCTGAAGAAAGGAGCTGTAATTCTGCACAGGACAATGGATGAATGTTATCTAATGCAATGTGAGAAGGTGAAAATAATTAAGCAAGAAGCCAGTTACAAACTTCTCTCCTAGATCAAGGATTTCGATCATTAGCTTTCCAAGAGAATAGTTTCCCCGTAAGGGACAGAAGTATCATGTCAGATGCTTGGCTGTTCATTTCATAATCTGTCATTGTTATAAGATTCAAAATGGCATTGATATGAAGAAAGGAAAAATGGGAATTTGGCTTATCCCTTTTTAACTACTTAGTGAATTTAGTCTCTACAAGGACTAAGGAAGAGCTTTCATAATCAACAAACAGTCCCACTCTCTCACCAGTATTAAGAGCTTGTATAAGAATTTTAAAGGATACAGCTCCCAACTTAGGGTTTAAAATGGGCCAAACATGCTTTCCCATTCTAGGGAACAAACTTTCTAAACAGTAACCTCAACTTGCACCTGCTTTTGACTTTATGCTCCCATTTAAAGGTCAGCAGGATGATTAGGGGTGCAAATCTGGTAGCTGATGGTATGAGTACTCTAATTTACACTTACAGTTCATTTTGAAAGAGCTAATATGCCAGTTCCAAGGAGATGGATAAATAAATAAATCTATCTTCCCTTTTTGTCATGTGCCATTCGTACATGTAACACTGGAAGTGTAATGCTTCAGATGACTTGTGTCTTCATTAGTCAGCAGTGCATCCCAGAGCACATCCTATCACATGCCTCGATCAGTTTTACAGACAAACAAGAACAAGCCATCTTGATATGGGATCTACAGACAAACTTGTCAGCTAGATCTCATCCCGAGGCTGTAAACTAAGACTCTGTGTTGAACCTGCTGAGTCTGCACTTACATGTTACCCACAAAGCCTTGAGATAGTATCTCTGATAAACTGCTGATCAGTACAGATGTTTAATGGTTAGCGAGGGCCCCCTCCCAACACACCAAAGTACTAGTTCTTTTTTCTTGGCAGGTGGACGGGCCCTTTGGCTGTGCCCACGCAGATTGTTTTAATGTCTGAGTTACATATTCATTAATGCATTACATTTTAATTTGTCAGGTGCAGCACTGACATAAGACTTTAATTAATGCTTCATAATAAAAACAAGATCAACACTACCATAAAAATATAAAACAAACTTCCCCCAAAATGTGAAATGTAGCTTCTTAGTCAGACATCTCAAGCCTCTGTTCCGATGTTAGCTCTTCTGATATGTGAGAGGTCTAGTCAGCTTCTCATTTGATTCTGGAGTTTTGCAATCCAGATTATCTCCTGCTCATATGTCACTTTTTTGGCCAAGCAAGGAGGTGAAATGACTAAAGCTATTATCTAACTAAGCAGGTGGCCAATATCGATTACTGTTATGAAATATTCCATATTCGTTTAAATCTTAAATAAAAAAGGACTTGAAACCTGCTAATTCTGTAGTTGTCTAGTCTATGTAACATGTATTTCTATTGCTCATCCTCTTTCCCTGAGCCCTCCCAGTTGTCAGTTACTAGATCCTCAGCACCTTCCTCTTGTCTTAGGGTATGTCTCTGTAACCCCCACGCCTCCTGGATGTGGTGTTGTGTCACATCTAGTGGCATCGAGACCACTTAGAGAAATAAAATGAGTCTGCTCTACAGCCTTAGCTAAGAGCCAGTTGGCTTTTCGCTCATGCGGTAGAGGCTCATGCACTAAGCTCCAGAGGTCCCCAGTTTGATCCTGCCCGCCGACAACTGGGGTCTGTCAGTGTTGCCTCTCCACTGCAATCAGAGGTGTGACAGCAGCATGGGAAGTCATACCTGTGCCAGCTTTGATCTAGCTAGCTCAAATAACAGCAGTGAAGCTGTGGCAGCACAGAGTAGGCGCTGAAGTACATACGTGTGGTTCCAAGCAGACTTGTACAGCCCATGCTGCTGGTATTGTTATTTGAGCTAGATACATCAAAGCTAGTTTGCGTATGTCAAGACATGCCGCAGTCACACCTCTGATTGCAGTGGAGACATACCTTTGGACTGTAAACTCTTTAGAAGAGGGGTCGGCAACTTCAGCACATGGCCCATCAGGGTAGTCCGCTGGCGGGCCACGAGATATTTTGTTTACATTGACCATCCGCAGTCACGGCCCTCTGCAGCTTCCAGTGGCCGCCGTTCACCATTCCCGGCCAATGGGAGCTACAGGAATGGCAAACTGTGGCCACTGGGAGCTGGGGGGGTGGGCATGCCTGCGGATGGTCAACGTAAACAAAATCTCTCGCAGCCCACCAGCAGATTACCCTGATGGGCTGTGTGCCAAAGGTTGCCGACTTCTGCTTTAGAACATGGGTTGTATGTTACTATGGGTTTTTTAAGTACTCAGGACAATAGGGCTTCAGTCCAGATTGGGGCCTTTCAGTGCTATTGTGATACAAATAATCAATTACTGCTACCTTGTTTAGTCATTGGATTTACTCCAATAGATGAGAGGGCTTCTTCTTTGTCCGCTCTGCATTCCTGCTACAGTGACAAAACCAAGCCTAGATTATTAATCCCTGGCTTTCTTATGTGATTCTAACATTGGATCTCCCTGCCTACAGTAACTATGAAAAGTCTTTTTGGCTCTGGTCTTCATAGTTTTATCCTTTCTCTCAGAAGGTGAGAAGTGTCTGAGATTCTTCTTGGATTGCTTGGCCCTCTCATAGCAAGGTTATTCTCAGATCCAGGTGTGGTGCTCTTCCTATTTGTAACTAGCCCCCTTTCATCTTAGTCCATGAGCTCTTGTCATTCTTACATGACTGCTATATGAAACAACCCTGAGATCTGGAGATAAGAACCATTTTAGAGACAGAAAATCAGGGGCCTAAGGATCTGCAAGGTAAAGGGTGATTCCCATACCCATGTAACCCTTCAAAGGTGACCCATGTTTCCCCTCTTCCAGCAATGTAACATCCTTCTTTCTATATTTGCTTGCATTGGCATAACTGTTCACAGCCAGGAGATCCAAGTGAGACAGATTGGACCCCCCTTTCTGGGATGCCACCTGATGTGCTGGGGTTTAACTAACCCCCCACCCCCGCTCAATCAGCCTGGGTTCCCTCTTACTGGATTAGGCTCTCCAGCCTTTTGCAGCACACACACACAGGTAGGGCCCCGCCCCGCTGCAGACACAGACTGAAGTCAGCTCTGTGTGAGAAGGCTCCCCCAGCACTCACGTGCCCACTCCCTTTAAGGGGTACAAACCCAAAGGTTTTATGGAATTCGCCCTCTCCCTCAATGTGGAGGGAGATATGCACAACTTCTTGCACCCCCAGTTAGAAATTACATACATTGGGTTATATTATAAACAAACAATAAGTTTATTAACTACAAAAGGTGAATTTTAAGTGAATATAAGTGATAACAGACAGAACAAAGCAGATTACTGACCAAATAAAGCAAAATATGCAAGCTAAGCTCAATATACTTGAGAAACAGGTTACAAAATGTAAATTCTTACTTTAAATGTTATTTTAGGCAGGTTGCAAAGTTTCTGTGATTCAGAGTTTCAGTTATATTTCTTTTCAGACTGGACCCCTGTCTCAGTCTGGACTTCCCCCTTGCCTTCCCTTCAGGAGGCTTAAGCAGTCTTTCTTCTTGAGCAGACAGGCCATGGAGAGGAAGAGCCATGTTTGCCTTTCTCTCCACCCTTAAATAGGGTTTACATAAGGCGGGGCTCTTTTGTTTCCCAAATTTGACACCTCCCCCGCTTCCCTTCCAGTGTAAAGTTACAAGAAGTCCCAGGTAATGTTTAGTATCAGGTGACAAGACCACCTGATCTAGTAGTGTCACAGTTATGTCCTGGGATGCCTCCCAGGAGGGAGCAAGATTAGTATTTTCATGGTTTTGCTGTTCCTTCCTGATGGCTTATCAAATTTGATGACCTGTCGTGTGGTGGGTGTCTTCCCAATACACACCCAGTTGTAATTGTTACATAGTCCATATTTCTAACTTTAGATACAGAAATGGTACGTGCATACAAATTGGAAAATCACATTAAGTAAATCATAACTTTTCCAATGATACCTTACAAGACCCATCTTGCATAAAGTATATCTCAGTTATGTCATATCCATTTTATAAGCATATTTCCATAAAGAGTATGGAGTGCAACCTCACACCAAGAACCTGGTTTCTTTTGGTGCTTAGTTAGTGCTGCTCCTTAACTGGCCAGCAGGGATTTTACAGCACTTCCCTTCCTGCATGAAAGCTAAGAGCACCACCCCTGAAGCCTTCTGAGCCATTACCAAAGGCTACTCTTCAATCTCGGTTTCCCACTTGGTACCAAGAAACATTACCAGCACCTCTAGGCCACCAGGCTGGCTCATCATAAAGGTCTCATTGTACTTAACTTCTGTTTTTTCCCCTCTCTTCTCCTGGGGGAAGGTTTATGGCCTTTACTAGAACATCCTTCTTTGGCTTTGACAAAAGCAATCTTGTCCCATGCATATTCATTCTCAATGCTGCTGCAAAGATTGTTTCCCTAGCCTGTCATTTTGACCACATTGGCCATCTCTTTGCATCCCTCTGCTGGCTCCCCCTTCTCTTTAACATCAAACGCAAGCTGCTTGTCTTCATTTTCAGGCCCCCCCTTAATGGTCTAGCCTCACTCTACCTATCAGCTTTCACTCACTATCAGAATGTCAACTGTTGCCTTCAAGAAGCCATGATGCCAGCCTCTATTGCCCACTTGTTAAATTTGCAAACAGGCACCTCTATGCTTTCTCCCTTGCTGCCCACACACTTGGGAGGCACTCCCTGTAAACATCCACAAAGCTGCCTCATTATCCTCCTTAAAACTGTCCTTTTCCATGATGCCTACAAAAAAACCTGACAATGGTTAGGCTGCTGGGGTGCTGAGAGCACTACTTAGTGCTGTTCACAAGTATATCATTGTTTCTTTGTACTCCCGCATCTGTCTGTCAGTGTCCATCTGTTGTCTCTTGTCTTATACCTATGTTGTAAGCTCCTGTTTGTCTGTACAGTGCCTAGCACAGTAGGGTCCTGGTCCATGACTAGGGCTCCTAGGTGCTACAATAAGACAAATAATAACAGATTTCGGAGTTAGGTGCTCTATTGGTATTGAAATTCAATGGGGTTTGGGTGCCTAACTCCCATAGGATCCTTTGAATATTCCAGCAAACCTGTATTTAATCTATGTGTCAATGCAAGTGCCGTAAAACCAGAAAACGGTTGGATAGTTGACTGGTTGCTTAAGTCCTTCTTGCAGTTTTCATAGTAATTCTGCTTCAATGAGTTTAAAATAATAAAAATCTGAGATGGAAAGGGCTTATTAAGTTTTCTTGTTCATGCATACACATCTCCAATGCAGATTTGTTCCATACAAGCTATTCTCAAATGCTTTGACCAATTTCTATATAAGTGACTGACACTTTTGATCTTTCACCATTCCCCTTGGGATATTATTTCACATTCTGATAGTCTGTGCTATTAGAAAATGTTTCCTGATATTCAGCTTTAATTTTCCCTTCTCCGGCTTTAGTCAGAACTAGTCACATCCCTTTTTGATCACACAGTAAACAATTTCTCTCACTCCTTGGGGTTAAAAGAAAACATTCTTGTGATTAGCTTAGCTGGTACATAATATTGTGCCAAACTAATGCATACAGGTAGCTGTCAATTCAACAGCTGTGATCTGAAGCAAACCTGAATTCAGACATTAAAAAATTGCTGGAAAACCAAAAGAAGTGGTTACATCAGTTGTGGCAGAATAACCAGCTATTTCTGAATATTCATTCAGCAACATGAAGTCTGCCTACTGACTTCAGAGGTCACTGAAGAGTTTTTGTAGGACCTGATCTTTGTAATTTCTTTTGCTTCATAATCTCTTCCCAGCTGGACTTCCAGAATAAGAAAGAAAAAAAATAAGGGGGAAGATGAGACACAAGTGGAGGGGAGAAAAGATCAAAGGGAAGAGAAGGCCCATTAAGAAAAAAATGATGGTGAATTATAATTGTTTCCGCCTCTTCTTTCCCTTCCTCTCCTGCTCCTTAATTCCATCCTCATATGAGGCTGTTTCAGGGTATTAAAGGGCTCCTCCCTGAGGCATGGAAAGGGGCTTTACACTTTATTTTTTTCTATTGTACTGTGGTGGCCATTCCATTGGAAATCTCCAAAGTGTTCAATTTCTCTTGTCACCTTGTTTCTCTTGGTACCTGAGAAGCAGCTGTGTACTTGTACTGTATCAATTTTCTTGGGCTTGTAGCGTATATGTTAATATCGTCACTTCCCTTGCTCGTTTCGCATTTCTTGAGCGTGTGCTATTGTTGGCTACGTATTCAAATGCCATCTGGGTTTGGAGTCTTCCAGTTTATGATGTCATCTCTGCAAAGACTGAATTACAGAAGTCTGTTTATACTCTCTGTAAACTGAAATGCTCAGTCTAAAATATTTTCAGATGCTAAATTATAATCAAAACATCATATGGTTGAATTATGCAGGATTCTACGGTTCTGAACAAATCCTATTTAGGCTAAGAATATTAACATTTGATTTAATATACATCTGAAGTTTACTTTCTTCCTGGACCCAGACTAGCGAACCACATTCAGGGACCAGAGAATAATAATAGTGAAGATACACACACTATTTTTTCTGGAAAAAGAGAAACAAAATTCCACTATTGGCCATTGCCATTTCCCTGATAGGCTTGAATTGGGGGAATTGTTAGTTACTTGTTAATTCTATTGCCATCTACATTTTTGTAAATCCCTTGAGAGGTAATGTGATGGAGGACTTTATAAATCCCCAAAGAAGTGAGTGCCATTGTTCACGATTACACTATAGTAGGGATCAGCCACCTATTGAAGTGTGTCAATGGAAGCAACAGGTGACATGGTGAAACGGCTCTGCCCTGTTAGGGACCGATCCAACTCCTACTGAAGTGAATGGAAAGACCTCAATTGACTTAACTGGGAACTGGATTGGGCTCTAGCTTTCAATAAAATCAAAGACATCTCTCAGTGCATCAGCCCATTTGGCACACTTTGAAAAAAACGATTGTAAATTTTGAAAATGAGTCCTCTCGCAAAGTAGGCCAATTGGTCAGCTGCAAACTTGGCACAGCTGTGAAGAATGTGTCTTGGGCAGTCCACAGGAACATGATGTTCTTTTTCACTTCTGAGAGCTGTGGTGACTGAATTAAGGGCTTAACCCAAGACAGAGACGGCTCAGCGCTGAAATAAAGGAGCTAAATAAAAAACAAAGAAATAAACAAATACTATTCAAAAGTGAAGCTCAGCTTGGAAGAAAAAAAAGTAAGAAAAACACCACAATCTAAAAAGTTAAACATTTTTAGAACAAATGTTCTGGTTTATTGTGTGTCTTGGAACAAAACCCAGCAAAATTCAGAGAATTCTCTGGCAGAAGCTTATGGAACTTGACCTTTATATCAATACAGTGCAGAATTGATGCATAATTCTTGAAAAAAATACTGTGAAGTATTTAATTTTTATGCTGTAGTCATGTCAAGGGTGTAAAACTAATCAGAAAAAGGGAGAACCTAGTAATCCCTTCATATTCAAAGTGCTACACAGAATTTTTGTTACATGACTCTCAACCCAGCTAGAAGTCTGTGCTGTGAATTTACTTCTACCCAAACGTATAAAGCCTGCTGCTGTGGATGCATCCACTAAACTGTAGGTCCAGTTTTAGCATCTGCATCAATAACACGCATTTGCAAAAATGAGAGTAACCTATTCAAATGGGTGTTGCGTGCAAACATAGAAAACGACACATGCGCACACTGGGGCAGATCCACATCTGGGGCCAACTGTCATGGCTCCATTTATTTCAATGGAGCTATGATATTTAGCTGAGGACACCAGCTGAGGATCTCACCCATTGTCTTTTTAGTGGCTTACATGTTTCACTGAGTTTTGAAAACTTGGTACTCAGTGATTTTGCACAGTAATTTATCTAGACAAGTCTAGCGGTATGTCTACACTAGAGCTGAAAGGTGTAAATTCCAGTTCCAGAAGACAATGCATTAGCTCTGATCAGTTAGAGTACTAAAAATGGAAGTGCAGCCACTGTGACATGAGTGGCAGGACAGAATAACTGCCCCACATGCATATTTAAGGTCTCGAATGGGATCACACTTAGGGTGGCTCGCCCCTTCTGCTGTTCCCCCCACCGCGGCTACTCTTTTATTTTTAGTGCAGTAGCTCAATCAGAATTAGTGCATGAATGTCTCCTCGAGATGCTAATTACAACTTCCAGCTCTAATGTAGACATAGTCTAGCTCTGCTCCCTCATTACGGCAAGTATGGTGACAAGAATATTGCCTCTGCTTTTTTCTTCTCTTCAGGGTGTGTTTCAAACATCCATAAAGTAAGAGAAACTGTATAATCAGCAAAGTAGTGTCAAAGGGATTCACTGTACATTTACAATATTTTGAAAAATATCTCAAAACTTGGCTTTCATTTCTATGGTTTCTTACAAAAGAAACTCCTCTCAGTTATAAAAATCAGGAGTAACATCATTAAAATCAATGGCGCTACACCAATGTACAAGTAACAGGAAGGGAGAAGGAGGCTATGTCTCTGCAACATATCTTAGCCAAAAATTCAGAGCCAATGCCCTTGAGTTCTCTTAACTCAATATTCTACAATAGGGGTGGGCAAAATATGGCCCGTGGGCCGGATCCAGCCAGCTGTTTTAATCTGGCCCTTGAGCTCTCACTGGGGAGTGGGGTCTGGGGCTTGCCCCGCTCCGACACTCCAGCTGGGGAGCAGGGTCAGAGGTCAGGGGCCACTTCACGCAGCTCCTGGAAGCAGCGGCATGGCCCTTCTCTGGTTCCTACACATAGGGGCAGCTAGGGGGCTCCGCTCTGTGCACTGCTCCAGCCCAAGTGCCACCCCCGCAGCTCCCATTGGCCAGGAACCGTAGCCAATGGGAGCTGCAGGGGTGATGGCTGCAGACGGGGCAGTATGCAGAGCTGCCTGGCTGCGCCTCCACGTAGGAGCTGGAGAAGGGACATGCCGCTGCTTCCAGGAGCCGCTTGAGGTGTGCGCTGCCCGGATCCTGCACCCCTGAGCTTCTCCCCACACCCTGAGCTTCTCCCCACACCCTAACCCTCTGCCCCAACCCTGATCTCCCTCCTGCCCTCCAAAACCCTCAATCCTGGCCCAGAGCACCCTCCTGTACTCCAAACCTCTCATCCCCAGCCCCACCCCAGAGCCTGCACCCCTAGCTGGAGCCCTCACCCCCCACGCCCCAAACCCCGGCCCCAGCCCTGATTCCCCCTCCCGCCCTCCAAACCCCTCAGTCCCAGCCCATTGCACCTTCCTACACCCCAAGATCCTCATTTCCAGCCCCACCCAGAGCCCACACCCCCAGCTGGAGCCCGCACCCCACCTCCTGCCCCAGCCCAGTGCCCCCTCCTGCATCCTGAACTTCTCATTTCTGGTCCTACCCCAGAGCCTGCACCCCCAACCAGAGCCCTCACCCCCTCCCGCACACCAACCCAAATTTTGTGAGTATTCATGGCCCGCCATACAATTTCTATTCCCAGATGCAGCCCTCGGGCCAAAAAGTTTGCCCACCCCTGCTCTAGAATTTTATGTCAAGAATTATATGGACACTTTAGACTTGCATCTATTGGACATAATGGCTGGACTGCAATGAGAAAGTAACATATCACAAAATATATGGTCATACACCAAATGTCTTGGGTGCTTTTCACCACCCAAGAAGTGCAGCAATCTAAAGTAAATGCATTTCTTGAAGTACATTGTTACCTTTATAAAATGGCTTCCAGAACATGTTTTTAAAACAGATATTTAAAAGTCATTGTCTTAAAGAATTTTTAAAACATTTTTAATTAACATTTTTATTAATGCTTAAAAATATTACAGACTTCAGGAGCCCAGAGCTTCAGCTGCTTTTCATAAACCAGCACTTACATCTTTCTGTTGAAATCTATAAGCGAAAGTTCTCATTCTCAGCTGCTGGCTCCCTGCTGGCCTCCCTGACTCTGGTTCCAGGAGACTAAGCTTGGGTAAGTAAAAATAAGTTAAAAGATATTTCTAGAGAGCATTTAAAAGCTCTTGTTTTCACTGATCCAAGGTCCTTTTTCAGTTGTGGAAATCAACCGATAGTAGCTGAAATTGATTCACAGAGGCTAGTGGCAGACTTCCACTTCTATTGCTGTGGAAATGGAGTGTAGATTGGAGGAGAGGCAGATGGTTTTCAATACATACTTTATAAAAACTGTCACCTACCTGATCTTTCTTTCTCCTCAAACCTAACTGAAGAGGCTGCTGGTAGCTGCAGCCAGCCAAGACACTTGTAGACTTCAGCTGTTAGTAGAGGCCTGGGAGCTACAAGCACAGTTTGCAAACAAACAAGAAAATACACCAACAGCATGATTTTTCATTGTCCTGCCCCTTGTGTAGTTATTTACAATAGTACAAAGGGGTGTAAAATGCTACCAAAGTGTAATGGAAGTGTTCTACTCCTGCCCCTTTTTGTACTATTGTAAATAACTGTGAAAGGAGTGGAACAATGGTGAAGTGGACCATTAGTGTCTCATAAAGAGTCATGGACTTAAGTATCGGGGGTAGCTGTGTTAGTCTGTATCTAAAGAAGTGGGTTTTTTACCCACAAAAGCTTATGCCCAAATAAATCCGTTAGTCTTTAAGGTGCCACCGGACTCCTTGTTGTTTTCATAGTCATGGACTTTATCGGTCAGGGCTGGTCTACACTGGAAACTTACATCGGCATGGCTACATCTCTCAGGGTTCGAAAAATCCACGCCCCCAGGAGACATAGCTATGCCGATCTAACCCCCAGTGTAGACAGTGCTAAGTCTTGGACAGAATTCATCCATCAACCTAGCTACTGCCGTTCGGGGAGGTGGATTAACTACAGCAACTGGAGAACCCCTCCTGTCGCTGTAGTGAGTGTCTACACTGAAGTGCTGCAGCACTGCAGCTGTCCCACTGTAGCATTTGAAGTGTAGACATAACCTCAGTCTAGCCCTCAAAATACATCTTAAAAAAAAGTACAGTCCAGTGCAGGATTCCCAGCAAATGGGCGTGCATGTGGGGGTTTGCAGCAGGAGTTAGTGGGACTAATTCTGTGCTCGGTTACATGGTTACAACTACCTTTGACTTAAAAGGCAGTTGTACCCATAACTGAGAACAGAATTTGGCCCAACGTATGCAGCTAAAGTTCAGAAGGCATTCTAAATTCTCACTCGAAATTCTTATTTTCAGTTACTCGAACTTCCCTTCTGTGATAAAACTTAATCCTCAGCACAGAGCCTGAGGAGAAAGGGCAAAGGTGACATTATGCCCTCTGCCCCTCAGAAAAGCACTTAAGAGACCACAGAGGTTTGGTCAACTTCATTGCTTCAGTTGCCCAAGGAATACACTTCTTCAGCTGTCACTTTGTGAATGATTATGTAAGACGAAACGTGTTGGGGTTTCCCACACAGTCTATGGAAATGCTGGCAATTCTGCAACTGTAAGGAAAAAACAGACCATTGAATGAATCAAGTCCTGTGGCATATGTCTAGATTCCTCTGTATCATGCTGGGCTGCAGAAGCTTTGAGAAGTCTATCTGTCTTAGCTGCAGCACCCTTAGGTGCGCCGTACAATGTAAAAGCCAAGCTGTCACTTGGCTGTCACTATTCAATCACTTGTCTCTGGAAAAGGGTTTGCAGACATAAAGTATATTTAATTCATGTTGGGATGGTGGCTTATTTAAAAACACTCTATGGCAACTTTAATGTTGTACTTTTTATTTAAGATAACGTCTCATCCAAACAGATGGGAAATCTTGTTTGATTTTCTGATTAAACATAGTGACTACTTAATATCAACTCTTTCAGTCCATTTATCACTGGGCATAGATTTCTCAACAGGAAAAGCCAAGCTTGATGTAAAATATGTGAGATTCAATATATGTCATACTCATCCCGAAAACAGTTTAATTGGGACTCCACACAAAAACTTGGTTATACCCTAGATAGCTGCACATCTTTATCAAGTAGGCTACAAATTTGTTAATGTAACATGCTTCAAATGTCATTGTTAAAAGTTTTATATTAACACTACCTCAACTTTAATGAGGGTGGAGATGGAGTAAAGTTACAGTCTGATTTATTACAAGGAGCATCAGTTCCTGGAATAGTGCAACTGGGATGAATAACATATGATGAAGAAATTCCCTTTTGTCTGACTAATTTTATTAGTGTTTCTATTTCAACGTAAAATGCTGTTTTAATAAATAGCCTTTTATCTGTCCAAGAGCATCATATTTAATGCTGTCTGAATGTAATGTGAAATTGTATGCACAGAACATATCACTTACAGTTTTAACTAAATGAATTATTTACATTCAGACTTGCTTCAAAGTTCTTGGCCCTTTCTAACTACTCAGTTCACTGTGAATTATCTCTTCAGTTGCCAGCTGTATGACACTGTTTGTGTTAACAAAGGTGAAATAAAGTTCATGGAAAGTATTAATTTTCAAATAAACAGCTTAATAGGTCTCCGCCAGTCAATTCATGTTACACATAGGGACTTGTCATGACACACTGTTATTTTCCTAAGTAGAAGTAGACTTTACCATAAGGACTATCCAACTATTATAGCAGGACCTATAGCAACATTGAAGTTAGAGCACATACATTAATATAATTATAATAAATAGGGGTTTTCAGAAGTTTCGTAGATTATCTATTTAAAACTGCTTTGAGTTGTAACATAGTGTAGCAGATAAGTTGTCAGATGAGATCATTTAAAAATATAAATAATTAAAAACAATTGTAAATCAAAAGATGCAAATAGCCTAAATCAACTTTACTTTGGCTTCTGTAGGAGCAGGACTAGGTCTCTTAGCCTCTTTATAATTTACACTGTAACACAGTGGTTTTCAAACTTCTTAGGCTGCGAACCCCTTTCCAAGTAACGTAATCCACCGCTTACCCTCATCTGAGATAGGGTCATAATATATCTATGAAAATGGGGGGTGGGGGGGTGGGAAAGGGTTTGTAAGGGATGTTGTCCACCATTACAAGATTTTTCTCACATAACCCCTGATAAGAGCTTGTGTAACATTTTAACCAGTTTTAGATGTATTTATTTTTGCTAACTTCAGATAGTAACATCAAAGAATTAAGTTTGACGTCTTTTTTACACATGTGGCTTGATACATTTTTTGTTTTTATGAAGAACATAGGGCTGGACTGTGCTACAGTGGGATGAGGAGAACAATGCAAGGACTTGCTCTCATTTATCCCCTGGATAGGGACCAGGGCTTGTTGCAGTAAACTGTGGTCACACTTAGTCTAGATGTTATACACCAGCCATACCAAGGTACCATTTGGTAAGAATGGATGTGTAATGACTAGAAACAGCTGCTTGTCTTTTCTATACGGCTAGCAAATGTTCTTCTCATCTCTTTTGTCCGAGATATTTTCAGGAACAAATGGACTCCATCTAGTAGTAATGACTTCTTCCCCTTTGAACTTTTAAGTACTCTGACCCTGATTCTCCTCTGTCTTGCATCTTGTGTAGTCATTTATAGCTTTATGAAGTGGGTGTACAGAAAAGTTCAAGACAGTAGAGAATTAGGCCAGCTACAAAGATTTTTGAAGGAAAAAACCCACCGGATCCAATGCTCTCCTGCCATGAAAAAATTACTGAACATCACAAGCTGAACCTTGTGGAACAGAAGCCACATATTCACTTCCAAGGGGCAGATTTGCAGCCTTGGGTAGTGGGGGTTGGAGGGTGCAGCATGGGAATAGCCTTCCTTCTGCCCTTCTCTCTGGAGCCCCACTCTTCCATCCCTTAGGATGCTTGTATTGTTGGCTACTCCTCAGTGGCTGTTCACTACTACTCTTTGGAGTGGTGTAGAAGCAATGGAGGTGCAGTTCATTAAGAACTGGAGTTTAGTTATAACTCCCACCTAGATTCCCATTCAGAAATCTACTGGGTCATATGGAGAATCTGACATGGAAAGTTATTGCTCCCAAGACTCTGTTCCTGCACACTTCAAATCCATTCTGTGCCTAGGAAAGTTCCCAGGGAATGAGAAATATGCTGTGAACCTGTTGCTTCTCCATTCTGCACTTCCCACTTTAGTTATGTCAATTGTTTCTCTTCTCTTCCACTGTCACTGAGAAGGAGAATCAGGCCAATAATTGGCTTATATCTCCTCGCTGAGTGAATTCAAGGCTCGTTGCTTGTCCTGTTATCATACACTATGAGGTAAGTCAGAGTCCTGGTGTGGACCCAGCATTTCCAAGATAAGACTTTTAAGTTTATGTTGATTCCACATATGTTCATTCTTTTTTGCAAAGCATCTACACAAAGCTGACGTGTTTGTGCTTCCCAGCCTTGGTTATCCAAGAGTGGACAGCTATTCAGAAGGGGGTAGGAGATCAATACATATCATTGTTAGGATGCTGAAGTCACTGGGCGCCATGATAAATTATCCCAACTCCTATCTAATCCTATTTACCACATTTCTTAACAGGTTTGCTGTATGGAAATCAGGTTAAAAATGTTCATGGAAGTGCATAAGCAGCCTTGTTCTTAGAAGGCAAAGATAGTATGTATTGGTGTGTCTCCAATAAAGCAATTTCTAAGAACCTTGAGGTCTCAGTGACCTTTGAACACGCATAGTCTTTCTGCATACAGCTGAGCGTGAGATTATTTATGGAACATTTCTGAAATAGTAAGTAGGGAGTTCTAGCCAAAAGGTTGCCCATCAAGATTTCTCAAACTTTTGAATTACAGATGCATCCAAATGGGCTTAAGGTGACAAGATTTCATATTAGACATCTTCCTGTAAGATATGAAGGAATGACATTAAACTGAGACAAGTCGGGCATAACTCCTGTACATATGGATCAATAGCCTTTTCTTTCCAGACAGCAATTACAAAGCACTCCAGTCAGTGCCTCTTTAATGTGAAGAAAAGAGTGTTGGAGCCTGAAACTTCAATGAACTTTGGGCAGAAAGAGGAGCCTGAAGAACTTTTGGTGGCAATATCAAGTTCCTTTTGAGGAGGAGAGAGATGAAATGGTCAGTGACTAAAAGCTATCAAGAAGCAGGGTGAAGAATATGGAAAAAATAATTATATGGAAAGTAAAGGGAGTTAAGGAAATCAGTAAAACCAGGAAGAAAGTTGCAGACATGAAAAATGGACTGAAACCCACCTGAAAAGATACTGTATTTATATGTTTTTTTCTGTCATTTTCTCTGTGCATTCAGGATGTCTGAACAGTGTTGCAGCCTGATTGGTTTGCTGGTTAAATATAAATAAATCCACCTTTATTTATTTTCCCTACTGATTACAATTCTGTTCTTAAAACTATTGTTTTGCTGATGGTGAGTAAATGGGAATGAGGAATTAACACTACAGGTATTAAGGTATTTATGCAATGTGGGGTGAAAATTCAGGATATAAGATATAATTTAAGATATAACTAACAGAAGAGAAGAACCATGTCTTCCTTTTGTTCTATTTCCAGTGTTTCTACCATGACTCATAGATTATAAATCCAGAAGGGATCACTATGATCATCTACTGTGATTGCCTGTACAGTAAATGTCATCGAGCTCCCCTGAATTTATTCCTGTTTGAACTAGAACATGTCTTTTAGAAAAACATCCAATTCTCATTTAAAAATTTCCAGTGATGGAGAATTTACCATAACCCTTGGTGAATTGTTCCAATAGTGAATTACCCTCACTGTTTAATATTTGCCCCTTGTTTCTACTCTGAATTTGTCTAACTTCAACTTCCAGCCATTAGATCTTGTTATATCTTTGTCTGTTCGACTGAAGAGACTATTATCAAATATTTGCTCCCCCTTGGAGGTACTTATAGACTGTGATCAAGTCACCCTTTAACCTTCTTTTTGTTAAACACAACAGATTGAGCTCCTTAAGTCTTTCACTATAAAGCATGTTTGAATCATTCTTGTCTCTTCTCTGAATCCTCTCAATTTATCAACATATTGCTTGAATTGTGGACACCACAACTGAACACAGTATTCTAGTAGTGGTCACACCAGTGCCAAATACAGAGGTGATATAACCTTTCTACTCCAACTTCAGCTTCACCTGTTTATATATCCAAGGATCATATTAACCCTTTTAGCTACAGCATCACATTGGGAATTCAGCTGATTATCCACCATGACAAAGAACCTCCTTTTCAAGGTCACTGCTCCCAGAATAAGAGTCCCCCGCCATCCTGTAAGTATGGCCTGAATTCTTTGTTCCTAGATGTATGATTTTACATATTAATATGCATACTGGTTACAATTACATTTTGAAATCTCAGTCATTTTAAAATCCATTTAATGTGTGCTATGTAGATTTTGTATCATTTTAGTTTTGTAATCAAAATGTCATGTGGTCCTAAGCTAAGTGTCAAAAGCCTTACTGAAGTCTAAGTATATTACATCAATACTAGTACCTTTCTCAATCAAACTTGAATTTCATCTAAAAAAGATTTCAAGTTAGTTTGATGGTGGGACCCAGGCTAGCCCTCATTGAAAATGCCAACTCAAGGCAGGCTGCACAAAGGAGAGCAGATTCTCCCAAAACTGGTGGTTAACACTGAAGTTAGACTCATCAACCAATCACAAACTGTGCTTCTGATCCCCCACGCTGGTTATCTAGAAACTAAAAAAAGAAATCACACAGCCCCCGTATTGCATTCCAGTTCTCTGGCTCCTAATTAGCACATAAGCCCAGTAAAGTGAAAAGTTACTTAAAACTCTGCTCACTTATACAAAATGTTCTTCTGACCCCAAAAGGCCAGCCACACCAGGTCAATATTAGTTTGGAACTTACCCAAAATACCATGCTGCCAGCCATCCTTTAGCATCTGAAACTAAAAGTTTATTATAAAGAACAAGAAGAGACTTGTTAAAAAGCATAGCAATCAGATATATACCGAGACTTCAAAGTCCATATATCAGGTTTTTAGCAGTATTGGTGAGTTTGCTGGCTTGAAAGTCCCTCTGGAACACATCCTCAGCTTGGATGGGTCATTCAGTCCTTTGTTCAGAGCTTCAATTTGTAGAAAAATTACTCCAGAGGTAAGAAGCAGCAGGAATGGAGACAAAATGGAGAATGTGCAGCCAGGGCCACCCGGGGGGGGGCAAGAGGGGCAATTGGCCCCAGGCCCTGGGCCCCGCAGAGGCCCCCACGAGAGTTTTTCAGGGCCCCTAGAGCGGGGTCCTTCACTCGCTCTGGGGGCCCCAGAAAACTCTCGCGGGGCTCAGGCCCCTGGAGCTTCTGCTCCAGGTCTTCACCGGCGGGGTGTCCTTCCGCTCCGTGGCGGAAGGACCCCCCGCCTGCGAATTAATGCCAAAGCGGGACCCGCCGCCGAAGTGCAGCTGGGTCTTCGGCGGTAATTTGATGGCGGGGGACCCTTCTGTCCGGGACCCGCCGCCGAAGTGCCCCAAAGACCCAGCTGCACTTCGGCGGCAGGGCGCCCCCGCCACGGGTCTTCAGGGCACTTCGGCGACAGGTCCCGGAGCGGAAGGACCCCCCGCCACCGAATTACCGCCGAAGCGGGGGCCCCCTGCTGCCAAAGACCCCAGGCCCCCAGAATCCTCTGGGCGGCCCTGTGTGCAGCTGCCATTTGCCATGTGACTTGTACTTCCTTTGTCCCAAACACAAGCTTCACAGCACATGGCATGGAAAAGCCTTAGAGTTCTCTGTCCACAGGCCTGCCCCTACATGTCTTGCTGACTCATAAGGTGTAGCCCCTGCCTTCTCTCAAAGGGTTAATTGTAGAGCTGATTGCTTGTTAACCTACCAAAGGCAGGCTTAGTCCTGGTGCCATTCTGTCTGGGGGTGTCACCCAGAAACACAGCATGAGTATTTAAATACAGATATACCATACACATCTGTAGCTCACAATACAAAGGTGATACAAACATATAAATACAATGATCATACTTGGCAAATCATAACATTTTCACTGACACCTTACACAGCATATCTGGCATGATTTATTGCAATTTTATAATATTGGTATTAATAAAATAAAGTGTCTCAAAATTCCATACAGAGTCACAGTGGGTTTATGGAAAATAGAGTGTACATGACTGCTATTAATTATATTATCTTCCTTTAATTCTTTATTAACCAAGACGCACATCGGCTTTTCTATCATCTTGCCTAGGATCAATCTCAGGCTCAAAAGGCCTATAGTTACCTGGATCATCTCATTTACCCATTTTAGATATTACAACATTAGCTTTCTTCTAGCCTTCTGGGACTTCCTCAGTGTTTCAAAATTTGTTAAAAATCATTGTTAATGGTCCAGGGAGATTCCTCATAGAAAACAGCAGGCTGCAAGGATCTAGATTTGAATCTTAACTGGAGGCAGCAAACTGAGTGACTGTAATGAAAGGATGGGAGGGACTCTATGAATGATTATGTCTGCCTTAGTGTATGGACACCAACTGGCACAGAATGCCTGATCCACCCAGGATTGAGATCTACACTATAGGGATGAAAGTACTCTAGACACTTTTTCACAAATCTGAATATGTTTCATTTACCGTATCCAACTGACTAGCATTACTGGTGATATTCCACTGCAATTAACTATCCTTGATCAAGGTCTCCATTCTATTAGATAAAACATAGCTATTAAACAACATCAGGTATTCTTATTGTAGAAATCCATTCATGGTATTTAATGCAAACAAAATATTATATTCTATGATGCATCAATGCAACGGTTACCTGCTTTTACTTGAAAAATCGTATCTGGTTGCTTTATTCTTTCTGAAGAGTCTAGTTTATTGACAAAAGACATGCCTGTTTATATTGACATTATTATGCACAACTGTAACCTAAGGATGTGAAGATCCAAGGAAACACCTTGCAACAGCTGCCAATGTGAAGGCCCAGCCTCTAGGCCATCAGATGAAGTAGATTCAGTATAATTAATATGAGCAGCCTGTGTGCTTCTATGCTATGAAACCACCTCTCCACTACCTGCTGCTGGAGATTATGTACTTCCTTGCTAATAAGGTATAAAGTAAAATGTCCACTTTAAGATTGCTCTGTTATATAAAATGATAAAAGGAAAGGATTCCCCATCCCCTTCTTTGACATCTTTATTCAAATATTTTATCAGTTAAATCCAGGGTTAAGGCTGCTGCTACTCTGCCATGTGTTTGTAAAAGCTGTGTCAATGAACTCCATTCCTTGAAAGCAGAGAAACTGCACAGATAATATGAAGTTAAGGCATGTGCATGCAAATGAAAGTATTGCTGTTTAAGGCCTATTATTGGCAAAATACTCTGTTTAGTGAATCCTACGTTCTTGTAAATTGTTTCATTAGACATTTGTAGGATATTTATAGTATTGGAAGTGTAATTAACTGACTTCAGGTTTAAAGGAAACAGCAATATTCATCTTTAAAATGTTGCAGGATGGGGATGAGGGGTTCAGAAAAAAGAGATAAGCCTGAACCACCACATTTGGGTCCATATCTGGACTATCTTCACCCCTCCCCTGCTAAAAGGCTTAAAGCCTAAGGCACTAGAACCCAGGTCTGCGGGGCCTACGATAGCCGATGTTCCCACATCAGCACCAGGAGACTATGCAGGAGGTGCTACAGTGATCCAAGGAGCACTGTAGAGATTAGGCACCTGAGGAAATGCCATATAAAGAGTCCACAGAGACAGCACCCTGCAGCCTTTTGATTGGCCCATGCTCACTCTTTCTTTCTGGAGGGAGGCCCAGGAAGTTGTTTGGGTGCCCATATAGACTTTTGGTTAGTTATGTTCCTAGATCTCAACATTCTGTCTGATCTCCAGTCTCTGGTGCCAGCCTGACTCTTGCCTCCAGATTCCAGCCTGGTAATTACCTCTGATCTCTGACTCTGGCCTGATTCTGACCCTGACTCTTGACTGTTGAGCCCACCTATAGTGATTACTCTGATCCCTGCTTTCTGATTATTGCTGTGTGGCTGTCCTTCACTTGTTGACATCAGCCCAGCTGTGATGGCTAGGCCAGACCTTACGTCCCAGTCCCTCACATAAAGTTGCATGGACAATCTTAAATTTTACATTTCCTAACTCTTGAGTGTTTGAGATTTTCAGCTTAAATACCTTTCTTTTAACGTAATTTAGTGGACGATTATAGACATATCACTATTTAGTAAATCAGTCTGGGAAATGTTTTGCCTATAGCCTGAACCAAATGCTATTTTTCAGGTTTTGGACATTCTCTATCTCCTCCTCCTGCCTTATGAATTAAATTGAATTAGGTTTTGGCTTCACTGGGGAGTCTAGAGACCCTCTTCTATGTCCTGACATTATTTTCCTTTAAAGAGTGCAGCTTCCCTCATTCAGTGGCGTGACGCAGTAGTCCCTTCACTAGATCCCAAAGCAGTACTCCCCTTCATGTTGTTCTGTGTCCCTGGGGTTTCTTGGAACTTATTCCTAGAGGTGGAATGCAGACTAATGAAATCCCAGAGCACGCAAATAAATCAAATAAATGAATCCAAAGTACTTAAAAAGCTGAATACCAACCTCTTGTAACATACACAAACCATAGACATGTGCATATTCACACTATGTACCATCACTCTATGACACTGTAGCTTCTTTAAATAGTCTGTCCCTCCCTAGACAACTTGTACAAGCCACAAGTATAAAATCTCTCCTAGTCACAGCATTCATTGCTATATATTTCAGTATATAGAGCAGATGGAGTCATATTTTCGGTGCAAGAGTGGGGTGAAGAGGGAGAGAAAACACTAATGGTTGTCTTCATCCCCTTGTTTTATAAGCCTTTCTCGTGGCAGAGGAGCCATGTGTTATCCCTTCACTGGCTGGTAGTCAATTTAAAAAGTATTTCAATGGGAGGGGATTATGAGAGTTTATACCCAATTCCCATTGCAAATCCCATCCTGAATCTCTGCAGGTCTCACCAATATAGAACAGGCCTGCTAATCCTAATTTTTTAGATATGGTACTACAAGCACTTTATTGTTATCTTCTGCTTTAGAGAGATGGGAAACAAAAACAACAACAAAAGAGACCCTGCTGAGGGGGGTGGGTCTCAGACCCTGGCCTCCAGCCTGAGTAGAAATGTCTACACTGCCATTTTTAGTCATTAGTGTGAGTCCGAGTCAGTTGATCTGGGCTTCAAGATTCACTGCTGTGATTTTTTTTTTGGTTTTTGGGATTTCTTTTTTTTGGCAGTGTAGATGTACTCAGATCACACTGCAGAATATATAAGAAGTAACTGAATCAGTAGTTGACTTTTATTTTAATGCAATGTATGTGGCATAAGGTAAAATGGCTCTTTCCTTCTAACTCAGAGTACATTCATGAATCCAACATTTTAAATTTGTGCCAATCTTAGAAAATAAATGAATCACATATTCAAACAGTCAGTCTACTCAATCACTACTGCTTTTTCTGAACACTATTATTGGTCTTCTGTAAACTCTTTAGTCTACAGCAAGCCACCTTATTTTAATTAGCATATTAATAATAACAGAAACGGGGCGGGCGGGGGAATAAATATTTTCAGTCTCTTTTTCTGCACAGATTGAGATGGCAAAATTCTGACTCACATGGTCAGGATTGTGTAAAGTGAAAACCTTTTATAATGTTAGGGCTGGTTAAAAAATATTGTTTCAAACTGCAATGAGAAATTCCCCCTTGCCCCTATTTCTCTTGCTACCCTTTCCTCTCTTATCCCACTGTAAAAGAGGAGACGGGAGAAAAATGAGGGGGAACAAACCTCTCCTGCCCAATTTTTCAGTTAATTTCAAATTTAAATGTTTTGGTGTGATGAAAAATATCTGTGATAATTTCTACATAGTTCAAAAAGCCATTTTTCATCAAAACCTTTGATGAAAAATATCAGCTAGCTCTAATTAGATCATTTCCCCCCTATATGGGAGCTGAAGAGAGGCTGTGATATTTATTCCAGTCCACAAGTTGGAATGTCACCATGTCTTTATGTTGCACAGTGGCATATGAATTCCAGCCCCGTTTACTCAGGCTTTGTGAGGCAAGGAATGAATTTCACCCTAGAAGTGAACATTCACTGTAACTAGAACCTCACAATGCATATTGTAATGCTTTTGAAACAATGGAGGACTTCCTTCTTCATCTGTATAAATGGAGGTTCACTATATCTCAAATTCACTATAGACAGGTTCTACTACTGTTCAACACAGCATACTGGCCACTTAGATTTTCCCCTTAAACCTGCTATGTGTTTCTTTTTAGCCTTTTCCTTTGGCTTTGATCCCATCGCCAGTAGTTTCCACTTCAGTCTTTAACAGAAATCTGCCATCTGATATATGTTCAGCCTACAGAGCACCCAGAATAGGTGAACACATCAGATGCTGTCAGGTGTTAGAATGGGGCCCCGCTAGGTCTGAATTGTTGTTAAAGTATCAGCAGCCCACTTTTTAACATGAAAAAAATGGCTACCCTTTACTGCAATTATGAGTATTATTAATCTAGAATTCAGATTCCAAAATAAAGTGAACTAACACTTACCATTTTCCATAACAAAGCTTATTTTGTGGCCTCTTCACTCTGGAAATGCACCAACCAGCCAGAAGCTGTCTTTTATGAACTACTGACTATCCAGCTGAGCTTGGATATGTCCACAGTATAAGTATAATGGCCAGATGCTCGGGACATAGCTACCACTGGACATCAATTTTTGGCATCATATACTACTTGCACCTTTAAAGGGCTTCCTCCTGATTCTGGGAACAGCCTAGAGGTAAATAATAGTATCAGTCAAATGTAAATAATCTCTACAGAAAAGTCTCTGTTTTATAGATTGATGTCTAACTTAGCTTGAGTCACTATTGTGACTCTCAGTCTATCTAGGCCAGAGGTTCTCAAACTGGCTTGGGACACCAAATTGGATTGCGACCCCTGTTAATGGGGTCGCCAGGGCTGGCATTAGACTTGATAGGGTCCGGGGCCAAAACCCGAGCCCCGTTGCTTGGGGCTGAAGCTGAAGCCCAAGGGCGTCAGCCCTGGGTGAGGGGGCTCAAGTTACAGGCCCCATGCCCAGGGCTGAAGGACATTGGTTTTGGCCTCCTTGCCTGGGGTGGCGGGGCTTGGGCAGGCTCAGCCCCCTTCTCCCGCCCCCCGCTCTGAGGTTATGTAGTAATTCTTGTTGTCAGAAGGGGGTCACAGTGCAATTAAGCCCCTGATCTAGGCTTTTATGTGCTGACCCATCACTGTGGTGTTACAGGTGCTACTAATACAATAGCCAAACTGATACCAAATCTGTGGAAAAATTGCCTTGACAATGCCAAGCGATGGGATGCTGGGCCAAATTCCTCCCAGGAAGAATAGCTTTGACTTCAAAATATCAGTGGAATTACCCTGTGCAGCATCATTGTGCCTACAAGCGGGCAATGGTAGAGCAGCTTCACTCCCATTGCACCCACCCTGAGAGCTCTGGGGGGCATTGTGCCTCAAATACAATTCCTAATGACACAAAGAACCCATGGTATCTAAAAGGCCTGATCCTGTTTTTCCTGTGCACTTTGAGGTTAATAGGAATGGCGTATACAATTGCTATAAGACTGAGTCCCTACTATGTATAGAATTATAGACTATCAGGGTTGGAAGGGACCTCAGGAAGTCATCTAGTCCAACCCCCTGCTCAAAGCAGGACCAATTCCCAACTAAATCATCAGAGCCAGTGTTTTGTCAAGCCTGACCTTAAAAACCTCTAAGGAAGGAGATTCCACCACCTCCCTAGGTAACCCATTCCAGTGCTTCACCACACGCCTAGTGAAAAAGTTTTTCCTTATGTCCAACCTAAACCTCTCCCACTGCAACTTGAGACCATTACTCCTTGTTCTGTCATCTGGTACCACTGAGAACAGTCTAGATCTATCCTCTTTGGAACCCCCTTTTAGGTAGTTGGAAGCAGCTATCAAATCCCCCCTCATTCTTCTCTTCTGCAGACTAAACAATCCCAGTTCCCTCAGCCTCTCCTCATAAGTCATGTGCCCCAGCCCCCTAATCATTTTTGTTGCCCTCTGCTGGACTCTTTCGAATTTTTCCACATCCTTCTTGTAGTGTGGGGCCCAAAACTGGAGACATTACTCCAGATGAGGCCTCACCAATGTCGAATAGAGGGGAATGATCACGTCCCTCAATCTGCTGGCAATGCCCCTACTTATACAGCCCAAAATGCCATTAGCCTTCTTGGCAACAAGGGCACACTGTTGACTCATATCCAGCTTCTTGTCCACTGTAACCCCCAGGTCCTTTTCTGCAGAACTGCTGCCTAGCCATTCGATCCCTAGTCTGTAGCAGTGCATGGGATTCTTCTGTCCTAAGTGCAGGACTCTGCACTTGTCCTTGTTGAACCTTATCATATTTCTTTTGGCCCAATTCCTCTAATTTGTCTAGGTTCCTCTGTATCCTATCCCTACCCTCCAGCATATCTACCACTCCTCCCAGTTTAGTGTCATCTGCAAACTTGCTGAGGATGCAGTTCACGCCATCCTCCAGATCATTAATGAAGATATTGAATAAAATTGGCCCCAGGACCAACCCTTGGGGCACTCCACTTGATACTAGCTGCCAACTAGACATGGAACCATTGATCACTACCTGTTGAGCCCGACGATCTCGACAGCTTTCTATTCACCTTATAGTCCATTCATCCAGCCCATACTTCTTTAACTTGCCGGCAAGAATACTGTGGGAGACCGTATTAAAAGCTTTGCTAAAGTCAAGGAATAACATGTCCACTGCTTTCCCCTCATCCACAGATCCACTTATCTCATCATAGAAGGCAATTAGGTTAGTCAGGAATGACTTGCCCTTGGTGAATCCATGCTGACTGTTCCTGATCACTTTCCTCTCCTCTAAGTGCTTCAGAATTGATTCCTTGAGGACCTGCTCCATGATTTTTCCAGGGACTGAGGTGAGGCTAATTGGCCTGTAGTTCCCCGGATCCTCCTCCTTCGCTTTTTTAAAGCTCGGCACTACATTGGCCTTTTTCCAGCCATCCAGGACCTCCCCCGATCGCCATGAGTTTTCAAAGATAATGGCCGATGGCTCTACAGTCATATCTGCCAACTCCTTTAGCACCCTCAGATGCAGTGCATCCGGCCACATGGACTTGTACTCATCCATCTTTTCTAAATAGTCCTGAACCGCTTCTTTCTCCACAGAGGGCTGGTCACCTCCTCCCCATGCTGTGCTGCCCAGTGCAGTAGTCTGGGAGCTGACCTTGTGAAGACAGAGGCAAAAAAACCCATTGAGTACATTAGCTTTTTCCACATCCTCTGTCACTAGGTTGTCTCCCTCATTCAGTAAGGGGCCCACACTTTCCTTGACTTTCTTCTTGTTGCTAACATACCCGAAGAAACCCTTCTTGTTACTCTTAACATCTCTTGCTAGCTGCAACTCCAAGTGTGATTTGGCCTTCCTGATTTCACTCCTGCATGCCTGAGCAATATTTTTATACTCCTCCCTGGTCATTTGTCCAATCTTCCATTTCTTGAAAGCTTCTTTTTTGTGTTTAAGATGAGCAAGGATTTCACTCTTAAGCCAAGCTGGTCGCCTGCTATATGTACTATTCTTTCTACACATCAGGATGGTTTGTTCCTGAAACCTCAATAAGGATTCTTATACATAAAATAAACTCCAATATAAAAAGATAACTGGTTAATTTATGTCACAATGAACCTAACTTAATCAATAGTAGGTTTCCCTTTGACTTTGGAGGGAGTACAATTGGCCAACATTTGGCACAAATTATAACCTATTTAAATGACTCACTCTGACTGGCCTGAGTCCTTATCTTGTCCAGGGTTAGTGTCCAAACTTAGCCCATTCCTGAGGATTGGCTTCATGAGTAACTCAAGAACAGTAAGTACAGAAGTTTCAGCCTATGTGTAATGAAAGTCAACTATAGGTGCCACTGGGATTGAACCCAGGACTTTCAGAGCTAAAAGCATGAGTTGTTACAGCTTCACTGAAAGAGCTGAATCTACAGAAGGACTTGTTGGAGTGTTTAACTTTTAGGCACTCTGCTGCTCCGGGGTATCCTCAGCCTTGAGTTAGGAGCCCAGTCTCACTATACCTTGCCTAAGAATGGGGTTCATAGCAGCCAGCAAGCTGAGTAGGGAACTGCCTAATTTGCCAATAGGAAATGACAAGGAGAGGGGCATTGCCTAAACCTGGCCCCTCAAAAGTAGTTTGGTGTCTAATTCAACTTGGGATTCACAACCAGGAACCCATTTGTGGAGTTGGGCACCTAAGCCAAGTCAGTCCTTTCTTGAGAAAATCTACCCCACTCCACCAGTAATTAGGACATTCACCTGGGAGGCCAGTTTTCAACTCTCTGCTCTGTCTAAAGTGGGTGGTACCCTGATCCCAGCTGAGTGCCCTAGCCACTTGGCTATTGGAGATTTTGGTGCAGGGTTTTTTCAGTCTCTTCTGTTGGAACTGTTCCACTTTGTGTAAATAATTTAATATTCATTAGAATAGGGAATTGAATGGGGCTCTCCTACATCCCACATAAATGCCCACACCACTAGGCTATACAGTCAATTTCACACTGCCTCTCGGTTCAGTGACTATTCCCAATGTCTTCAGGAAGCAGGTTTCCAAGTTCTAAAACCATTGTCCTAAAAAGGACCTACCAATAGTTTAAAATTTCTTTCATATTTTCCCCACCTGTTCTCCTCCCCCTTTCTAGCCACTTGGATGGCCGTGCCTTCCACCTGTCTGGCAAAACATCATTTATTCAATTTCCTCTAAGAGACTTTCCCTCAAACTAATACCAGGGCTGTTTAATGAAAAGTGCACTTAAAACTATCACAGAAACCAAATTTCTCACGAGAATTCAGTTTGATCTTCAGCAATGCAATGTAAGACCAGACAAAGAAAAATTGTACCGTTATTTATTACTCTTCTAAGATGCTATAGCTCTAACTGTGAAGTCTTTCACTCATCTTTCTGTCCTATGCCAAGGAAAAAGAAGAGTTATTTAAATCTATAACTGAACCTTCTCAGAGGCTGACTAAATCTCCTCTTCTGGTTAACATTGTTCCTGATGCAATATTGAAGTAAGACAGGAATGTGATGATGCATTACATCAACATGTCATGTTCACAGGATTCTTTTGATGATTTATTGCACTAATATGTCAGCAGCAAACCACCTTCAGTACATTTTTTTAATTACAAATGTAACTCTTCCCCCAACACATGGTTCAAGCTTCTGCCCTGATGCTTGCTAATTGGAGTGGCTTCTCCCTCCTTTCTTGCATGGGTTGGACCATGACCTCTTTGTTGCGACACCTGATGCCTTCACCCGAGGTAACTCCTCTCTGTGCCTGGGAAACAAGGGATACTGTCCCTTGGGAAAATGTCTAATATTACTATTCTTAACAAGGCATATAGCCCAGTACACAAACAAAATACACTAATAATACAAACCCCAACAAATGAAATGCCACATCCAAAAATAACAATGTAACAAAGGGGGAGTCTATTGGGGATTGCAAACAAAGGTTCTAGGGAAGGAAAGGTGTATGGGTAGTTAATAAACACTCGAAAGTTAATACAACAAATTCCCCACCTCCCACCATTCACAGCTGTACCATAGCTCCCAGCTCCTTCCCTGGCACCTTCCCAGGTAGATGAAATGCTCAAGATGTGTCCGGAGATGCATGTCGCAATGCTGCCAACATTGGCCGGTTTAAAGAAAATGAAAGGGACTGTCTTATAGTGTGTTCACCCCTGAGTGGTGAAGGGTCTTTTCCTGACTCCTTGGTCCTGTGGTGGTCTCAGCTGGTTCTAGATAGCCAGCAACATGCTGGTTCTCTGCATCCCTGGGCACTGGTCTCCACAGGGCTGGAATGTCTAACCATGCCCTAGATCCCACAACAGCCCAAATACCACCTATGTGTGGAAGAGGAGTTAATCAGAGACTCTCTGAGCTGTTCTGCTTCTCTCTCAGCTCCAAAGTAAAAAAATCCAAAAGAGAAACTAAAACTAGTCCCTTTGGCCTGGTCTACACTAAGGGGGGGGGTGTGTCAAACTAAGGTACGCGACTTCAGCTACGTGAATAGCATAGCTGAAGTCGAAGTACCTTAGTTCGGGCTACTCACCTGTCCAGACGCCGCGGGATCGAAGTCCGCAGCTCCAAGGTCGACTCCGCCACCGCTGTTCGCGGTGGTGGAGTTCCGGAGTCGACCGGAGCGCGTGGGGAGTTCGAACTATCGCGTCTTGATTAGATGCGATAGTTCGAACTCCGAGAAGTTGAACTCTCCGCGTCGACCCGCGCGGTAAGTATAGACCTACCCTTTGTCTCTGAGTCAGGCTGTTCCCTCCCACTGATTACCACTGAGAACTCTTGGAGGACGGGTGAGGTTCAAGAGGGCTGCATAAGGGCAGACATAGTACTTATCTTTAAAAAGATGAACAAAGGGGACCTGGGGAATTATAGGCCAATCAGCTGAACTTTGATACCTGGAACAGATTATTAAACAGATTATTAAACAATCCTGGAACAGATTATTAAACAATCAGTTTGTAAGCACTTAGGGGATAGCAGAGTTATAAGTAATAGATTTGTCAAGAACAAATCAGGCCAAACCAAACTATTTTCTTCTTTGACAGTTACTGGCTTGGGGGATGGCGGGAAGCAGTAGATGTGATATCTTGATTTTAGTAAGGCTTTTAACACAGTCCCACATGGCATGCTTATTAGTAAAGTAGGGAAATGTGGTCTAGAAGACATTTCTGTAAGGTGGGTGCACAACTGGTTGACAGACCATACTCAAAAGAGTAGCTATTGATGGTTTGCTGTCAGACTGGGAGGGAGTATCTAGTGGGGTACCCGGGGCTCAGTCCTGTGTTTGATACTATTCAAAATTTTCATTAATGACTTGGATAATGGAGTGAAGAGTATGCTTATGCAATTTGTGGATGATACCAAGCTGGAAGGGGTTCCATCACTTTGAAGGACAGGATTAGAATTCAAAATGACCTTGACAAATTAGAGATTTGGTCTGAAATCAGCAAGATGAAAATCAATAAGGACGTGTAGGAAGGGGAAATCAAGTGCACAAATACAAAATGGAGAATATCTGTCTAGGCAGTAATACTTCTGAAAAGGATCTGGGGGTTATAGTGGGTCACAGATTTCATATTAATCAAGAATGTGATGCAGTTGGAAAAAATGGCTAATATTTTGTGGTGTACTAATAGGAGTGTTGTATGTAAAACACGGGAGGTAATTGTTCCATTCTACTCAGCACTGGTGAGGCCTGAGCAGGAGTACTGTGTTCAGTTCATCAGAAAGATGTGGACAAATTGGAGTGAGTCCAGAGGAGAGCAACAAAAATGATAAAAGGTTTAGAAAACACTGCCCTATGAGGAAAGGGTAAAAATACTGGGTGTGGTTAGTCTTGAGAAAGAAGAATGATGGGGGATCTGATACCAGTCTTCAAATATGTTAATGACTATTATAAAAAGGACTGTGATCAATTATTTTCTATGTCCACTGACAGTAAAACACGAAATAATGGCCTTAATCTGCAGCAAGGGACTTTTAAGTTAGATATTAGGAAAAACATTCCAACTATAAGAGTAGTTAAGACTGGAATTGAGTTCCAAGGAAGTCTGTAGAATCCCCGTCATTGAAGGTTTATAAGAACAGGCTGGAGAAACACTTGTCAGGGATGGTCTCTCGAGGTCCCTTCCAGGCTCTCTGTCTGTACTACACAGCGGTACATATCTACATTTCTATGATCTTGTATATGTCCATTTGGGCAGAATTCACAATGAAATCACTGAGAATTTTGATTGAGGAGGAAGTACACCATCAGGCCTCTTTGTAAGTAAAGTATAGGTTTTGGAGATGGTATGGACAATGTGGTAGGGAAGTTTAGTAGCCTATTAGAAACATTTACAAATTATATTTTAGTGGGGAATGGGATGATTTAGAGTGAGCATTATTCAGGCATACAGAGACAGACCACAAAAGGTTCTTCTCTCCTAATCTATGTCATACATAAATATTTTAAAAATATTCTGTTTTTATCCAGATCATTTTATGTTAATATAAGGAGCCTGATTTTTTTAAAAAGATGCCTGAATCTATCTTCTGTTTGTACAGCCACAATAAATGATTTAGGTGTAAAAATGATAGGATTTGCTCCCACAACTAATTGTGGGTTCAAGAAAATGTCTGGTACTGAAATTTAACCCAACATCTACAATCTATTCTATATTGTGTAATGTGCTATTTTCCTGTAGATAAAGTATTTTCTGAATGTAAAGCTTCATTTATGACAAGGGAAAGTTTTACATGTTCAGTGCTGTATTTGGCTTCCCTCAGGCAACAGAATATGTAACAAATTCTCTCTGAAATGTATATTTCCATTTGTGTGACTCAGGTTGCCATTGGCCATAAACATCTCATCATTGTTTAACTTCTAGGTAGCCCATTACTGGGACTACACATAGGTTTGTTTTGTTCATCAAAACATATTTTCAGCAACAACAACAACAACAAAATCAATGGGAAGATTTCTCCAGTCCAGGATGGACTTTCTGGTCAAAACCAGGGAAAGAGAGACCACAGAATAACTCCCAAGCTCCATAATTGTGTGTTAAGTGTCTTAAATTTCCACAGGTTTCAGATAGGTGTGCATAGAATCTGGAAAGGGAGTGTTAGCCATCCCTATAAATCACTGGACTCCCATCACATCCTTTGGTCTGTGTATTTCCTTAAAGGCTCTGTTTCTCAGGATCTGACCAGAGTCCCTCAGAAGTCAATAGATGCCTGATGTACTGTGACTGGGTGTATTAGATCTGGAGGCCCCCTGCTGTAGGCCCCCCAGTTCTACAACACCCCACCCCAGAAAAGAGCAGTGGAGGTTTTCCTCCAAGCTGCCTAGAGTGGGATGCAGCCCTTGAGAGAGGCTACAGGGAAACAGCCAATCAGACATGTTACAGGGCAGTAGTCAATCAGGGCCCAACAGACTCATATACAAGGAGTTGCAGGGACAGAGTGAGTTCAGTCTGCTAACAGGGACCAGGGGAGCAAGGAAGGTGCTCCTGGCTGGTTGCTGGGACTCAAGGTGAAAGGGTCATGGGGAAGGGACTCAGGGAAACAGTAGCAATTAGTGAAAGGGACGTGGCACATGGCTTCTATGTAGAGGGTCCCTGAGTCAGGACCTGGAATAGTGGGGTGGATCCGGGTCAGAAACAGCCACAGGGGGAAGTGGCTGAGCCCTGAGCAAGGGAAGGGCTGTATCTGGAACTGTGTTTCCCCTGGAAGGGGACCAGCTGAGACTGTCTCAGCTGGAGAGTTGGGGGTCAGTGAACTGAGTTCAAGAGGAGAGGCTCAGCAAGAGAGCTGGGGTCACTGAGGACTCAAGTGAGGGCAAAGAGTCTCCAGGGAGACTCTCCAGGAAGCCCAGGGGGCACCGCTCCATCTCAGAGCAAGAACCTTTTCCAGGGAGCCAGACCCCAACTCAGGGTACTGTGGTGAGCCCTGTTGGATGGACTGACTAAAAACATTGCCAATGGAAGGGTACTGTGATGGACCCTCTTGGACTGTTAAAAGACTGAGCCCAAGGAGGGCTGCAGGACATTACTGAGGGCATTGAGATAGTCCTGGTTGGACCTTATGCCCCAGAAGGGATTTGTTTTGTTTTCATACGCGGACTGTATGTGACTCGGCTGGAGGGCTGAGCCCCTGAAGACCCATCTGATGAGTGCAGTGGCTGACAGGGGGCACCATGAGGAGAGAAACTGAGAAGAGACTGCCGGTATGCACAAACTTGGCCAAAGGGGCACTCACGTGAGGTGAGTGTACTCTGTTACAGGACCTCATCTTCTGTATGTCTGCCTCAGCCTAATATTCCACTTCCAGCATCTGTTTAGAAGTTGTCACAGCTTAGTATCATGGTCCTGGATTGCCTCTTCATTGATATCTCCTTCTTCCACCATAAGAATGACATCAGCTACAATCTTAGAGCCCAGGGGTCTATTTTGTACCTGGTTCAGCTGCCACTGAAACATTTCTGGGGGCTGGCTGATGCCTGCCAAAAATGCAGCAAAGGTTGTCAGGTGGCTGGATGGCTCATCTAGTTCAATGTCAGAATCTATTCAGCATCAAACAGTAAACACTTTTGCCCTGGATAAATGAGATGGTAATGGGTAGTGATGTCTTTTCCATGCTCCATTCAATGGCTTTAGGGCTGCTCAGATCTCCAGTTTACCTGAGAGTTTACCTTTAGTGGTTCCACCAGGGCTAATGGAACTCTGCATTTCTGTAGTGTTGGTGGGTCCATTTCTAACTTCAGCTTGCTCTCTAGGTGTCCATCCTAGAAATATGTCCTTTAATAATAAATATTCTGGTAGAATTCTGGAGAAGACCCGCAGTGACAGTTTTTCCTTCTCTCCTCTCACATCGAGGATATCCTTGTGTTGTGCTGTGATCAAATCTATATCTTGCACTGCCCTGCTGCCCAGTAGCAGGTGGTACACCTGTGTGTCAACTGCTATAAAGCCTCTTGTGTTGTGGGTTTCTTATCAACAGCCTGCTTTTGCCTACTGACCTCAGAATGGTGTTACTGTACATCTCCAGCACTTGGTTACATTTCTCCTGTCTCATTTTGCTGCCTATCAAAGCAGCTGACACCCAGTTGGTCATTTATCAAATATCATAGTTGCAAATATGACAGTTAAATGACTGGCAGCCTTCTTCTACTGGATGTGTAGCAGCACCATTCTTTGGTTCTGCTAAAGTCACACTGCAGATACGCTCCTCTTCGTTGGAAGTCTGCATGTACCTCTGCTTTTTTCTTCCTGGGATAGTTGTGGCATTTGAGACATAAAGTAGTTCTGCTTTCCACACACTTTGCACTGTGGCCTATAGTACTCGATGGGAAGTCTGGGACTGGGTAAGGCAAGACTGGACTGACTTGGTTCTTAGGAGGCTAATGATCCCCAGCTGATTCTGTGTTCTGGCAATTAACCTTTGTCTCCCCAGCCTGCAGCCCTGAGACTTTCTACCTCAGCCATGCTTTGGACAGCTGTGGATCTCAGAGATATTAGATCTTGTCATGCTTAGTTAACTCATCAACACAACACAAAATGTGAATTTCTAATATTAGTCAAATGCAGAATTAAAAACAAACACTTTACGCACTTTAACTTTTTAAGAGTAAAAATATTCACTGAAAGTAAATTAAAGTTCAAGATCTCAAATGTTCATGGAATACAAACATGAAAGGGTCACAACTATGGCTGAAATAAAATTGTAGTTATGAATAGTAATAAATATTTGTGGAAAACATTGCCACAGTTTGCTCAATGCTAGACATTACTATAAAATACTAGAGAACATTTTCTATTATGTCTTGTATCTGATAGTTACAATCTTTTGGAAGAGAACTGTTATCTATTTTGGGCCTCCTTTGTCTGACAGACCCCAGTGTGACACCAGATTACTCTTCTGATATGAAATGACTTGTTTCATATGGAGTTAATTATTAAAAGCTGATCTGAGCCATATGGGGAGATTTTCCCTTTAAATAATATGGTCACATAACATCTGGAAACTAGAATATATGCATCACAGATTTGCAATATGGAATCAAATTTGTTAAGGAGTTGTCCAAAAACCATGAGTTTCTGAGTTGCAGGTGTTTGACTGTGACATATGCTTGTCATGAACACATGTAGCCAGCCAACTTCCTTTACAAGAGGGGGTGGAGAGTGACTGAGGTGTTCTATTTAAGGCACTAGCTGTAGAATAACATGCAGTCCTAAAACTGGCTTCAGTTAAATATTTTTAGAAAGCAGAAATCTTACAAACGGAGCACTGTACTAAGGGAGCCTTTATTTGACCAAACCATATCCCCTTTCAGAGTTCAAACATCTGAAATGTAGGAGGCCTGAAAATCAGGAGTTTAGCATATTTAGGAGTATGAAGAAGTCCCAAAGAGCATCAGTCAGTTAAGTATTTCAATTCACAACAGACTTAAGAGCTGCAGATCTCATAGGATATCAAGCATCCCTTGATATTTTGGATGCTTTCATAATATGGTCCATTTGTAAACAGGATTAATGAATTTGACTCTCATGTGGTGAGATGGTTGAAGAATGGTGAAAAGTTAATGGAAAAGATACTTTGGTTGGAATGCATAATACATGCCATGCGCAATTATTGAACTGATAAGCTGCAGCTATTACTACTCGGAAAACATATTCTACATTCTGATAAATAGATCTACTACTTATTCTTTTTATGATGGGATGAATGAAATGTTTACAAAGGTGCCCTCATAACTGCTCTCACATACTTACTGTGGGATCAATTATCCCTTTCTATGGGCAATAAACCTCATAAAAGGAGGAAAATACTTAAAAAATTATGGCATGAGTAGAGAAAATTAGAGCATGAAAGGGCTTTGTTTGGAAAAGACCAAATCAAGAGAGTGACCCTGGTGGTGAGGCTGGTCCAGAGATGCAGGTTACCAGGAGAAGTTAGCAAAATGAAGCGGGAGATAATAGGATCAAACATCTTGTTGCCAGGAAGATTAAGTAACCTGGGACAAGTGCAAAGGTTGAGATGAGATGACAATGGAAGCCTTGCCTTCACGGCTAAAGAAAGATGCATTTTTACCAGATCTGGGTGGAAGTTTTCCAATGGAACATTTTTCTGTAAAAAAAATGCCAGTTTGTCTAAATCAGTGCTTCTCAACCTATTTATCATTGTGGATCGCATATGCAGCTCTCTGTGTTATGTGGGCCATCTACACAATATAGATACTACCTGTATGGCCCTGAGGATGTCACATGGGCCACAGCTGTGTCACAAGATTGGGCCGCAAATGGCCCATGGGTCGTGGGTTGAGAATTACTTGTCTAAATCATAACATTTTGTGGGAATGTGCCAATTTCCATGAATTTTTCAATTTGCCTTCCAGGCTCGCCTGTCTGGCTCCTGAGCACCCACCTAATGGACTGCCTCAGAGTTGGAATCTCAAGGCTTCCAGGGGCTATAGCTCTGGGACAGCCCCCTATACGCTGCCTGGTGGGTGGGGGTTGGATGGGACCTACGGATTCCAGTCCCCCTGCTTCAGAGCCAGAAGCCTTGGGAACCATGGCCAAACTGGGAACCTTGGCGCTTAGACTCCCAGCTGCAATTTCATTTTGAAATTTTCAAAACAAAACACATTCATTATTTCTAAATGACATTTTTTTTTGAAATTTCCATGAGAAAATCTGAAACTTGCTTTTTCACTACAAAATGGGGGGAAAAATCCAAAATGTCAGAATTTGCAACAGAATGGAAATTCTGATGTTCGCCTAGCTCTATATTTTACCTTGGGGCAACTAATGTGCAACTCATCTAAAACACTCTGGTGTACAACTAAATGCCTTGTTTCCAAAGTAAACTAGGGGAGCCCATGGCTGACCTCGCCTAGTTTACTTTATAGTAAAACTTAATTACCTTTTCTCCACTGTGTTTTAACTTCAGGATAGTTCCTTAGTTACCGTAAGATAAAAACGTGCCTTTTCTTAGCACTGAGGACAAGGCCATAGAAGCAAGCATCAGGGTAACACAGGAGGAGGAGGAGGAGGAGCTGGAGTGGGGAATATGACACCTGTTCAGGATATGTCTAGACTAGAAAAATAAGCTGTATTTGAAAGTATGATAAAATGTGTTTTATCTAACACAACTTTGCGTCCTGGGGTTGACCATGACAATCTGATACTTTTTAAAATTTGTAAACACCCAGTTTAGACAATTCTTGGAGGGAGAGGGGAAAGAAGAGACTCTTGGAAATGTGAGGAAAGGTACGAAAGTAGGGAGAGACCAAGCACTGCCCCCAAACAGAAGTCTTTTACAGAGCTAAATGCTACAATTGTTAATAGGAAAACAAAAGAAATGAAACACTATCATTAGATCTAGAAGCCTACTAAATAGCTTAAATAAGTCAATAAAAATTAGTCTATTTTTGCCAGAGTGGAAGAAACCTTGGAAAGACATTGCTACTTCTGTTCTGCTCTAGAGTAATACAATATTTAATAACGAGGCTGAACACAGAAAACTTATTACTACTGAATTATTGAAGACTTATGCAACTTTAACACCAGGGAACCTCCTGTTTATCTGTCCACTGAGAATCTGGAAATGTCCGTATCCCATCAGCCTGTGTATGGTAAACTAGACTTCTGACTTGGCACATTTGATACAAACTTTGTAGTGTGATATTCTAAGGGATATGCTTTCTATCAGATCTAAAAAGAAACCAACAGTGAAGAATTAAGTGCAAGGGGCCAAGAATTAACCTTTAACTTCAGCCAACCTCCTAACACACCTGTTTGTGTATGTGCCAAATAGTACCTCGTTGCACTCATTAAATGAAAAAGGAATCTCTTCCACTCTACTCAGCAGATTCGGAAGTTCCCACCTCAGCAAGTCGATGATTTCAAGTGATATGTACAAGCTTCCTAAGAGCTTTCACTGTGACCTGTAGAACCAGTTAATTAAGGTGCAGTACGTACAAGATCTGATTAGGCTCAAAGTTTGGAAAGAATGCTTTAGACTAATTAAACTGATTTCCATTTGTCCAGATGTATATAGAAACCCAATTAAAACTACGTAAAGGACATATAGCACCATAGCCATGTACTTTTTGTTTATCAAAGGGATGTACAATGGAATCAGACTTACGAAGCAATATTAAAAATCCTCATTCATTTTTCTATTTAGAGCTTGTCCCATAGTGGGATTCAGATATGCATCTTTCTCTCAAAGGCTGCAGACATTAGATATAAGCCAAACCAAGGGTGATTTTTGATTTTTGGAAGAAGGAAGTAATTTGGATATAGGTCCTTTTTTATTGACACCTCCAAAGTTGTGAGTGAAGGGAGAAACATAGAGGCCAGATAAAAGTTTACAGGTTGGGTCAATTTATAAAGGCTGGCAGTTAAGAACATAAGAAGGCATCTCTCATTGCCCATTTTTGTACCCCAAGAAAATGGACTGGGATTGATTCAATGCTCTCTGCATGAGAACTTTGGACTTATACGTCTCTCACATGGGTCATGGGCAGCCTAGTATTGTATTGGCCAGTCTTTTGATTGAGAGTTGCATCAGTCTCCGGGGATTCTGGACTCTGGGTATAAAGAGGAGGAAAAAAGAAAGTTGCAGCTGTAACACAATCATTTCTAATCTCCTGAAGCTTTCAGCTTCAAAGAAAGAAAATCCAGTGTCATTGTATTGAGATTAAATGAGGTCGGCAGATTAATAAACATTTCAGTTCTCTTTTGTTGCTTTTAGCCACTGAGGCCTCCTGTAGAATGGTGCAAATATAGGAGCTGCTTCTTAATGGCTTCCATGGCATGAGTACAGGATTCCTCAAGTGTTAAAGCTCCACACAATAAATGTCTAAGCTATAAATTTTGATGCGCTGCCCAGCTGAATGGATGCTTTGAGTGGAGACAGACTGGCTGGAGCTAAAGTAGTTAGCTTTGATTTACCTCTCTTCTATTATTCAATCCTATTGAGAATTTCGAATAGTCCTATCAAGGCATGTTGACTGGCTGCCGTTTATAGATTGAGACAGAATGAGTGATATTTGACCTCGGTTAATACCATGCAACCTTATAGTGATATTAGCAAGGATGAAGTAATGTGTAGATTTGTAAGGGTCAGACAATGAAGCAAGATGTTTTCAAATAAATCTGTTGAAAGATTAGTTTTCTTCATTAATCATTCACTGTGGGAGTTTCTCTGAAGTCTTGGAGGTATTTCCACTGATAGGGAAGTACCTGTGAAAAGTTTGTCCATGTCACTTCTTATGCAGTATTTATGTTTAGTCTGATTTGTAATGCTTGGCTTGAATATCCTAGGCATGTCCATACAGTGTATCCCAGCTGGTGGCTTTCCTGGTGCTAAAACAGGTCACACTCTTCCTGGCTCTCAAAAACATTGCTCGTTGATACACTTTATCAACTGCAGATGCAGTCTGAGTTCAGTTAGCTATAATCAGCCTTAAAAAGGCAACGGCAAAAGAGTATTATTTATATTTGAACCTATGTCCATTAATATATGGTATAAAATATCATTCTGAGAATTCAGGTTCTATTAGTGTTTTTTGTGTTTATTTTTTGTCATTTGGTCCTTCAGATTTTATTAAGCATATTTATTGATTTGAGTAGTTTCTGAATTATTAAAGAAGAAAAATAATATTTCTGATTTCCTTAACATCTGGAAACAATGTGTGGCACTTGAGTTCTTCTTCGGATATCGGCTAAAGAGGTTGATTAATGTTCTGTTAAACTCGTCTGTGATTTAAGTTGCAAGTGATTTTTAAGGGTTGTTACGATAGGCACCTTTAACTAGCTAGCAACAGCAACTGCAATTGGTGGTGGTGACAGAAGAACAGACATTTTACTGTTTGGAGAGGAATCAGTCATCCTTAATGACTAATTTTCCACTAGACAGATTGTAAGGGTTCACACTATATGCAAACCATTTAGGAGCATCTCTGGACAGGAATGTCAGCCAACTGTCATAGCCATAAGTTATAGTCACCCAGTCACACATTTGGTCCTCTGTATGCTTGTTATGCTATCTGGTGGCACAAGGTTAATCCAGAATTAAGATATTTATAAATCTAATATCACTGTCACCAACCAACACCAGTTAAATTAAATTAAACTATATTTGGCAATTGTATTGTACACCAGTCTCTTGAAGGAACTTGCTAAAGAGAAAAGGAGAGGGAAAGGGTCTGAGAGTGAGAGAGCACAGCTGTTACTGTGCAGCAATGGAAGAGCTATGCACTTCCTATTTGTCCTCCTGTTTAGCAAATAGATGACCAGAGGAGTGTGAAAAGTCCTCACAGAATTACCCCATGCAGAATTCTCTCATCCAAATTTAGGACCCAATCACACAGTCTTTGCTCGGGCAAAACTCCCACTGACTAAAATTGAGGGTGAATTGGGACTCATGTTCTTGGACATGTGTGCTTTAACTTGTCACTTTTGGTGCCCTTCTGGTGATCTAATATAAACAAGGTGAAAAATGGAATTTTTAAAGAGTTCTAGAAATGAACCTGGTTTTATCCTTTCTTATTTTTGTCCACAGTCTCAGCCCCATCCTTGCCATAAACTGAAGATGTTTATAGTTTAAATAGATAGCTGTATCTGAGTCAAGGGGAATTTTAAGGGGTTGAACTTTCTTTAAGTCTCTGGAAAGCTTTAGTTTTTTGTTATAAAAACTGAAATTTTGTGCGGAGTAAGGCAAACTGAATGAATATGCAACAGATGACTTAGCCCGTGCCATACATACCATTGGTGATCTATCTGGTTTAACACCTTAGATTTCAAAAGTAGAAAATAGATTGAAATGTTTAGAAATCTAAAAACAAGTAGAAACTTATCACAGAAGTTTTACCAGCCCAGTTGTGTTCGGTGGGAACTCCTTTTTGAAAGGCTAATGGAAAAGATTTGAGATGATTTACCATGATCAGTTTGACTTATTTATCTAGATGCAGTACATTGGTGCATGCCAGAATATTGTTAAGTCAGTATTGCTGGGGAGTCTACAGGATGTCTCTGAATTTTCCTTTCAGTATTACCTTCCTATATGGCAAACCAGAAAGTCAAGTTACAGCATGCCAGTCTGCACAGCATGGAATAGAGCATAATCTTTAGCTGAGGGGAAGTCACAATTCACCTCCACAGATGGAAAGGAGGGCAATAGGTACCCTGTTGTAACCTGGGGGTGGCAGGCAGCAGTATCAGAATTCACTTATGGACAGGATTCCAGATGGGCTGATTCAGCGCCTACCTCCTGGGTGCCCCTCTGTTGTGAATGGGTGGTTTGCCACTGTGCTGCTCCTCAGCTCCAGTCTCCAGAGCAGAGCTCAGGGGAACAGAAGCTCAAACTAAATGTATACCCCAAATAAAACAATAGTAAGAGAGCCCCAAAAAGGTTATCATGGCTAACCAACAGAGTAAAAGAGGCAGTTAGAGGCAAAAAGTCAAATCCTACAGAGGAAAATAGAAAGGAGCATAAACTCTAGCAAGTCCAGTGTAAAAGTATAATTAGGCAGGCCAAAACAGAATTTGAAGAGCGACTAGGAAAAGACACAAAAACTAACCGTAAACATTTTTAAGTACATCAGAAGCAGGAAGCACACCAAATAATCAGTGGGGCCATTGGATGATTGAGATGCTAAAGAAGCACTTAAGAAAGACAAGCCATGGCAGAGAAACTAAATGATTATTTGCATTGGTCTTCACTGCAGAGGATGTGAGGGAGATTCCCACACCTCAGCCATTCTTTTTAGGTGACAAATCTGAGGAACTGTCCCAGATTGAGGTGTCAAAAGGAAAGGTTCTGGAATAAATTGATAAATTAAACAGTAATAAGTCACCAGGACCAGATGCTATTCACCCAAGAATTCTGAAGAAACTCAGGGTACGTCTACACTACCTGCCGGATTGGCAGGTAGCGATCGATCTATGGGGATTGATTTATCGCATGTAGTGTAGACGCGATAAATTGATCCCGATCGCTCTCCCGTTGACTGCTGAACTCCAGCTTGGTGAGAGGTGGAAGCAAAGTCGACGGGGGAGCAGCGGCCATCGATCCCGTGCCGTGAGGATGCGAAATAAGTGATTCCAAGTTGATCTAAGATACGTCGACTTCAGCTACGCTATTCTCATAGCTGAAGTTGCATATCCTAGATCGATTCCCCACCCCAGTGTAGACCAAGCCTCGGATATGAAATTGCAGAACTACTAATTGTGGTATGTAACACATCACTTAAGTCAGCCTCTGTTCCAGATGACTGGAGAATATCTAATGTGAGGACAATTTTTTTAAAAGGCTCCAGAGGCAATCCTGGCAGTTACAGGCTGGTAAATCTTACTCCTGGGGGAATTGTGTGCCAAAAATATTCAGAATTCTGCACCAGAATATTTCAAAATCCTGCACCAAAAATTCAGAATTCTGCACCAAAACATTTCAAAATTCTGCACCAAAAAAATTCAAAAGCCTTTATATTTTATTTGTCAAAATAATGCAGTATAATCACACCTGTTTCAATTGTTTTGGCAATTTATTTAAACTACAATACAGAAAAAAATCACAATAACTATTCAGCATTTCCTAAACACACAAAAGTTAAGTTACAAACACTTGGTAACTGCATTCCAATTATAATACTGTATTTTAATTTAAATTACATTACAGAACACCAAACAGAAAAAAAAAAGTAGAATGTCATTTTAAATTGCTCAGACTTTCACCCATGAAAATCATACATTTTTGCTAAACATTGTCCTGGACCTGGCTGGGTACTTTGGAAAGTCCTTGGTTCTGATTGTCCTGACATTTTATTGACTGCTTGGTAAATGTTTTATTTGTCCTGAAAGTCTTTTTTTTTTTAATGGGTAAGTAAATAAAGCCTGAGCTGTAATCTAACCCCATTGTGCCACTTTGGCACAGGAAAAAGTGAGACAGGCACACAGATCTTCCTAGCTGAGGATTCCCTCACTACCAGTTAAATTGCTTGAAACTATAGTAAAGAACAGAATTATCGGACACATAGATGAACATGTTATGTTGGGGAAGAGTCAACATGGCTTTTGTAAAGGGAAATCGTTCAGTCTCTTAGAATTCTTTGAGGGGGTCAACAAGCTTTGGACAAGGGTGAGCCAGTGGATATATGTACTTGAACTTTTAGAAAGCCTCAAGGTCCCTCACCAAAGGCTCTTAAGCAAAGTAAACTGTTATGGGATAAGAGGGAAAGTCCTCTCATGGATAAGTAACTGGTTAAAAGATAGGAAACAAAGGGCAGGTATAAATTATCGGTTTTCACAAGGTAAATAGTGGGGTTCCCCCAGGAGGCTGTACTGGGACCAGTGCTGGTCAACATAATTATAAATGGCAAGGAAAAGGGGGTAAACCAGTGAGATGGGAAAGTTTGCAGACAATATAAAATTATTCAAAATAGTTAAGTCCAAAGCTGACTGAAGAGTTATAAAGGGATCTCACAAAACTGGATGTCTGGGCAACAAAATGGCAGAATAAATTCAATGTTGATAAATGCAAAGTAATGCGTATTGGAAAACATAATCCCAACTATATATACAAAATGATGGGGTCTAAATTAGCTGTTACCACTCGAGAAAGAGATCTTGGAGTCATTGTGGATAGTACTCTGAAAACATCTGCTCAATGTGCAGCGGCAGTCAGAAAAGCGAACAGAATGGTAGGAATCATTAGGAAAGGGATACATAATAATAATAATAATAGACAGACAATATCATATTGTCTCTATATAAATTCATAGTATACCCACATCTTGAATACTGCATGCAATTCTGGAGAAGGGCAACAAAAATTATTAGGGGTGTGGAGGATCTTCTGTATGAGGAGAAATTAAGAAGACTGGGACTGTTCATCTTGGAAAAAGAGATGATTAAGGGGGGATATGATTGAAGTCTATAAAATCACAATTGGTGTAGAGAAAGTGAAATAGGAAGTATGCAATGCTGTTAGTTTCCCAGACCTGAAGAAGAGCTCTGTATAAGTTCAAAAGTTTGTCTCTCTCACCAAGAGAAAGTGGTCCAATAAAAGATATTACCTCAGTCAACTTGTCTTTTTGAAATAGGAAGTGTTATTTACCCCTTCACAAAGCACAAGAACCAGAAGTTACCCAATGAAATTAATCAGCAACAGGTTTAAAATAAACATAAGGAAGTATTTCTTCACACAGCTCACAGTCAATCCCATGGAACTCGTTGTCAGGGGATGTTGCGAAGGCCAAAATCATAACTTGATTCAAAAAAAGAATTAGATAAATTCATGGAGATTGGTCCACCAGTGGCTATTAGCCAAGATGGTCAGGAACACAACCCCATTCTCTGGGTATCCTTTGAACCCAGGGCCGGCTCCAGGCACCAGCCGAGCAAGCTCGTGCTTGGGGCGGCAGATTCTATGGAGCAGCATTCTGTCCAATCCTAGGGTGGCACGGCTGCCTTTTTTTGTTTTGTTTTGTTTTGTTTTTTTTGTTTTTTTGGCTCCAGCTGCCCTGCGCTCTGATGTATTTTTGTTTTTGTTTTTTGTTTCACCGATGACTTTCAGTGCACCACTGTAGGGGGCAGCGGCACAGAGGAGGGGTGCGCCCTGCTGGGAGCGGGCTGCGCTCTCCATCTGCCCCAGTCAGTGCCAGGTCTGCAGCAAGCCTGGCAGCCCGCGTCCTTCCCTCCCTGCCGACTTTCAATTCACCTGCAGGCGGGAATGGCGCGGAGCCCTCCCGGCAGGCGGTGCGGCGGGAGGGGCTGAGTGGTGAGCACCCCGGCTGAAGAAAGCCCTGGCTACCCCTCTTCTCTCTCTCCCCCTTGCTCCTTTCCCCTCCCCCCGCCGCCAGCCAGGGCGTGCACTCCGCTGCCTGGGGCATGTCTGCAGTGCAGGGAGTCCTGCTAGCCAGAGTGCAGCCGCCATCCACCCAGAGGCTTGCCAGCGCAGCCAGGGGAGGCAGCTGCAAGCTGCCAAGTAAGCAGCACCGAAAGTTTGCACCCTGTTTTTTGTTTTTGTTTGGTTCGCGTCTCAGGCCTCCCTGCACCCTGTTGTTGTTTTTTTTCCCTTGGGGTAGCAAAAAAGCCAGAGCCACCCCTGTTTGAACCTCTGACTGCCAGAAGCTGAGACTGGATGACAGGGAATGGATCACTTAATAATTGCCTTGTTCTGTTCATTTCCTATGGAGTGCCTGGCCATGGCTCTGTCTGAAGACAGGATGTTGGGCTACATACACCATTGGTCTGATTCATGGTAGCCATTTTGATGTTCTTAACACAGGCAGTGAATTCCTGGTGTGGAGTACCTCAGCTGTCTGGATAGCTATACATGTAACCTACAGATATACTGTGCTGGCATTATGCCAGTAGGTGGTCTGATTTCATTATCCTGGCCTATCACTGACATGCAGTGCATTGTCAGCCTCAGGTCAGGCTGACCGTGCTAGATGTTCTTTAGTCATTCTTATCACAAGATTGAAGTTAAAAGGAAGAGGGTACTGCTCTAAAGAACGTATTTTAGTTTTATCTGTATGGAGTTTACCTCAAACACATTTTCAGAATAAGAAAAAATTGCTCTGGGGGCAGTTGTTTTTATTTCTTGGTGCACATCCAATATCACTTGAAGCACTCCTTGAAATTACCAGAGTGTACTGTTGTGGAGGAACAAACTAAACTAGAGGTCCTTCTTTATGGCCTTGGTTAGATAAAACCTGCTCAGAGATTTGCATGCATTTTATAGACTCACTGTCAAATTTAGCAAAATGCAAAACATCATGTCATTCTATTGAGGCTTGCATGATAAGGAGCCCAGTCACTGGATTTCTGATTAGCTACTTTAATCTATTCATGTGGATTTATTTTCATTTGCACCTGCTGTCCTTCCGGTACAATTCAGCGGTTAAAAACACACACATTAATCAAGAACATCTAAAAAATCATTAAAAAGGAAATCTCCTAAAAAGCCTTCCCAGCCTCAAATGAGCTCTAGTTCCCAAAAGCAGCCCTGCTCCATTGTCTCCCGAGGATGGAGTATGTGTTCCCCCTCCCAGTAAGGATGAAAAAGAGCAATGTTTCTACGGAAGGGAGGAAAAGTAGCTGTCACACCCTGCAGTAACCGGTACAGTCTCAGGTGCTGGTGTGAGTTGCTCACAGCTGGGCCTTGTTAAGAAGTAGGCCTTTAGAGGAAGGGTTTGGGTGATGAGATGGGCTTGTGCTCCCTGGCAGGAACACACATTACCTGGACTCAAGGGGAGAAGACCCTGCCTCTGAGGTTAGTGCTTAATAGTGGGTAGAGTCAGTTTCGGTGCGTCAATTCATTTGGATTTTGGCTGTGGCTGTATCATTTCCTGGAGAGAGAGGAGCATTTTGTGGTAAAACAACACTTGCCTGGGAGTTTTGTTTAACCTCTGTTTGAAACCTGAAGTCAGCTCAACATTTCTGACTCCACAATCCCCAGCCACACCTCTCAAAAAAGGCCTAAGAAAATATTGGGTCCCCAAACCTGAGCCTTTGCCAACCAAATGGGGATTTGAATTCCAAACCAAGAGCCCCTTCTTGAGAATGCCCTGTAGCCCTTTTCCCCAGAGCTGCGGTATAGTTCAATGTCCCTCCAAAAGCCAATCTTGCTCCCTTGCCCTTTTTCAGGCCAGTTACAGCTTCTCAGTCTTCTGTTTCCTGACCACCTACGTCACACAGCACCAAACCTTTCGCTGCAGCCACCTCCTTGCCCTTTGTAGGGAATTACCTGATTCCACTCAGGAGGGGTTCATCGTACTCAGGTGAGCCACCCTGTTACACTGACATACACTTGCAAAGGAGTTGGCAAATAGTATTCCAGAAATAAGACCCGAACGTATCTCCAAGGTAAGTGGGAATTGTTAAAATATAAGTGTAAGCAGGGTGTGAATGAATTCTTCCCTGACAGCTCGCTGAGACGGGGAGAGACTTTAGGTGTGTTCATGTAAATACAGTTTGCTCCTGCTCTTCTTAGATGTCCAGCAGAAAGAGCGGTGTGTTGCTCAAAATGATCAACTTTGGCTGGTGTTAGGTTATAAATCACTTTGGTACTGAAAGCAGGGGTGGTGAAATGCTCTTACCAATGTTGTTGGCATTATTGTATGAATACAGGGAGGCAGGACTGTGCTTGCCCTTTCTCAAATGAAGGGGTCATCCTCAGCTGAAAGAACCTCATTTAGCCCGGGACTTGAATGCTTGAGGCCTGTGAAAATGAGAGTGGTGGAGACAGGTGTCCCAGTCAGGAGATGTGGACCCTCCCCAAGGGTCCTCCCTGGACTGGTTTAACCTGCCTCTCTTCCCCCTAAATCGGCTTAATTAGGAGTCTCTTTGTTATTTTAAATGCTCAATCAGAGATGAAATCAGTTGTGGTAGAACTGTGTTTCTGCCCAGCCTGCAAAGAGCTGAAAATTACTAAGAGACTGATGTACACAGGTCACAGCAGAGAGGCAGGTGGCAGCAGAAGGTGACTGACAGTTGGCTGGCGAGTGAGCATCCAGCAGGGCGGCTGGTGGAGAGGGATGGCGAGCGGCCAGCAGGGTGACTGGCGGAGATGAGCGATGAGTGAGTGCCCGAGCAGTGGAGTGAGTAAGGTGCTTCCTTACCCCCCCACCTACCTCTGCCAAGGGTGGGAGATGAACTCTGGATCTGCACTTCTGAACTCTGGGTCTGCACTGACCAAGAGCAGCAACTGTGAGTGGGGTGCAGAGAAGGGTTGGGCACGTTAAAGGGACTTTTGGTTTGCTGGTCTTTAGAACCCGAGGGGGAAAGGACACTGCCCATCTTACTTGGGGGTGGATCTTTTGCTCAGGGTTTATGTTTCTCAACCCTGTTTGCAGTGTTTTCCCAAATTAACATTGAGTTACTTCCCTCCTTTTATTAAAAGTTTTCTTTTCTACAGACTCTATGCTTGCGAGTGGGGAAGTATTGCCTCTCAGAGGTGCCCAGGGGAGGTGTGTAATTTTCTCACATTACTGGGTGGGAGCTTGAGCCAGTTTTGTGTTGTATCAATGGAAAGGAACCCCTAGATATTGAACCCAGCCCTGGCTGCTGTTGGCTCCACCTGGCAGAAGGGTTACATAAGTATTCCTATCTTTGAAATATTTTGTATATTTACTGTAAATACATATATGATAGAAACTCATTTACCCAGATGACTTGGGCAACACTATGACATAGGTCGTTTTCTTAGACAAATGAGGGTTTGGTTAGAAGGAAAACTTTTCACTGTAAGTGCTGCTAAGGCAATGCTGGAAACTACTCTATGCTACTCACCTCACTCACTGACCAAAGTAACCTGATGCTACTGTATGAAAAGAACAAAGGTAGGTTTTTCTTTTATGATGGTCTGCTTATAATCCTCACCTGTACATAGGATTTTCCATGCATTTGTGGTAGCATTCTGGGAAATGATTACGCCGAAAGCAATTCTGTGTAACTTTGTTCTTGTGCATCGTGTCAAATGTCAGAATGGATGTGATTCACACAACACAGAACATTGGTGATAGCACATTTTTGCAGAGGTTACTTCTTATATTTTCTTTATGCTTCTTTCTAAAGCCTATACAGTTCCTTTGGAAATACTTAAATTTGTTGACTGGCATTACACTGGATTTTTTCATTACGTCATTCTTATTGCTGGTGCTGACTCAGAACTGGAAAGAAACTGCAAAGGTGATATTGAATATGGGACACAGAAGATGTGGTATGCTAATAAGTTTTCACTGGCATGAGTTTGGGATGTTCCTTGTGAGTGGCTAAGCCACAGTAAGTTTATCAGGTCATTCCTAGTGAGTCCAGGTTAAAACTTTGTATTGCATCACACTGCCCTAGTGATGGTCAAGATTTTTTGGAAAAAAAAAAGGATTTTTCCCTCCAGAGGTAAGCCCTCCTACTCGGAGTGTGTGCAGCTTCCAGCAACAAGGCTACAAACCAAAAAGCTTAGCAACCTCCCATTGATATAGCGCCAAATGTACCCATAACTTTATTGAACTCAACTGGTTTGAATCATGGCTTCATAATATCTACAGCCTCCTTCCCCTTAAATAAAACTATATTTTTCATATGCTCCTTAATACTAACTGCCTCCATTCTAGTCAGTCAGACTCTAAACCAAAACATGTGGAAGAATCAAATTTTTATTTTATTGCTGTTTGATCAATGACAGGATGTGCAGTGCTGTTATCTAACTGGCCTTGAGAAAAGAACTATCCTGAGAAACATAGAGTTAAGAGGTTTAGGAGCCAGTATAAGTAATGTTGTGTGTAGGAAGGGCAAGGCACAGGACATAACCTTTCCTGCCACAACAGGGGTTGCCCTACAATCAATAGGGGGGTAATGATGAAACTATTTCCCCTTCACCGTAAAGGCTGTTCCTCTGGGGCCAGCCTTGGAGATAATAAACATTTGAAGTAAAGTGGGCTGATTCTTTCTCTTTAGTGGTTTTCATAATCTCTTCTGAATGTTAATCGGGAAGACCAAACATAATGCTGGTGATGGCAAATGTGACAATTATGCTCATACGGGAAGAGGGAAATAGAACTGAACTGCACCAGCGAGAAGGCCTCTATGTTCCTGGCAGCACCTTTTGTGAACCCTGCTCTACCATCCACTAGCCAATCCCAGTGCCTCCTAGAGGTGTTTGGATTTACCAATAGCAGCCCTCCTAAAAAGTAAGGGCTATCATTGAGAGCAGGCAGTACCATGCAACCCCTGGAATGTGGCTTGCCTTCCCTGCCCAGCTCAGCTCTCTGGCATCAGCTGAGGTGACTGGCACTCTAAACTTGGCCATGGTTGTCAGGCCTTACACTCAACTGTCTGCGGGTATGGAACATGATAGCTTTTTAATACTACATCAGATCCACTCCAAAATGTCAGGGTATGCTCTAGGCATCAATGGATAGAACCCTATTGACCTGGGGGGAAATCAGAAAACCCCAAGGGGGAAAATGGGGAACACACTGAGCCCCTGCCATCTGTCTAGCAAAGCCACAGCTCAAGCACCTCTGTGATTGCAGTTGATGACACCCATTAATGCCACCCAGCATAACAGTACCTCTATCTTCTCACTGCCCATCCTCCCAGTAGTGTTTAACACATTGACACCCTGAATGACTTCTCTCCCCAGGCAGAAAGAAGAGAAATAATAATGGTGGTGGAGGAGAGCCTGAGGGAGAAGGGTAGAATTGGGACAGAGCTGGGGGATGTGGGAAACACAGTGCCCTTGGCACGGGGAAAAGGTAGGAATGGGCAGCCCACAAATGGAGGAGGTGGGAGGGTGACACACGTAAACTTGTAGGGGAGCATGGAGGATTGCAAGGAGCCCCCAGTGTTTGCAATTAATGCAGCCTAAAGGAGCAACAATGTTCTTTACTTTGCCTCCTCCTATTTTTTTCAATGTCCTTTTTTTCTATTCTTAATCAGGGGCAGGAGTTATGTGCATTCACAGAATTAAGGCCTTCATGTGCATTTTACAGCATTCTCCAGAATTTAAGCTCTTGTTAAATATAAGGAAGTGAAATCTTTGCTCATGTGACTCCAGTGTAGTCCATGGTTTTTTGGGGAAAAGGTTTGCAGCCTTTCTGGTTTTTCAGATAACCTTAACAAGATGAAAACATGCATGGTTATCTGATTGAGTCTGTAGCCAGAAACACTGAAACAATACCACCAATAGAGGGGTGATCCCTCTTTCATCTTAAAGGACTGTAAATTTTGAAACTGCATTGGCAGAGACAGTGACTGTCTGGATCCAGGAAAATGCAGATGGAGCAACAATTAGCTGAGCCGAATTTGAATTTATCACCAGCACAAATATGCAGTAAAACTGGATTGGGGGACCTGATAGAATGATGATTCCAGGCAACTGTTGTCTTTGGCCTCTAGACCCAGACTGGTTCTGGGCTCTCTGCTGCCACAGTGTCAAATCTCTAATCTAATTCACACTCCTTTTGCTACACCACCCCCATCTATTTGTCCTCTTTTCCCTGCCCCTTCTGGTAGCGTTCCTCCTGAGTTTCAAGAGACTCATTTCCACTCCACCAGCTATGACCTGTATGAAGCATAGGAATAACACTAATTTAAAACGAATAAAAGTTTTTTATTTCTACCACATCGCTGTCCATGTCAATATTAGCCTGGCAGCCCAGTTGGGTGTTTTGCTGAGTTGGCTCTCTGCTACGCAGTAGTGCTTCTTCTTTCTGATGGACAGGAAGTGTTGCATGTGGCACAAAACACATGCATTGCTGTGCAGTAGTAGGGATGACAGAAAAGGAGCAGAACAGGTGTGGGCTTACAATGTTGTTTTAAGTGATCACCTTTTCTCCATAGAGGAAAAATCATTTTAATTCTTCTCTTTTTCTCTCTCACTATCATTTTTCTATTTTAATCTTTTTAATTCACACACGTACACACATCCCCTCAAACAGAAGTTGTGGGGGCCGATGCAAAAATTCCAGGGTAAGGTTCTATGGCCCATGTCATAGGAGGTCAGATTAGATCATCATAATGGTCCCTTCTGACCTTAAAATGTATTAATCTTTTGAAGGATATTAAGGGTACATGAAAAAATGTTTATAAATGTAATGAAAAAAGAGCTTTTATGTATATATTTTTTGCTAAATAATAAATAACTATTCTCAACAAGAGGCAAATAAAATTAAGATGAAGCCAATCTGTAAGCCCCTCAGAAAGCAGAAACCGCCTTCCCCAATAGTCTGCTGATTACAAAATCAGTCTGGTGCCTTTTTGCAGAGGAATAGAAAACAAAAAAAAATGCCCTCCAAACTCTTTTGAACCAGGTTTAGTTTGCATTCTTCACCAGTTTTGCACACTGGTTTGGACTGATTCTTGTTTTATCTGCATCCCCGTCACCCATCTTCACATTAGTATACATCAAGTGGGGTTTTCAGAAGCACATAGGCCTTCCTCTGCTCCTATTAAAGTCATTAGCAAAACTCCCAGTGACCGTAACAGCAGCAGAGTTAGGCCAACATTGAGCACTTTGAAAATCCCACCCAAAATAATAAAATCTAGTGTGAGTTCACAGAAAAAACAGTAGGAAATGGAGAAGCAGCTCTCAGTTGCTCAAGTTCCTTTAACAGCCAAGTGCTGTAATGGTACCATTGTAAGTCCTCTTAGTGGGCATTATGTAAAGGTTCATTACTATTGTGCTCAAGGCATGTGTGTGTAGGGGTGGGAAGATTAAGAACCTTCTCCCCATGCAGCACTAACAGTGGCTTTGATCACAGACACAAGTTGTGTACAGGGATAACTCCGTGCAAGTGCTAACAGCAGCATAGCATTCCTTAAGGAGCTGAGGGTAGGGGAGAGCAGTGTCATAGACTCAATGTATTGGTGAGCAGAGCTGGGTTGGGTTTGGGTTTTGCCTTTCACTCGGTGAAGCAAGGGCTGCTCTGGCCTACATACCCTCTCAATGGCACTGCAGCTTAGTGAGCACGTCCAAACTGTGCATGTTTAGTTATTTTCATCTCTCCTCAAACATCAGCCCTTGAATAACTATTGTAAGCGCTCTTCTTCAAATTCCTTCCCTTAAGCTGATGCCCCTTTGGAAGGAGATACATTACCTACATTACTCACACACCCCAGAGAATGTTGCAGACACGCATACCACTCAAGTGTCTGTCATTTTAGTCCCCAGACTACTTGCATTCCACACAGATTTGGTGTCCCCCTCACTTCTTTATTGTTGAATACCATTTACCTCAGAAACAATTATGGAGAGTTATTTACACTAAAATAGATCCCAAGTTTTCTGCATGGATAATTTTATTGTGTCCCTAATTGTGAGGCTTCATCACAGCTAGTGTCCATCATTTGTGTCTTGGCACATTGAAAGATAAGGAGACATGTTCCCCTTGGGTGAAATAGATCCCTATGAGAACTATGCACCACTTAAATAGTATTTAAGTGGTTCATGGGACTCATGCTGGTCCTCTGCACTGGGTTACCTATTGTGAAGATGACAGTAATATTTCCCTAGAACCAATAATATACAGCACCCAAGAACCTTACTCTATCTTTTTCAGGTCCTATAGCCAAAGCAGAATGTAAAAAGTGAAATTTCATCTTTTTTGCACATCCTGTTCCAGTTGCTTTCATGGCAGTCTTTTTTTAAGCAGAAATCAGCTTGAATACATCTACCTCTGAAGAAGAGAATGCAGTGGGGAACTATTCTCTTGGCAGGGCTTAGCAGGTGTTGCACTGGCCAATAAGAAACAAAGACAATTTGTACTAGGAGGTTCAGACAATGGACAGAACATGATACATATGTAAAGACTGATATTTTTATAACCTTGACAAAGCCAGTCCCATCATCAGAAACAGTGAGTTCCTGTGAGATTGACAAGGCAGAGAACTGTTCTTTTAGTTCCTTTAGCACTGTGTTATTCCTTAAAAAAGGTTTCAGGGGCCAGAACAGGGAGATCCTGGAGTGACAGGACACTTGGTTTTGTGGGGTAACTCTTTTTGGCTGCATATTACTTACTCGGGATGGGTGCACAACACCAAGTGTACAGCTAGAGGAATTTTATAGCACCCATTATAAATGATTGTGTGATTATTCTGTGTGGCTGTACCCGGTGTGTTTTTTTGGGGAGACTGAAGGAAGTTGTGTCCAGTAGGCTGTGTTGCAGCTGGGCGCTGTGTGCAATGTTTCATTTTCTATCACACTCGGAAAAAAGTTTATCTGTGAAGTCTGCAGGCTTGGATTGTTGCCAGGCGTTGCACTGAAGAACAGAACCCTAGTCTGAACATCTCTCTTTTCTCCGCCCCCTAAAGCATCCCCATTGTTTGAAATGTTTTCTAGCTAGAGAGAAGACTGGAATATGCAAGATAGCACTGACATACTCAGGATTAACCCTCAGACCACTGAGAGTGAGAGACTTGGGAACTTGCCCCAACCCCTTCTCTCCTCTCCCTGTCCCCATCCCGGCATTTTCCCCATCTCCCTCCTTCCTTCTGGTCTTGTCCTCTTCATCCCATCACACACATAATATGCTTCCAATCACCTTAGCTCTCAACAAACCCATTCACTCAGCACTGGGATGGGCTAGCTGTGACATTCTACTCTGTGTCACTGGAGCAGAGAGCAGATCTCTTGGCTTGACACGCCCCCTTTGCAGTCTTCTGTGATGGGCTTCACAAGACTGTTGTGGAGACTTTCTGCATAGGGTGTGTGCAAACACTCCTGTGTGGTCACTTGACTCATGAGCTCCTTGCACTGCCCCGATAGTGGTGTGAACTTGTGCTGATCCTCAGCATCACAAGTAAATTCCACTGTGGCCTGATTTTAAGAAGAGCCAAGCACCCATATCTCCCACTGACGTCTGATAAGGAGACTAATCATTTAACATAACTGAAAAGCTAAACACAGGTTTTGCTTCAGATACTGAAATGTGTGTGATTTATATTTACCCTAGTAATAACTCTGGAATTATATTTAAACTGGTATTAGAATAGTGGGTTTGCCCTGGAGTTTCATTTTCCCACAGCTTTTATTTTCAAAGTCTTACATTAGCCTTTTACATAGTTTGGAACTATTCCCTGGATTCATACTAGTGACATAGAGGTTAAAGACTCCATCATCCACTACTAATTCCCTGACCCACCCACTCCTCCATTTTTGCATAGCTGTGTTTTAAAAAAAAACAAAAAAACAAACCATCGTCCAGGCTCTTTTTCATCTTGGCGCTAGCCGCTTTCTTGAGCAATTTAATGGCTATGCTTTGCATCTCTGTACATTTCCACCATGAAAGTAAAACTACTGGCGCATCATAAGGAAAAGCAATAGAGAGACTTTTGGAGGGACAGGCTTTGGAAGTATAGTATTCACCTCTCTGAAAATAATCTAGGTGTTTGAGACTGGCTCAGAAACTAAAGCAGGCTCCATTCCCAAAGAGACCATCCCATCCTGATCTTTGTCTATCAGATATCTTCACATGGCATGTCTCCATTTTTTTTCACACTAACTGCAAAATGTGCTGAAATACAAAACTTAGTGCAACTTCAGTGAAACTATGCAAAAGGACAAGTCAGCACAGGGGACAAAAGGAACTACAGTGCTCAGCTTTTAGTTAAAGCTATTAAGCCTGTGGATATCTGTGCTCCCATCAAGCTTATTAAATCACCCAGAAATGCATCACTTCCCCCATTTCTTTTAGGACTCTCTCAAATGTTTCTGACATGCTCTCACCTCTTAAAAACATGTCTCCCCATATGATAAAACTTTGGACAATGGCCTCTGATACCACACATGGGAATGGGGAACATAGCAAATCTTGTTAGAGCGGGAAGTCACACAGGATGGAAACTAAATGTTTTCAGTATCATTTATATTTACATGAAATTAATGATTTATATTAGTAACTAATATTAACAAAATGGGGGACCCTATTATGTTGCAACTAGGTTTGAGGAAAGTTTGGATCCACAATCTGGGATGCCCCACACTGGGAAGAACTAAGTGCAAACTGCAAAAAAAAAAAAAAAAAAAAAAAAATCATAAGCACGCTCTCAAATTTTTACATGTATTTGCTTCAGGTCTGTTCATGCCCTGTTCGTATTTACTTTCTATGAATGTTCTAGCAAACAAAAACAGTTGCAGGAATAGTCATAGAAACACTGATTTTTAAGTCACTATTGCAGGATTTTCAGGGAGAGTGAATTCCAGATTCATGATCATGAGTACTTGCCCTGGAAACTGGATAAAAGATTATCATTCCATCAAAGAACAAAACGTACCATGTGACCTTCATGTTCAATCAAAACAGCTTGAATGTTTAATTGCAAATATCAAATATTTAGAGTCATAGAGTCTAAGGCCTGAAGGGACCACTGATAATTTAGTCTAACCTCCTCTATATCGCCGGCTACCAACATCACCCAGCACCCACACTACAACCCCAATACCCAAAATGAGACCACAGGAGATTAAACTATTATGTGCCACAGGCAGAGAATAGGGAGGACTGAGGTGCACCAATTCTCAAGGCCCACAGAATGGCAGGGAAGTGATTGAGTGAGATGCACCCTGATAATCCTGGCTGGTGATCCATGTCCCCACATCGCAGAGGAAAGCATCACCTGCCCCCCCTCCCAGGTCACTGCCAATATTACCTGGGAGAAAATTCCTTCACAACCCCATATATGGTGTTCAGTGAGACCCTGAGCGTGTGAACAAGACAGGACAGCCAAGTATCTGACAAAGAGAATGATCAGTGCCGCCTCAGAACCCTGATCCACCCTGCCCAAAGTGCCATCTCCGGTCATGACCATCCCTGATGTTTCAGAGGAAGGAGATAAAAAATAAACTGGAGGGGAAAATCCCTTCCTGACCCCTGCCAGTGACCTGTTGAAACCCTGAAGCATGAGCTTTAGGAACATAAGACATAAATCAGAAATGAGCCCCAGGACTGTGGGGCCCTGCCCTTACCATCACAAGCAAACCCATCATACAACTGCACTCATAAATCTGTCCATCTTTCTCAAAACTAATTAAGTTGTTTGCCCCCACAACTCGTATTAGGAGGCTGTTCCAGAACTTCACTTCTCTGAGGGTTAGAAACCTTCTAATTTGTTCATGGCCAGTTAATATCCATTTGTTCTTGTGCCAACACTGTCCTTTAGCTTAAATAGCTCTTCATCCTCCCTGGTATTTACCTCCCTATTGCATTTATAGAGAGAAATCATATTCCCTCTCAGCCTTCTTTTTGCTAGACTAAACAAGCCAAACTCTTCCACTCTTCTCTTATAAGACACATGAAGCAATCCACAGAGCAAATAGTTCATGACCAACCCATAGGCTGAAATAACATTAACTTCACATAAAACATTCATTAACATTTTTTGAACAATGAACACACATGTGGGAATTGTGATCTGTCCATAGACAACGCACAACTGGGGAAGTGCTACATTCCACAAATAAATTGATTGTTGAGAATAGTTTTACCGCCTTCTTAAGTGGAATGCAGGCACAGCAGTGTGGTCAATGGACTACTACAAGTAGCTGGTAGCTATGGAAAGTGGTTCCTCAGCCTTTTGAGACAACTTAGCAGTTTACCAAACAAAGGGATTGAATCAAAGCCTGTTGAAATTAATGTGAAGCTTTCCATTAATTTCAATAAGTTTTGGTCAGGCATCAGCTATAGTAGCTATTGAATTCCTTGCCTCCTTCCTCTTGCAGCCACAACCAGCTGGCAGCCCTACCTTCAAGGTGAACTCCACATCTAGTCTCTGCATTGGGCCATGATGTGTTACCAGGAAGGCGCCTGAGCTGCCTGACTTCATACACATGTGTTTGCTATAACCCACAGTGGAGATCTGAGCACTCTAAGTTGTGGAGCATACTGGACTCTGCATGGGTGAGGTTGGGAAAAGTCTGAGTTCCATTCTGGGTTGGCATGCACATATTTCAATGGGAGGTTGGCAGCTTCAGTTTGGAGATACTTAGCACTGAGATGTTATGTTGATTTTATCACTAGATTTGGCGGGCGGGTGAGATTTGTAGTAGGAACCCCAACCAGAGGAGAAGAAAGGTAAACACCAGTGACAGCAGCTTGAAATACCAATACTAATATAGATACAAGTGGCTGGGAGTCACTGATCTAGGGGAGAAATGGAGATAAAACTACTGTACAGCTGTAAATTCTTGAATTTACAGAGCACTGTAATTTGCTTATTGCAGAGGACAGATGAAAATTCTTGTGAGAAATTGCTTTTCCATAAAGCAAAGTGAATTAAATCAGGTTTCCTTTTCTGCATTCATATTCAGACACTGGAAAGAGCCAGACTAAGAGCCGGGCAAGGCCTGAAACTGCACAGGCCCAAATCCCTGCCAGCTTGCACAAGATCCTAAGTTGGCTTTCTGTTCTCTAGACTCTCTAAAGTGTGCCAGTTCCAGTAGGAAAATGATTGAAAACAATTCTACAGTCCTTTTCCAGTTATAAATTGCTTTTCAGCTGATGTCTTTTGAAGTGGAATCTCACACTGCAAAATATTCCAGCTCTTCACTTTTGAACGTCAATGAGTTAAAGAATACTTGAGAGCCCGGAACTGACCTCAGCTAACATTCTACGCAAGGGTGAGGAGGTTGGAAATGGGTTAATTTTAGGATCCCTAACTTTGAATAAGTAGAAATATTTGAGGTGTTGAACTTTTAACCATCTTTGAGACTGAAGAATGTGGACCTCCTTCAATGACTGCACCTCACAAAAGGCTGTCACATGGTCTAATGCTACCTTAAAAACTGAACAGATGCCCCCAAAACTCCCATTAGATCTTTGTAATATTTATATGGACCTGCTTTATATTTGCTTATCTTAAGGTAAGATTCTGCCCTCAGTTATACACATGAAGTCAGTGGGAGTTTTTGCACATATGCGGGACAGAATTTGGCCCTTGTCCTTAACACAAAGTGTTCATTTAAAAAAAACCAGTTGAATGACTGCCCAGTGCATACTTGAACTCTGCCTGATAATTGTAGCTTTTCTTTTGATATATTCCTGTTTCATAACATCCGCAAACTGATAAAGTCACTACCACTTAATAGAAAGGAGAGAATGACATTAACATTACCAATTAAAAGATGTCAACAGCATCCATTTCTCAAAATTATGTGACTCCTAACCACCATCTCTTTCTGAGAGTTGTCTGCTAGCCCAGTGACAGGAAGGGATTGGCCTGTTCAGGTGCCAGTGTCAAGGTTATTGCATGGATCAACCAACAAGAGGTAATTGCTACTTCTGCAACATTCTTGACCCTCTCTAACCCACTGTCTGGGAATTTGAGATCTAAACTCAGGTCTATCACATGGCAGTGCACTGTGCAGCTGTCACAAAATCAGCCTAAACTACAAATGGGGAAATTCTATTTTTAAACTAAAAGTCCAAACACCCTCTGTCTTCCTTAGCATGGACATTTTTAGAACCAAACTTGAGTCTGGTACTGACCATCATTTCAAACTGCATAGGTCACATTTTTTCACCTCAGATATGTGGGAATGCATTGTTGCATGTCTTGACAAAGTCAGTTACTCTGCCTCTGTTGCCTGCATCTAATCATTGGAGTTGGATTTGACCCACTATTCCATTCAACTTTTTTCTTAGCAGCAATTGAATTTTATCTGTGTTGGCTTAATTAATAGGCAATGTGGTACCTTAAATGTTATCAAAGCAATGAACATTTCAATAATGGATGCCTAAAGTTAGGCTCCTAAGTCCATATTTTGGGGCTAAATAAGTGCTGAGCTCCCAGTAGCTCCATTGACTTCATTCAGCAGCTGTCAGCATAGACTTAGCAGAGATCCCAAGAAACCACTTCCTCGTCTTCTCTAGCTACCTCAGACCAATAGGTAAGCAGCACTGTCTGCAACAGGGTCATGGCCATGGCAATGAAAATGCACTTCTTCAGTGCATTACCTAAGATGCCTTAGCTTGTGGAATTCTGTGAAGCTTTAATTGCAATGCACAGCTACTCTCCCTAATCAGAAACATCAGTCTAAGGCAGGAAGAGCTGGCTACATCAACACAGCAGTAGCTCGATGAGGCACAGTGTTTGAGCTATGCATAATGCTTCTGGGACCACTTGAGTAACATGGTGGCAGAATTTGCTACAACCTTCTTACAAGGGATGTATGTGTATTTCCTCAGCATTAGTCCTCTTTCTGCTCCCTATGGCTGTCTACATTTGCATGCATATTCTGGTAGCTGACCATGTACATGCTCACACATGTTCCCCATACCAAGTGTCCACATCTGCTGTGGTAAAGATGGGTTTAACACTTTCTGCACACATATACCCACGTCCACACTGCCTCTTTCGTTACATGACATTAGCACTACCATTTCAGGGCAGCATCCCAGGTTATGTGCAGCAGAGGAGACGGGAACAGCCTTGACGTTCGATGTTGGCTGTTGCAGTTCCTGCTTGCTTTTCCCTCCGGCCAAACCAAGTGGAAGACATGGAGCAACTGGATGATTATCTGCAGGACAATTTGCTTATGTGGTGGAAGAGATGATAGACAAGGTGCAGGGTGGAATCTTGGCAGAACTTTCTGACACACAAAGATGGCTGACCTTGAGGGTGAATGACAATCCATTAGAGTCCCCTGGAACAGATATGGTGACTGCTGGCATTGTTGCTGTATACCCAGGGGTGAACCACTGTTTCAGGTCCAGGAGAAATGTCATGATGTGGTGGGATCACATTGTTATGGAAACCTGGGATGACCTGCAGTGGCTTCAGAACTTCCAAATGAGGAAACAGACCTCGATGGAGCTGCGTGAGGAGCCTACACCACACCTCCAGCACCAGAACACTGGGTTTGAGAAAGCCATGCCAGTACGGAAGCAGGTGGTTATTGCCCTGTGGATGCTAGCAACATTGGTCAGAAGAAAACCATTCTGGGGTTGGAAAGTCCACTGCTGGGACTGGGGTTGTTTCAGTTTTCAAGGCAGTTAACAATGTGATCTATCAATGGGTGGTTGCCATAAGCAAAGTTCCAGTACTAAACACTGGATTTGAGAAGATTGGGTTTCTGAACTGAACACTGCCCATTGATGGCACCACATCCCAATACTTTGCCCACCTGAAACAGGCAAGTGAGCATGTGACCTCGAAAGATTACTATTCATTTGTTCTGCAAGGCTTAGTGGACCACAGAGGCAGATTCATGAATACCAACACAGGAAACAGTGGAAAGGTTCATGACACCAGGATGCTGAGGAGGTCGGGATTGTCCTTGACAATACCACAAAATATACATCTCAGTAGTAAAATAATGTAGCTAAAGTGTTGTGAGATGATGTAGTGAATCGCTGACCTTTGCTGTACTCTTGCTGTACCAGCCTGCCCAAACACTCTTCATTGCTTCCTTACTTATTTTGCTGTCAAAACTGATTACAAGCAAATATATTACTATTTACACATACACACCGGCCTGGTCTACACTGGCGGGGGGAGAGGGGTGTCGATCTAAGGTACGCAACTTCAGCTACGTGAATAGCGTAGCTGAAGTCGAAGTACCTTAGCTCTAATTACTTACCCGTCCTCATGGCGCGGGATCGATGTCCGTGGCTCCCCCGTCGACTCCGCTACCGCCACTCGCTCCGGTGGAGTTCCAGAGTCGACGGGAATGCGTTCGGGGTTCGATATATCGCGTGTAGATGAGACGCGATATATCGAACTCCGAGAAATCGATTGCTACCCGCCAATCCGGCGGGTAGTGAAGACGTACCCACCTGCATAATAAGACCCAAATCCAGGACCCAACATACATCTTGGATAGTGGGCTGAGTCCGGGTATAACAAAGGTATAATAAGATCCAATGCATTGGAAGTTGAAGTTAGGCAAATTCAGACTGAAGATAAGGTGCAAACCTTAGAACAGCTTACCAGGGTTATGGTGGATTCTCCATCTCTGGCAATTTTAAAATCAAGATTGAATGTTTTTCCTAAATAGACCTAGTTCAAAGAAGAATTAATTCAGGGAAGTTCTCTGGCCTGTGTTATGCAGACTAGATGATCACAATGGTCCCTTCTGGCTTTACAGTCTATGAATCTATACCCTCAGTGAGAGTTTTAGGCAGAAGAATTCTCTCCCTCAGGCTACGGAGTGCCAGGGAGTCACTCTGGGAGGCTACTTCATGCCCATGACCTTTATTACTCTAGCCTGGGGAGAGAGACTGGAAAATCTGCATCAGTTAGATCGGTGGTTTTCAACCTTTTTTTTTCATTTGTGGACCCCTAACAAATTTTGAATGAAGATGCAGACCCCTTTGGTAATCTTAGACGTAGTCTGCAGACTCCCAGGGATCCACGGACCACAGATTGAAAACCACTGAGCTAGATCCTTTGCCTTCACCCTCTGCCCTTGTCTGCTCTTAAAAGAGCCTTTCAGAGCAAAGCTCTATGCCAAACATTGTGCACACCCCCAGTTCAGCCCCTCTTCTCAGTTGTGCTCCCACCCCCCTCCGCCTTGCACAGGCAGAACCTCACCTATGAGCTGCTAGGAAAACACTCTGTAGCTGCAGAGATGGTCCCAGCATTCGTACCTAAACATATAAGATGCACATATTTTAATCTACCATTCAGATAGCAAGGCTCAGCCTCTGCATACCACTTTGTTAGTATGTTGGATTTAATCCTCATGCACATAGTACAGGAAAAATGAAAGGCAGAGAGGAGTGCTCTGCTCGCTCCCTCTCATTTAGCAGAGTGCTTTTTGAATGGATGAGATAATGATCCAGGAGAGTGACGTAATTCTGCACAGATGTAGCCATATTGATCTGTATGCGTCCAACATCCGTTCAACACTCATTAATACAACTGAGTGCAGAAAGTTTTCAGGGAAAATAGATGTAGGAAGAACAATGTGCGCTACCGACTTGGAGTAGGAGGGAAATTCAATAGACTATTTTTGTGCAGTTCAGTTGAAACCTACTCAGTGATATTTTTAACAGGCTGCTTTCAAAGGCCCTGATTCTCTCCCTACTTCATCTGCCAGCAGCACAATCACTGTCATGACAGAGCGGTGTTGCCCCACTCTGCTGCAGAGTATCAGCACACGATTTCTATTGTTGGAGGGTAAACAATAAAACCTATTTCTATTGTTGGTTGGGTCTGCATTTTTTTGCTGTAATACCACACTCGAGCAGATTCATATTTCCCACTGGAAAGGGGAAGTAGCTACATTCCCATTAGTCTGTAAACATAAATAGCAGCTTGAACTAAAAGGCACATGCAAGTATGTGAGAGCTTTCATTTGGCAGCTTTGCCTTTTTCAGTGGTATGATGAGGAAGAGTAGGGGATAAACTAGGCATAAGAAGACGCATCTCTGGGTGAATCCACTAGTTTTTCCTTCTGGAGATGCGGATGAATGTGGAGACTGAGCACATGATTCTTCTCTCATGCCAGTGTAACTCAATTGACGCCAATGGAATTACTCCCAATTTATACCAATGTAAGTAGAAAGAGAATCAGACCCTGAATTAGCTCACAATTCCATCTGTGACTATATGATCTAAGACATGAAAGAGATTTGTGTCACAGTGGTCACCTCTTCTACATCCCCATAAGCTTTTAAGAGGTTGTGCTTGTTTGTCTCTTGCTTCAGGATGAAGAGAACTTGTCTTCTCTTGTTATGGAAATGGTTAGAATCTGAAATGCGGGATTTCATTTCCTGCAGGAAAATATGCAGGTGGAGAGCTGATCTCTGCCTGGATGAAATATTCTCAATAATATATGTCATGTAAAGAATGCATGATGGTGTGATATTAAGACTTATTGGCATTCATGTAGGAACATATTAATGAGGATAAAATCTTTATTTCAAAGTACACCATCATGCATTCTCTAAACAGCTAATACGAAATACACAAGCACATCTGGGGGCCTCATGGTATTGATGTAACCAGATCCTATTTAGTTTTAATCCAACCCTTGAGTTCCATCTCTACACAGATCTTGGTGTCTGTCTCCTCTGCTACTGCCATTCACTTGGACTGTAGCTGGGGAAACTGGAGCCTATGACAAGGATCCTAGTGAGCCAAAAGTACCAATATGAGTTACCAACTGATAAGTACAGATAGTATTTGGGGGCAATCATCACTGACGAAGGATCCAAGGCAGAAATTCGGGCAAGAACTGCACAAACAACAGTAGCAGTGGCAAAGCTAGAGTGAATTTGGAGGAATAAGAACATCTCCCTGGAATCCAAACTGAAACTTCTGCACGCACTGGTCATCTCCATTTTTCTGTATGCATGCAAGACATGGACCCTTACAGCAGAACTTGAATGGAAAATACAGGTAGTAGAGATGAGATGCTTCCGTAAAATCCTGGGCATCTCCAACTTCGACCACGTCACTAATGAAGAGGTCTGCAACAGCATCACCCAATGCACTGGGTCATATGAAGACCTCCGGACGACTGTGAAGAAGTGTAAGCTGAAGTGGCACAGCCATGTAACAGGATCATCTGGCCTATCCAAGACCGTCCTTCAAGGGACAATACAGGGGAAGAGAAGAAGAGGTAGACAGAAGAAGAGATGGATTGACAACATAAAAGAGTGGACAGGAATGGACTTTGCGGAGACTCAAGCACTGACGCACAATTATCAGGGGTGGAGACAATTGGTTGATTGCTCATCAATGATGGTGCTGCAATGACCAATGTGGTTATGGGAGTGATGATGATGATGATGAAGTACAGATAGATAAGAAACCTGGAGAGTTTGCCTTTTGACTCCACCGTTCTCTGTCACATGATGAGAGCATAAATAAGCTGCCACAACAGCATGGTTTATCAAAAAGGAGACAGCATGACTAAATAAATAAATCAGAGCTGGATTAAAACCAGTGGGAACCAACATTTGCCTGCAATATACATTCCAAGCAACCCACAATCAGGCCTGGTCTACACTACACGTTTTAAACCGGTTTTAGGAGCGTTAAACCAATTTAACGCCACAACCGTCCACACTAAGAGGCCCTTTATATCGATATAAAGGGCTCTTTAAACCGGTTTCTGTACTCCTCCCTAACGAGAGGAGTAGCGCTAATATTGGTATTACCATATCGGTTTAGGGTTAGTGTGGCCGCAAATCGATGGTATTGGCCTCCGGGCGGTATCCCACAATGCACCACTGACCGCTCTGGACAGCAATCTGAACTCGGATGCAGTGGCCAGGTAGACAGGAAAAGCCCCGCGAACTTTTGAATATCATTTCCTGTTTGCCCAGCGTGGAGCTCCAATCAGCCCGGGTGGCGATGCAGTCCGAAATCAAAATCCAAAAAGAGCTCCAGCATGGACCGTACGGATGTGATTGCTGTATGGGCAGGCAAATCTGTTCTATCAGAGCTCCATTACAGAAGACGAAATTCCAAAGCATTTTTAAAAAATCTCCAGACAGACGCCATAGCAGGGACTCAGCGCACTGCTGCGTGACAAGCGTAACGGAAAGCCAAAGAATCAAATGGACGCTCATGGAGGGAGGGGGGACTGAGGACTCAAGCTATCCCACAGTTACTGCAGTCTCCGAAAAGCATTTGCATTCTTGGCTGAGCTCCAAATGCCTGTAGGGTCAAACACATTGTCCGCGGTGGTTCAGGGCATAGCTCGTCAATTTACAGCCCCCACCCACCCCCAGAAGTAAAAGGGAAAAAAATTGTCTCTTGACTCTTCTAAATGTCACCCTATGTCTACTGAATGCTGCTGGTACACACGATGCTGCAGCACTCAATTGCAGTATCCTCTTTCCCCCTCACTGGTGGTAGATGGTGCAATATGACTGGTAACCGTCCTCATCATCAGCCTTGTGGCAGATGGTGCTGCACAATAGGACTGGTACCTGTCCTCATCATCAGCCCATGAGTGCTCCTGGCTGGCCTCAGGTGAGGTCGGCCGGTGGCGCCTGGGTAAAAAACTCCTGGTCATTCCCAGTAGATGGTACAGAACGGCTGGTAACCATCTTCATCGTAGCAACAGGGGGCTGAGCTCCATCAGCCCCCGCCCTTCATGTGTAAAGAAAAGATTCTGTACTACCTGGACTATCATAGCAGCGGGATGCTGGGCTCCTCTCCCCCACACTGCTTAATGTCCTGTCTGGACTATCATAGCAGCTGGAGGCTGCCTTCTCCTCATTTTATCTCACTAACAAGTCACTGTTTCTTATTCCTGCATTCTTTTTTACTTCATCACACAAATGGGGGGACACTGCAACGGTAGCCCAGGAAGGCTGGGGGAAGCGGGAATCAACAGGTGGGGTTGTTGCAGGGGCACCCCCTGTGAATGGCATGCAGCTCATCATTTCGGCGGGATCTGACATGGAGGGGCTGTGCTCTCTGGTTCTCTGATACACTGCTTCTCTAGTACACTTACCCCATATTCTAGGCAGGACTGATTCTATTTTTAGATACCATAAAGGAGGGATTGACTCAGGAAGTCATTCCCATTTTTGTCTTTTGCGCCCCCGGCCGATCTCAGCCAGGGGCACCTATGACAGCAGCAGAGGATACAGCACAAAAGGACTGGTAACCGTCATCTCATAGCCAATTTACAAGGGTATGGTAGATGGTACAGAACAGCTGATAACCATCTCTGCTATCATGCAAAAGCAAATGAATGCTGCTGTGTAGCGCTGCTGAATCGCCTCTGTCAGCGATTACACATACGGTGACAGTGACAAGAGGCAAAACAGGCTCCATGGTTTCCATGCTATGGCGTCTGCCAGGGCAATTCAGGGAAAAAGGGCGCGAAATGATTGTCTGCCGTTGCTTTCCCGGAGGAAGGAATGAGTGACGACATTTACCCAGAACCACCCGCGACAATGATTTTTGCCCCATCAGGCACTGGGATCTCAACCCAGAATTCCAAGGGGCAGGGGAGACTGCGGGAACTATGGGATAGCTACAGAATAGCTACCCACAGTGCAACGCTCCAGTAATCGATGCTAGCCTCGGACCATGGACGCACACCACCGAATTAATGTGCTTAGTGTGGCTGCATGCACTCGATTTTATACAATCTGTTTTACTAAACCGGTTTATGTAAAATCGGAATAATCCCGTAGTGTAGACGTACCCTCACACACAAACAATGGAAAAAACTAGACTAGGAACAGGAAAGCCCTGAGCTTTGCTAAGAGTATGTCATTTGTTATATATGTGAAGAAGGTGAACATTCTGGTGCTACGGATCATGATGTACATTCCTTTCTACCCTTCCAAGAATTTATTTTGGATAGTTAGCAATTCCAATTCCCAGATGTCATGAGAGACTGGTAATCTCTCAAGTAGATTAGACAGATAGCATTTTAAATTTAAAATGCTAAGAGGAAATCTTGTTCAAGAAAGAAAGGCTTTTGGGGAATGTTGATGAAGGAAGTGTGTAGCATCATACATCTATGGTGCTTAAGTAATGCAGGATTATTATAATTTATTAATAATCTAATATTTATAACTATATTGAAATAAGTAATTTTTAATCTGCTACTGTTATTTAGTATAGAGGCTTTTCAGAGGAACTGAACAACAGGGAAAAGCCTATGGGAGAAGGGAGAGGAAAGTAGTTAGTAGATTTGGTGACCAATTTAACAATGCATCTGGTATGTGAATGTGTTCTGAGTCCTGCTTGATTTTCTTAATGCAAGTAATCCTTAATTATCTGTCTTGACACCTAATGAGCACACACACACACATACACCCTCTCCCTGGGCATGTATCTGTCTTGCCCTCTTAATCCTTTTATCCAGGCTGTGGCTGTGTTAGCTCTGCCACTGGGAATGACTCACAGATGTAGCGTCTCTCAGTGCTGCCACATCTCTGACATGTAATCATAATAATCTCTCTCCCATTGTGATTAAGGTCTGAAACTGGTATAATCCCTTCCTGCTGACATCCAGCAAAGTCCACGCATGTTTTTAATCTATGGCATAATTTGTCAACCTCAGGGAATTACATTTTATGTTAATTTCTACTCTGCCACTGAATTTAACAGGTCATTGATGCTCTTACTGTAAATGGGTATATGAATAACTGGTACTGTATTTAGTGAGGGCCAAATTGTAGTATTTAGATGCTATCCAGATTAGGGGGAAGGGGAGATGGTACCTCCGGATGGGAAACTCAGGCAGGAATTGTGCTTCAGGGAGGAGCATTCATTTCCTGAACACTCCAATGTGGCCAGACAGCACCATAGGGCAGTGCAACGAGGGCCAGGCCCAGGCCCAGGACCCTGCTTCCTTCACTCTCACCACCTTTAGAGTAATGTGTCCCTTGAGGGAATACTGATGGAGCAGTCCCTTTACTCCCCCAAACACAGAGACCACACCAGTGTCAGAACCTGATGTAAGCTGTGCATGGAAGGGAGCTGCTTGTGTGCTCCCTGCCCAACCTCAGAAGAATCTATCAGAATCAGGCCCTGATTCCTTCCCACATCTGGGATTCCTGACATCTTTAGTAAAAACAAACATGGTTACAGGGAAGGGAAAAGAAACCATGAAATCTTCTTCTTTATGTCACCTGACTCAGGAAGTGTAAGAAAGGGGGAGGGGAAGATAGGGAGGTTGACACTAAAATCTCTACAATGTTGCATCTCTGCAGCATTTCCTCTAGAGGGAAAACCTAGGACAGGTATTCCCAAGCTATCCTCTTTTTGAGCCTTTAAATACTAATTACCCTCCTTATGCAGGCCTTACAGCTATTTACTAAAATATTTAAAAGATTGGGCCATATTTAGCAAAGCTGGTACAGGGAGGAGTGAAGTACTCTTAAGATCCAGCTATACCCATTATGCCAGAGGGAAAAATGATCCTTCTTTAGAGCAGCCCAACTGTGAATGATTATTTATCACCATGTTGTGTGTCTCTCAGATTATTACATGATTGGCACTTTCTTCTGCTACCAAAACAAACACAACGGAAAGAAAAGATAGAAAAGGAAGTCAGAGAAGTAGGGGTCCTGGTTATGAATCTAGTAGAGTCCTCTCTTTATTTTACCAATGACAGTTGGAAATGAGTGCATTCCAGCTCCAGGTTTTGGGTCAGGTTTTCGAAAGCACTCAGCACTGGCTTAACTCCATTGAAGTCACTGGGAGTTTTAATGCGAGCAGAATTAGATCAATGCTGAGTCACTGCTTTCAGTTCGACTCGCTATGTCAACAGTGACCATGTTTGAAAATCCTTCCCTTTATGTCAGCCTTATCACACATTGAGCCTGACTTGTAGCGAGAGCCCCTTCTAGCTCATACACTCAGTATGTGGCTAACAGCGCATTCTCATTTTCCAGACTGTGAGAGACAGTGGTGGCAGTTAAAAAGTCAACATTTGCCAACAGTTATTACAAAGAGGTATCTGAGATATCAGTTTCCCCCTCTATGCTTAAAATATTGCTCTGTGTGTGTGTGTGTGTGTGTATATATATATATATATAGTGATGTTTTCATGGCACATATGCTAAAGCTGGTAGGCTTTACGAGGTAGGCTTCTGTTTATTGTGAAAATTGAAAAATTCCCATTATTTTAACCATTTAAATTCTGCAACACTTTGGAGACCCACTATGCGCCCTTCCCCTCCAGAGCTCCTAACCCACAGTTTGGAAAATGATGACCTCAAGAATACCATGAAAACTGTGATGAAGTTACACTGGCAAATATTTTACAAGGAAAGATGAAAAAGAGCTAAATATTTCTATGAATGTTTGAAAGGTGTAAACACTAAGGAGGCAGAGGAATTATTTAGCATAATTATTTAGCAATCTGGAACTAATGTGATGAAATCAGAATGGGAACATTTAGACTGAATATCAGGAAAAATGTTCTGACAGCAAGATCTACTGTACTGTCAAATAATCTCCCAACAGATGTAGTAGAAGCCTCTGTTGCGCTGACATATATTACTGCTATTTTTAAGTGTCACAACGTGTGCTAGAATGGACAAAACACAAATAATTGTAAAAGAGGGAACTGTATTTCATTTGCAGGGATGGATTAGATGACCTTTTTTTGTCATTAATCACAGGACCCAAAAGTTTTCTAGGGGTATCTCAAAAAAAGAAAAAAAAATACAAGATCTGGGCCCTGCAATAACAAGGGGATAACAAGACAGTAGTCAGGGGATGAAAAAAGACAAGATGATGATGATAAAATAACCATCTAGCACCTTAAGGTAAAACCTGGGACATGATAACTCATTGAGAGTCAGTGCACAGCATGGTGGAGTAAAGAACTGGTTTGCTTTGTTGATGTCTGTCTTGACTAATTTCTTGTCGGCTTTGAATAAGAAGTGGGTGTGACAGTTCTCAGGGAGCCCAGGACTATGAGCCATGTTGTTACCCTCCTGCATCCAGTGAGAGAGACTTGCTGTGTGCGAGCTCCCTGACACCGCCAGCCTGTTAGCCACTCAAATAATCACCTCCGAGCAATGCTAGCCCTCACTTTGCTTTTTCAGGTTAACAATAGGGCACCTCTTTGAAGCATTCCTCTGTGATATCCAGCCCCTGACACTGGCTACTCACAGCAATTTCAGGTTTGTTATCCCCAGCAAAATAGAGAACACATGGGCTTGTTTGATTCAGCTGAGGATCAGTTCCTATAAAACATCACTGCACTGAGATATATTTAGAGTGAAAACAATCATAAGTTTATTACCAAAGGTTAAGATTTAAGAGATAGTGAGTAAGGACAATGGAAACAGAAAAGTTATACATAAAACAAAATCAATACATGCTTTCTAGAGCCTAAATTAACATTAACAGGCTAAGCATCTACTAAAAGCAGTCTGATTTCACCCAGAGCTTTCTTGAAGTGTTTCCATCAAAGATTGGTTGGGACCCCATTTTCATGTTTGTAATCACACTGCCCGATTAATTCCTGAGGTGCAGGATGAAAAGGTGTCCTTTTATCTTCTCCTGGTATACTCCAAAATTCATTGGTTTGTCCCCAGAGTCAGGATGACCTCCCCACGCTCCTTCCCCACCCACCCCATAGTTTACTCTCTGGTGTCCTGACTCTATGTTGATTTCACATCCTCCTGTTGAATTCTTATGGAAATGGGGCTTCCATTGTGTTGGCTTACAATGCTTAAATTACATGTGAACAGATGCAGACAGGTGAGGTGATTATGCATCCTTTGATATATTTTCAGTGTATGCATAAACACACACACACACAACTTCTTACATGGTATTTGTAGATACATTTCACAATGATATGAATGACCAGCATGAGCATGTTTTTTCTCGAAGACCTTGCATGACATTCTTTATGGATAAATACTATGATAGTGGTGTGGTGAGTTTGTCAGGCTGATTAGGAATTGCTCTTAGACCAGTGAACCCTTGGAATGTTGGCAGTGAGGGGTTCTTAGGGTCATACCTCCCCTCTTACAATGATGCAGTATGGTCAGCCTCTGACTGATCCATAGGCATCGGTTCATAACCCTCTTGCCTGGACAGGGCCTCTGCCTCTATATTTTTCTTGTCTGTTAATGTGCACAATTTCTATGTCATATTCTTGGATAGTGATGCTCCAAAGTAGCAGTTTGGAATTGGTTCCTTTGGTTCGATGTAACCACACCAGCGTGGAATGGTCTGTCAGGACCCTACAGTTTCTGTTAAATAGATAAGACCTTAACTGCTTGACAGCCCATACAATTGCATAACAGTCTTTTTCTCTGACAGAATAATTCTGTTCAATGGATGTCAGTTTTTGTTTAAGAAGGCAATGGGATGCTTTTTTTTACCTTCCCCTATTTTACTTACTGGGCTTTTATTAAGGATGATTTTCCTGATGCTGTCTAGGGAGGTGTCTGCACTTTGCTGAAAACTCATGGCTTCTGTCAGCAGTAAGAGCTGTCTCAGGTATGGGGGTGAGTGACTCCTCTTAGAGACACATTGTTATTCTCTGCTGAATATGAGCTGGAGGAGTTCCCTCCCCCGTTAGCTGCCTTTCCTGCTTCACAGTTCACTTCTGGGAACTCAGCTACATATACCTTGTTGCTATTGGAGACAATATTACCATCTTTGGCCATTGATACTACATAATTCCAAATCAACTCATCAGCTGGTAAATTTTCAAGAACCCCCACATTCAAAGTATATCATAAAACTTTCCTCTCCAATTCAATGGAGGCTAAAGGCCCCGTGACCTTTAATAATAGGAGACATACCTATCTCCTAGAACTGGAAGGGACCTTGAAAGGTCATTGAGTCCAGCCCCCTGCCTTCACTAGCAGGACCAAGTACTGATTTTTGCCCCAGATGGCCTCCTCAAAGATTGAACTCACAACCTTGGGTTTAGCAGGCCAATGCTCAAACCACTGAACTATCTCACACCCTTAAACTGTCTGACACCTAGCAGGCTCACTTTTTCCACAGGGAGCAAGCTGCTTTCCTGAATCACATCTCTCCTGACTAGGGAGATCTGATCACCAGTGTCTCACCAGCCTTGGCAGACTTTGCCATTCACCTTGGCACCTTTGATAAACTCTTTGTCAACCTCCAATAAATCAGTCCTCACAAAATTCACTAGGATCCCCTCAGGCACCTACAGGGGTCCTGAATCTAAGGTAGCACCATTAACCTCGGCTGAACAGGGTTTATATTTGGATTCCCCCTGCTTACGGCAATCTCTTCTCATGTGCTCAGTGAAGCCACATGAATATCACTTTCTTGGACCATTCTCCTGTGATAGAGGCCTGTAATTATGATTACCAGGAGGAGATTAGTTCTTGGATGGTGGGTCCCTGGACTCACCACAGTCCTTCCCCCCCCCCCCCCAGGAAAAAAAGGATCCCCAATTTACACTGGGCTTCTGTCCTTCCTTCCAGGGTTTGCACTCACAGGATGGTCTTCTTGCAGTAGGAATCAGTAATATTAGTTGCCTCTTGTACAGTGGCAGGGGGTTTAGCCCAAATAGCCACTTTGATTTCTTCAGTACATGTACTCAGGAATTGTTCCTGTGCAAAGAAGTCAAATAGTGGTAGTAATTCCCCTTCCTTTTTCCCCTGCTTTTTAAAATTAAATATCACATTCTATACACACATACTCTATGACTCATCTTATCATGCTTGCTGAGATTCCTAAATCTTAACCAATTTCACCCTCGGGGGTGGTTTGAAACCTTTGCGACACAGCTTTTTTTAAACTCCTCGCATTTCAATGCTTCCCCCATTTCCATCTCGTCAAACACTTGCAGTACTTTACCCGAGTTTGGAGATAAGCCTGGAATCTTCTGGAATCTTATGCAGTTCCCATATTCTTTCAAAAGTGGTGAGAAACTTTTCAATACAATCTGTTTCTCTGTATGCAAGGCACAGATTTTCCTGGCTGGATGATCCTTGGGGAGTATTACCCATAGCCTGAGGGCTCTATCCTTGTTTGTCCATTAGGCTCAGGCTACACAGCCACTCCTTCTCTTTTCCTTGGGCTTCTTTCTCTTTTAGTTCAATGGTTTGCTGATATGCAGCTTCTTGCTCTTTGGCTCTCCATTCAGCTTCCCATCTCTGGTGCTCTCATTCCTTGTCCACTTTCTCTGTCTCCAATCTGGCCACTGCTAACTTCATGGCTGTTTTGCTGAGGGTTGTATCGGGCTGGATGTCTGCGCCTGCACTCCCACTGTCCTTGCTCATTTTGGGGGTTTCTTTAGTTCTATTTTCCTTACCTGAAATAAACAAAAAAATAAAAAATAAATAAAAACTGTAACCTTTTCTTTGTCTGGTCCCAACCTTCTCATGTGTGAATCTTGTAGGATCCAATTTACCAGTCCTTGGAGCATGATCCTTAGCTAACCAGCGAACTAGGTGTGTGATCTTGCCACAACTATACTACTGTGATAATTCTCAAGGTGCCCAGGATCGTGAGTCGCCTTGTTACCTGACAGGTTTCAGAGTAGCAGCCGTGTTAGTCTGTATCCATAAAAAGAACAGGAGTACTTGTGGCACCTTAGAGACTAACACATTTATTTTTGCATAAGCCCACGAAAGCTTATGCTCAAATAAATGTGTTAGTCTCTAAGGTGCCACAAGTACTCCCGTTTTTGTTACCTGACTGCCTCCAGCAAGAGAGAGACTTGCTGGTGCTTATCTGGATGTCAGCTCCAGGACGCCTCCAACCTGTTAGCCACCTAAACAATCTTTTCAGGGCAATGAACATAAGAACGGCCATACTGGGTCAGACCAAAGGTCCATCAAGCCCAGTATCCTGTCTGCTGACAGTTGCCAATGGCAGGTGCCCCAAAGGGAATGAACAGATAGGGCATGGATCACTTGATGATAACCTGTCACCCCATCCCAGCTTCTGGCAAACAGAGGCTAGGGATACCATTCCTGCACATCCTGGCCAATAGCCATTGATGGACCTATCTTCCAGGAATCTATCTAGCTCCCTTTTGAACCCCATTATAGAATTGACCTTCTCAACACCCTCTGACAAGGAGTTCCAGAGGTTGACAATGTGTCACGTGAAAAAATACTTTCTTGTGTTTGTTTTAAACCTGCTACCTATTAATTTCATTTGGTGGCCCCTTGTTCTTGTATTATGAGAAGGAGTAAATAACACTTCCTTATTTACTTTCTCTATACCACTCATGATTTTATAGACTTCTATCATATCCCCCCTTAGTCGCCTCTTTTCCAAGCTGAAAAATCCCAGTTTTACTAATCTCTCCTCATACAGAAGCCATTCCACACCCCTAATAATTTTTGCTGCTCTTTTCTGAATCTTTTCCAATTCCAATATATCTGTTTTGAGATGGGGCGACCACATCTGCACGCAGTATTCAAGGTGTGGGTGTACCAGGGATTTATACAGAGGCAATATGATATTTTCTGCCTTATTATCTATCCCTTTCTTGATGATTCCCAACATTCTGTTCACCCTCATTGCTAGCCCTTACTTTGATTTCAGGGTAACAATGGTGCACCCTGGTCCCCAAGCCCCTTTGAAGTGTTCCTTTGCGATATCCAGCGCCTGACATGGCTACTCACAGCAATTCCAGGTGTGCTATCCCCAACTGGATGGTGAACACAGTAGCTTGTTTGATAGAGCTGTGGCTCAGCTCCTATGTAGCATCACAACACTGAGATATATGTATGGAGAAAACAATGATAGATTGTTAAGATTGAAGAGTTAGTGAGGATAATGGAAACAGAAAAGTTACCTATAAAGCAAACACAATACACACTTTATAGAGACAAAAATTAACTTTATCTGTCTAAGTCTTATTTCACCCAAGCTTTCTTGCAGGGTTTCCAACCAAGGCTGGCTGGCATCCTGTTGTCATGAATGTAATCACACTGCCTGATTACTTCCTCAGGTGTAGGAAAAAAGAGTGTCCTATTGCCTTCTCCTAATACCCCAAAGTTCATTGGTTTTGGGTCCTGACTCTGTGTTAACTTAACATCTTCATATTGATTTTATGTGCAAACGGTGCTCCCACTGTGTTGGTGTGCGATGCTTAATTTATATGTGGACTGAGGCAGACAGGTGAATATAGATCCATTGTCTAGCAAAAATCTGTTTGTTAACCCAGCCTGGATTCAGACTTTTAGGAACACATTTTCAATGTGTACACACACACACACGCACACGCACACCCCCCCCCCCCCTTCTTACATGGTATTTATTTTATTTTCACGAAGCTATGAATGACCAGTGTGATCCTGGCTTTTCTTGAAGACCTAGTATGACACTCTTTATGGATAAATGCCGTGAAAGCGGTGTGCTAGGTGGAGTGAGTTTGTCAGGCCTGTTAGTGGTTGTTATTACAGAATAGTGAATCCTTTGCTAGTTGACAGTGGCAGGTTCTTAGGGTGATGGTAGTTCTGGAGGAAGAACTTGTGTAATGGTCTTGCACATCAGTGGAGAAAGGGCATTCTAAGCATAAAGAGCAGCGTGGAAGAAAACCACCCATTTCTGGATTGTATAGTATCGTTTACAATCCCTAGAAGCCCCAGGTTGTGGAACTGAACTGATAAAGGCGTATACTATCATAGGGCTTGGCTACACTTACAAGTTGCAGCGCTGGTGGAGGCTTTCCAGCGCTGCAATTAACACCCCGTCCACACTTGCAGGGCACAACCAGCGCTGCAACTCCCTGGTTGCAGCGCTGGCTGAAAACCCATCCGGGTTGGGGTATAAGGAGTGCAGCGCTGGTGACACCAGTGCTGCTCAGCAGGTGTGGACACTCACCAGCGCTTTACCTGTCCTCCAGGGAATAAGGAGCTATCCCAGAATTCCTGTTCAGCCACTCTGCACATCAGTTTGCACTCTACTGCTCTTGCCTCAGGTGACCCGCCCTTTAAATGCCCCGGGAAATTTAAAAATCTCCTTCCTATTTGCTGCAGCCAGGTGTGGAGTGCAATCAGTTAATCAGTTACAGGTTACAGGTAACCATGCCTCCACGCGGCAAACGAGCCCCAGCATGGAGCACTGGTGAAGTGCAGGACCTCATCAGTGTTTGGGGTGAGGCATCTGTTCAGGCACAGCTGCGCTCCGGCCGTAGGAATTATGATATCTTTGAGCAGATAGCAAGGGACATGCTGGATAGGGGCCATCAACGGGACGCACTACAATGCAGGGTGAAAGTTAAAGAGCTGCGGAGTGCCTATTACAAAGCCCGCGAGGGTAATCACCGATCCGGAGCTGCTCCCACGACCTGCCGTTTTTACAGGGAGATGGACAAGATACTTGGGGGTGACCCCACTGCCAATCCCAGGGTAACGATGGACACTTCTGAGCAGGCTGGGGGACAGGAGGAGGAGGAGGCTGCGGGGGGGAGAGGAAACCGCGAGTGAAGCTCCTGGGATGGGGGAAGAAACCGCAGATTCCCTGGAGGCATGCAGCCAGGAGCTCTTCTCAAGCCAGGAGGAAAGTACCCAATCGCAGCAGCCAGCAGTTGCAGAAGGACAAGCAGAGGAGCGGGGTACCGGTAAGCGGCTTTTATTTTCTGGGTGGAAATGTTTCTGGAGAGGAAGGGGGGTTATGGATGCATGCATGGCAGCGTCTAGATGTGGAATAGCCCGTTGATGTGGTCTATCACGTCGGTAATCTGCTTCAGTTATCTCAGCAAAAGCTTCATCCAGAGCGTGGGCAATATGCTTGCGCAGGTTTATAGGCAGAGCCACTGTGTCCCTTGTCCCAGTGACGGTGGCGTCCGCGCCACTCTTCGGCCAGTGGGGGGGGGACCATTTCTGAACACAGGCACGCCGCATAGGGTCCCGGGCGGAATCCACATTGCTCTAAAAGAGCCCCCCGCTGTTCCCTAGTGACTCGCAGTAGGGAAACATCTTCCAGGATTAAGTCCTGTGAAAAATGTTGGGAGACTCTTTAGTGAAGAGATAGGGAGATAAGATCACCCCTGCATCTGCATCTTCACTCAACCCCTCTAGCACTCCAGATTACCCGAAGCAACCAGCTCCCCTCTCACTCAAGCCCCTCTTCTCCCTATATAAGTAAACACTCCTCACTCACCATTTCGTGGCTTCTGTTGTGTTTTCCTTTTGGGATAAAGAATGCAAGTGAGAACTTGCAAGTGAGAACTCCTCAGTGTAACAATTCATGTCTGGAGATAGTGGATACAATGCTGCCCGTGTTAAATGTTGTCATTTCTGTGTCTACAGTGACCTTGACTGGACTGCCCAGATGTTCAACATCACAGAGGCTTCAAAATTTGAGAAAAAATCCCCGAAAGAGCAAAGAGGACATGCTGAAAACTGTTCTTCAGCACTCTGCTACAGAGAGAAAAGAATTGAAGGAGTGGCGAGAGAAAGAAAGCAGGACCCGCCAGAGAAATGCAGTGGCCAAGAGGAAAAGCACGGAGCGGCTGCTAAGCATCCTGGAGCGCCAAGCGGAGTCTATAGAGTCACTCGTTGCCATGCAAGCAGAGCACTACCGTGCTACTCCCCCACCCGCCCCGTCCTTTGTGCCTTGTGCCCCAATGTCAGCTCAAACCACCTTTCCCCAGCATCCAGGCTCTTACCACCACCAGCTGCCTCCAACACCTGTACGTTCCCCAACCAGCCCTGATACCTACCACCACCCTTACCCTCTGCATTCAACCCCCATCACCATGCAGTATATGAACCCTGAAGTGCAGGATTCATTAAACAGCAATCCAGACATGGCATATGCAAACTTGTGACTGTACAGTTCACCAACCCACAGCATTGCCCTCTTGTGTTAATGAAATGTTGTGTGTCTGTCTGTCTGTCAAGGAAGTTTTTTTCTTTTCAATAAAACAATTCTTGGCTTTGAAAACAGTCTTTATTATAGCAGATAGTGAAAGATACCTTAGCCCAGTAAAGAAAGAGGCACTGCAAATGATATTATTATTATGGATAATAGAATAACAGTGTAAGCAGTGCAATTCACTCCCATGCAAGGCAGCAAACATTACTGTTGGCTTTCAGCCTCAAATTCTTCCCTCAAGGCATCCCTAATCCTTGAAGCCCTGTGCTGGGCCTCTCTATTAGCCCTGCTCTCTGGCTGTGCATATTCAGCCTCCAGGACTTGAACCTCGGTGGTCCATGCCTCACTGAATGTTTCACCCTTCCCTTCACAAATATTATGGAGGGTACAGCAAGCGCTTATAACCGCGGGGATGCTGCTTTCCCCCAAGTCTAGCTTCCCATACAAACATCTCCAGCGAGCCTTTAAATGCCCAAAAGCACACTCCACAGTCATTCTGCACCGGCTCAGCCTGTAGTTGAACCGGTCCTTGCTCCTGTCAAGCTTCCCTGTATAGGGTTTCATGAGCCAAGGCAGTAACGGGTATGCGGGGTCTCCAAGGATCACAGTGGGCATTTCGACATCCCCTACTGTGATCTTCCTGTCTGGGAAAAAAGTCCTGCCTGCATCTTCCTGAACAGGCCACTGTTCCGAAGATGCGTGCATCATGCACCTTTCCAGGCCAGCCTGTGTAAATGTCAATGAAACGCCCGCGGTGATCCACAAGCGCCTGGAGAACCATAGAGAAATACCCCTTACGATTAACGTACTCTGATGCCAGGTGGGGGGGGGGCCAGAATAGGAATATGCGTCCCATCTATCGCCCCTCCACAGTTAGGAAACCCATTTGTGCAAAGCCATCCACAATGTCCTGCACGCTCCCTGGAGTCACGGTCTTTCTTAGCAGGATGCGATTAATTGCCTTGCAAACTTGCATCAAAACGATTCCCACGGTCGACTTTCCCACACCAAACTGGTTCCCGACCGACCGGTAGCTGTCTGGATTTGCCATCTTCCAGATTGCAATAGCCACCCGCTTTTCCACCGTCAGGGCAGCTCTCAATCTTGTGTCCTTGCGCCGCAGAGTGGGGGCGAGCTCAGCACACAGTCCCATGAAAGTGGCTTTTCTCATACGAAAGTTCTGCAGCCACTGCTCGTCATCCCAGACTTCCATGACGATGTGATCCCACCACTCAGTGCTTGTTTCCCGAGCCCAAAAGCGGCGTTCAACGGTGCTGAGCATTTCCGTGAATGCCGCAAGCACTGTAGTGTCACACGCGGCAGACAAATCCATATTGATATCATCGTCGGACTCCTCACTGTCACTTTGGAGCTGAAGGAATAGCTCGACTGCCAAACGTGTTGTGCTGGTGACACTCATCAGCAGAGTCCTCAGCAGATCGGGCTCCATTTGCCACAGAAATCGCGATTCACAGAGAGTAACAGAAAGACACTCACAATGGCGCCAAACGCTGCCGGAATGAATGCTGGGATGTGAAGCGATGCACCACGGGGCGCTGGCAAACAGGAAGCGGAATGACCCGCACACTTCCTTCCCCTTCCCACAATACTCAGCGCCAAAATGGGACGAGGTGCTCTGTGGGATAGCTGCCCACAATGCACCTCTCAATACAGCGCTGGAAAGTGCTGCAAGTGTGGCCACACTGCAGCGCTGGTAGCTGTCAGTGTGGCCACACTCCAGCGCTGGCCCTTACACAGCTGCATGAGCAGCGCTGTAACTCCCAGCGCTGCAACTTGTAAGTGTAGCCAAGCCCTTAGGAACATACGAATTGCCATACCAGACAGACCAGGTTCCATCACATACAGTATGCTGCCTCCAACTGTGCCAGATGTTTCAGAAGGAGGTACAAGAAGCCATAAAAACAAAAAGGAGTCCGGTGGCACCTTAAAGACTAACAGATTTATTTGGGCATAAGCTTTCGTGGGTAAAAAACCTCACTTCTTCAGATGCATGGAGTGAAAAGTATTTTTCACTCCGTGTTGTTTTTGTGGATACAGACTAACACAACTACCTCCTGATACAAAGAAGCCATAGGCAGTTATGAAATAACTTGACCCTGGGGAAAGTTTCTTCCTGATCCTCATCAGCTAGAAGCTGATTTTGCCCTGAATCATGAGGGTTTCTATCCCTTCCAAAACTATAGCTGGTTATTATTTTAAACTCCTTTCTATTTTATCTCTGGGTGTCCTCATTATTCATAGAAATGTCCAATCCTTTCTTGAATCCTGCTAAATTCTTGACCTCAATGACATCTTGTGACAATTATTTCCTCAGGAGACTTGTGCTTTTTGCAAATAAGTATTGGCTTTTGTTCGCTGAAATTTGCTGCCTTTCAGTCGGTACGACCCAGGAAGTGCAGTTTACTGTTTGTGCATATTAAGTTTGTTTTTGAGTTTGTTTCTGGGTACATTTGAATTTAAATTACAAGCACATTTTTATTGATCAGAATTACGTGCCGTATTTACTCATGACCTTGTTTGTCAGGTGGTGGGGTCTTTTTTTAGAGCTTTCTGCCTGACAGTTTTATTTTGTTGCTTAGGCGCCCTTGAGTTGCTATGGTAATGGAGTGTGCTGCTGCCACTGCTGCATGCTAGGAAGATGGAAGCATGACTACTTTCATCTGAGGAAATTTAAAGTGCTGAAATATTGATGCAGGTGTTGAGGAAGAATGCCTGTGACAGAAAATTAGACACTGAAGATAGGAAACAAAAATATAACTGTGTGTGTGAAGATGCTGCTTATTACCACAATGTATTGCTCCCAGGTACCTGAAGTGCTATTCTACCAAAAGGTGGAGAGGAGCTCATAATTGCCTTGTATGAGGAGGAAGTGATGTTGGCTCAATTGTATCTACTATATCAGTGTGACTGCTGCTGTGATGACCAAGGCCCAAGTCTACAACACAGTCTATGTGAATGTGCAGGCAAAATGATTCAAAGTCCCCTAATGTCAATAGGAGTCTGTTTAGGTGTAGGGGTCTGCCAAATGGCATCCCCTTACAGGATCATGGTCTGAGGGTCTGATTTTCATTTACACTAAGGCCACTTTACACCACTCAGGCAGTGCAAAGGGGCTGTACAATGAGTGCAAATGTAATTTATTGTTGCTTTACACTGCCAGAGCATTGATGTATCTCAGGTATGTCATTGATTTCATGGTCCATTTGTCTAAAAATTCTCCCTTGAGATGGCCCATGAAGAGGTTGGCATATTGGGGAGCCATCCTGGTAACCATGGCTGTTCCCATGGTTTGGACAAAAGGTTTGTTTTGTTTTGGAATATAAAATTATTATTGATGATAATTAAATGAATGAGTTTGGAGATGTGTTTGGGGTTGACATCTGAGTGCTGTCCATTGTCTTTGATGCAGAGAGCAATGTTGTCATGGGGAGAGATGTTGGTGTATAGGGCATGGACATACATGGTGTCAAGGATGGTATTCTGAGGGAGGTTGTTAATGTTGCGGAGTTTCTGGAGGAAGTTGGCTGTGTCCTGTGTTCTCTGCAAGCTGCGCGATTGGGCAGCTGCCCAGGAGAGATTCAAGTGTGGCGCAGCTGATTAGCAGAGCCGCGCACATCTGGCAGCGTGTGTTCAGGTGCAGCCATGTTGCTCTTTCAGCTGCTCCTGCTGGCTGTGCAGAGTGTAGGGGGGGCGGTGCTGATGTCAGGACGTCCTGCTCGCCTCGCCCCTGTACCCCATCTCTGCAGAGTAGGGCAGAGGGGGTTAGTCCGGCTCAGGACTCAGAGTTGCTGCCGTCTGAGGTCTGAAGACTCCAGCCTCCAGGCAGTGAGTGTCTCTTTTAAAAAGAGACAGCACACAGTCTCTGAGACTTCCCCAGCAGCAAGCTCACACTGTCTCTGTCTCTCCCTCCCCCCTGCCCACGTACCCCATCTCTGCAGAGCGGGGGCAAAGGAGATGGGGCTCAGGACACAGCAGGAGAGCTTTTAATGGGTGCCCTAGAGATAGCACATGGCATCTCTCAGAAACTTCCCCACCAGCGAGTACACACACTGTCTCTGTCTGTCTCTCTCTCACTCACACTCACACACACACACACACACTCACTCTCGGTCTCTTTCACACTCACCTCCCAACACCTACTTGTATTATTATTGTTGTTACTTCTTGGTACTTCCTACAATGCACATCTATTCTCTGTAATTTTATTTTTATTTTAGTGTTTTGACTGGTCTATGCATTTCATAATTTTTATTTCTCTTGCATTTAAATTCTTTGAGTAGTGAGTTCTAAAATGCCTAACCTGTCCTGGCTGGAGTAATTATCTCTATGGTAACTTTTTAAAAATACATATTATATCTAATTTTTTTGTTTACACTGGTGGCACACATCCGAATATACTTTGGTGCACATAACAAAATTTATTCTGCACATGGATGGAAAAATTAGAGGGAACATTGTTTGTGTCCTGAAGGAAACTGGCCCTTTGGGTGGTGAGTGATTTGAGGATGGTTTCTATGAGTCCAAATATTCCACAACAGCCCTCGGCACTAGGATGGCTCTTCAGTACACCAGCCTCTTCCTGGGCCACTTCGAGGAAGAATTTGTTGGCAAATGCATCATGAAACCTAGGACTATAGGGGTGTTAACTGCTCAAATCACCCTGAATGTTCTCTTGCGTCAAGTGTTAACCCTTATCTGTTCCACCTTGTATTTTGCTATGACACGCTGAGTAACTTCCCCAGACTTGAAGAAGAGCTCTGTGTAGCTCAAAATCTTGTCTCTCTCGCCAATAAAATATATTACCTCACCCACCTTGACTAATATTATTTATATGGCATTTTGATAGTTTGGGATGTTTTATAACAGATCAAATGTGCTACTAAGCAGAGGAGGAAATATAGGTGGGGACAGATTTAAAGAGAACTTAGAAGGTGAGAGGGAGATGCTCAAAATGTATGGAGAAGAAAAAAGAGAGAAGCCACTGCAGAAATTGAAGAAAGGGGAGAAATATTCAGGGTGATGGGAAATGGAAAATGATTGGAGCAGCATTTTAGATGGACGGAGGGCTAGAGATTTGGAAAAGGAATGCTGTAGGTTGAAAGGAGGTATAGAAAAGGAGAGGAAAATGCAGTTTAGCAAACCATTTGAGAAGGAATTAGCAGAGATGGTTTTGAATATTAAGGAGAAGCTGTCAATAATGAGTGAATGTATACTGTCAGTACTGGACTGAAATCCAAAGTTTCCAAGAGAAATTGTTCCATTGACTTACGATCAGGTCCTAACTGTGGCACTGATAGATCCCTGAGATCACTTCAGGCAATGATAGATCTGACACTGGGTTATGTTTTTCCTGGGTAAAATGAATAAAAGCTAATGATTTAAAATGTATTTTTGCACCTGGGTGAAACTGGGGACAGTTTTAATGGGGAAGCATCTGGGAAATAGTAGAAAGAACAAGTTCTTGGTTGTTGGGATTTTTTTGTTTTGTTTTGTTTGAACTGTCTCTGGTGTTTTCTTGTGTTTGCCTGTTCAGGAACTTTAGGTTATGGGAGGTTTTCCACTAGGCGGAGTCCAAGTGCCCTAAGGGCCATGCCAAGTGCTGTTGCCAGAAAGTACGTAGGAGTCTGTCTTGTGAAAGGAAAATGGAAACCGGGGGGGATTGGTATGTTTCTGACCTAGTCGCAATGAAGCCAAAGTTTTGGTGTCATCGAGTTACGTGCGAATATGCAATGCTGCAGGATAGTGATTTAGGATTTCCTAGGTTCGGATGGATTTTTATAACCTTTGGGGTACCTGGCTTCCAGCCACTGTGCTGAGGATATTACTATGAATATTTTCATGAGATTTACTATGGAAAATGATGTTGCCTAATTGTAGAAAGATGTTTACATAACTTGCCTCAGATCAGCTCTACCTCCATTAAGTCACATGTTAGTATAATTTAGATTTTACATAGCACAAAGTAATGTGTCTTTGGAACGTAATTTGAATATTTGTGTTATGCCTCATCTTTTGAGCCTTTCTAAGGGGTGTTACTATTGTTCTTTGCCTGGTTTCAAGGGAAATAAATAAATCTGTTTCTGATTGGCATGCTTCCTGTTCTGCAGTGGACTTTTGATTGATTTACATTCTCTTTACTGGTGATGATGAACGAACGATGCAGCCTAGTGTGTTTAAAATTATATACTGTGTGATAGATCCCCATGAACGTGAAACATTGAGACATCCAACAGTAAAATTCAACAAACAATGTTAAAAATACTGCATTTGTACCATATTGCCATGAGGCACAAATACATATTTTTTTCAGAGGGCCTAAAGAGATCAGTATAGCTCATTTAACACATCTTAATTTGTTAGGATTATGTTGACCAAAATTAATTAGTTTTGGCTTCTGAATCTAGGTCAATTTAATATTTACTCTGCTTGAAAACTGCTGTGAATAAACCATATTGAATCAATTCAAAGCAGATAAAATGTGCACAATCTCTGAAAATGAGATATTTATCTCATAGAATAGTTGTTCCAGTGACTCTGCACTTGGCATATCTGGGGGAAATCAAAGCTATTTGTTATCTGAGTGTAACTACGGAAATATATTCAGTTTCACAGAGAACAGAAACTACATGTTTGTGATCCATTTCACCTTTTTTAAAGCTGCATGATTATACTTTCTATTAATTCCGATAAAGCACATAAAACAAGACTAGAACTTTCATGATGCAGGCCATATTTGTATTTTCACTCAGCTTTGCATTTCTGGGGTCTGACACTGCTTTAGCTAGACACATATGCCAGTTTTGAATTTCAGATGTTGCTAAGCCCTAAGACCAGTAAATGTGTACAATAGTTTTAAAAAAATCCACCAAACATAAACATACCTTTTTAAGAATATTGAGATCAGAAACAAGTATGAAAAGCTTCATGTAGAATACTATATCATAAGTAATAACAATGGTGGTGGTAGTTATTTCTATATGTAGCAGCCATTCAACAGCTTGTGTATTTATCAAAATGTTGTAAAAACATTATTTATTTTGGTAATTCCTTTTGCACCCATCATTGTGATATTTGAGCACTTTAGAGATTAAAATGAACAGCTGTTGCCAAAATGGTCACTGATGAAGCTCACCCTTGCCTGCACCCAGTTCCCTCACCCGCTGATGAGATTAATGCCATCAGGCTATGAGGCCTAAACTGTGGAATATGAAACTTGCTCTCCATCCTAAAAAAACGTAACATGCAGTATAGTGACCCACAGAAGGGACTGAGCTTGAGAGCTGAGGGGTCTGCGCCTAGACTACTCTGCCATTCTCCTTTTTAATTTCATCCCTGGGGGAAGACAGCAAGAACTTTCTTCTGGAATGCTACCGTTGCAAGTGGGCAAAGGCAAAGACAGACACTCTGAGCCTAAGATAGTCAGGTCTGCGACCTTTCAGGGATTTTTGGATGATAACTGAATTGCATCCAGAAGAGGACTTTGGTAACCAGCTCAGAGCACAGAGTTAAAGGTGTTGCATGCACACCAGCTTGCTCAACTTTAGACGCAGGTGACAATATTTTACTCTAGCTGAAGCTTCACAGTGACCGTCAAGGGCAGTCCTAAATGACACACATTACAATAGCCCAGCCTGGAGATGACAAAGCATGATACTGTGGGTTAAGTGAAGATGATAAAAGGCACATGGCTGAGATCTACCCATCCAGGAGCACTGATGTGTCTAACAAAAGCTTTACATTCTGATTGCAACATACCCTTCTGGGCTTGCCCTCCTCCACTCACTCCCCTGAGAGGCAGATTATACTATGCGACTGCAACAGAGCGTACAGTATCATAAATAATACCACAATGAAACTTTAAAACCTGGTTTAGGAGCAGGCACAGGGCATCCTTGTACATCTCAGCTGACTTACTGAATGTGTCTTTCATTTTAGTATTTGTTAGGAATTTATATGTGTTTTTCTCTGACTTTTCTTCTATTTCTTCTGATACAGCTGCATCAGTGTTCCATTTTGCCATTGGGCACTCAATGGGTTAACAGTTTTCCTGTAATTGCTCTCGTTGTCTCTTTGATCTTGCATTTGTTCTCAACCAACAGTATTAGTTACATTTGTGGTCATTAGAATCATAGAATCATAGAATCTCAGGGTTGGAAGGGACCTCAGGAGGTCATCTAGTCCAACCCCCTGCTCAAAGCAGGACCAAACCCAACTAAATTAGAGCTATATGAAGCTTTGCTGCAAAATTGGAAACACTCCCTAAACATACCCCCCTTTGAATTCACTTAGCTTCTGTGAAAAACGTGTTGTTTCCAACCACATTATTTTTGTTTGCAGAAGTGTTACTGAAAAATGACCATGAAATTGTTTGCATTGTTCAGATGTGGATGCAAATTTCAGTGCAGATTTTCACAGGGCATTTTTGAGTTGGCTTCACTGGGACTAGACATAGAGCTGAAGTCACATGGTGGTGTTTCTGGTTCCCCGATTGGTTGAGACTACCCCTATAAGCTCTGGAGCAGCATCAGAAACAATCTGGACTCATGTTCTTCTTCTTTTCAGAGACAGCATGACTCATATATTTGCCTAGTGAAAGGAAAACATTGATTAGAAGATAATATCTGAGACACGTTGAAATGTTTCCGTGACCAACAGGCATGCATTTTCAATTCATGGTCGAGTCTCAGAATGTGCACAGTTCCATTTGCCTGCAAACATGCACAATTAGTGAGATTTGCCTGCAAACTGTACATAGTGCCTCTTGTGTGCAATAGATTTCATCTAGCAGTGGCTAAAAGTTTGCTGTGCCTAAAATCATTCACAACATTTAACTCATTAAAAAAGTGGGCAAAATCTTCAAAAATGCATGCCACATTTATTCAGCCTCAGAAAGAGCCTGATTTTCAAAAGTGCACAACATGCCCAGCAGGTCCCAGCAGGACTAAACTGGTAGCTAGCTGCTCAGCACTTTTGAAAGTCAGCCCACTTGTTAGGCCCTTTTGGCTTTAGAACGATGCACTTCATTACAGTTTTACGTGATGTTTGGTTGGGTCATTTTTGCTACTTCAGCATGTGTTCCCCAGGTGTACAAGCAGGGTTGGCTTGTGCTGCTGTTCTCACTGAACATCCATAGAGCAGCAGGGTGCAATCTGTCAGTCAATGTAGGATTTATTTAGCAAGACTGATTTATATATATATATATCCATAGCAATTTTTTTAACCAGGTCCTCCTCTTTTTGACCAGTATTACTATGAGTCTGATTCCCCTCTCACTTACATCACTGTAAATCTGGAATAACTCTGGTAGAGCCAATGACGTTTCACTGGTTCAAAACTGGTATGAGAGAGAGGAGAATCTTTTAACCATTTGAGATGCACAGTTTTTATTTCAATTTAATTCTAATGTGCAAAATGTAATAAAAATATCTAATTGTACGTATGCACAAACATCCTCTAGCAGAAATAGGAACAAACTGTTGGCCAAGTCAAATATAGTGAACTGCCGCCCACAGTAGTCAATTTTAGTGGTACAGCAGGCAACTCTCCAATTGATTCGGTTTCATGAGAGAGAACTATCGCTCTTAAACTAAAGTTTCACTTCACCTGACGTGAAATTTCACAGCACCACAATGGGCTCCTAGAATGCAACATTTTACACCCCTTGACACTGAACTGGAGATGCATAGCACTGTCCCCTCCTCTGTTATTCTGTTTGAGTGGGAAGAAGAAAGAATTGCCGCTATCCCAGTCTTGCTATAGCTGGTTCTCCCTTGGAGTGAGCATATCAATAGGGATACACTGGTTGGCATCAGCTGAGGAAGCCATAGGCAGCTATGCCAGATCCCCTTAAACAACTGGAAATGAGTGCATTTGCCAGGTGTGCCCTCTTGTTTTAGTGAAACATCACATGTAGTAAATATTTTTCTGAAGTTTTCACTGTAAAGGTTTTACTTAATATATGAGACTGGCAGACAGAGAGAGAGAGATTGAAGACGCACATACCCTCCCCTTTTGTCGATACAGCATTCGCTTTTTTCTTCCTTTAAGGAAAATACCATTTTGAAATGAAATCATGTCTCTGTTCCCTTTCATTCATTTATTTTAAAGCCACCTACTGACAAGTCCCTTTTTGTCTTCAAAGGGAATTGTGGGCACTTTGCATCATACCCATCAGAAGTAATGATTTCCATTTATTTTTAATGTTCAGGTACAGGTTTTTTGTTATTGCAAGATGAAAATGCATTTGAAGAGGCAGTTGTCTCTCCCTAGTGTGTACTTTTCATCCTCACATAATCAGTGGAAAACAGAAACAACGAAATACTGGTGACTTTTTCCTGTACAAAGATCTCGTTTCATTGAAGTTTCTCTTGCTAAACATAAACAAACTCTGTCTCACTTACTCTTTGCCAGGGTAGTGAATATTCTGCCATTGTCATTGACTGAAATGACACTGAAGCCTCAGGAATGTTTGGAGGGGTTCTTTTTAAATGGGGATCTACAGTCTTTCTTTCAAGTTATTTTGGAACATAATGAACACAGAGAGCAAATGGTCCAAAGACAAATGGACAAATTTGGCCTCTCTCCACCATCACCATGGAGGGCCATAACAGCAAAGGGAACAAGTACAGGAGATTGATGGGAAAGGAGGGTAACAAGACCACCTGCAGAGGGTCTAAACCCTTTTGTTCATCATGGAGCTGGGAGCTATGGTCCCTGGCTGTTCGTTTTTATCTACTGCACAGAGGGTTGTATAGGCAGTAGATCCATGTCTGTTTGGTTATCTCATCCCCATTACTGTAATAGCTGAATGCTTTCCAAGTTCCTCTCTCCCTCCTTCTTCTTTCCCAGGAGAAATGACTTGGTTTATAGGGGATTTGTTTGTTGGTAGGTTTTTGTTTACTTGCTTCTTTATCTCAGCTTGTGCAAGTGAGTGGGTGTGCTGTGTGTTATGTGCCAGTGTGAAGGAATTAATGGGGCAAAGCCAAGTTGGACAAATGAGTTGTGCATTTCGCTCTGGAAGTGGTTAGTTACACATTCAGTTGTACTGCTTGTAAGTGTCAGTGCCATAAGGTGCAGCTGTAGTGACTACTCTGTCTCCTGCACTCTTGAGCCTGCTCCTGTATGGCTAAGCAGATAGGCTGCTCTGGTTTGGATCAGTGAGAATTTTTTCAGGGCGCTGGCTTCATTCCAAGATGTAACGAGTTTTAGTAAGAGACTCTGTATGTTACGAATGTGCGGTATGGAAGTGCCCAGTACATAAGATGGTTACTTGGATTATGTGTTGGAATTAGTATTTAGCCACGTTAAACATGGCAGGCCAGATCCTCAGCTGGTTGAAATCAGTGGAGCTGCCATGAGGAGCTGGTCCAGCTCCTAAGCTAACCAAGCATCAAGCACCTTTCTGGACATGGTGAGGAGAGAGACCTTCAATTAAGAGCTTTTCTACAGTAGGAGGATGCTTTTCTACAGCAGGGGGTTGGACCTGCCTTAGCACCAATTTGTCTTTTGACTAAAGAATGCAGCTAGATCTAAATCTAAATGGTATTAGAGCTACTGATACATGTCTCACTCCCATGTCACAGCTCAAGAATTGTTAATATAGTTCTATATTATAGGAGACTAGTTAGTGGGATCTCTCTATTTTATCCTTACAGTGAGGGAGACCACAATTCAATGTGGAACAATGTCCGCTTGGGGAGATCACTGCAGTGTTTACTTCAGCACCATTAAAATTCACAAGATTGTTTTTCACCTCTGGAAGGGTCCTGGACTGGATGAATCAATTCAAATGAAAGAACCTCCTCAAACCTTCACACAAAATGTGAAAGAAGCCTCTTCTGAGTTGAGAGGAGCCTGAGTAGTGTAGTTCAAATCCAGGTTCAGATCCAAATATCTTCATAGTTAGTGGGTCTCAGATGCAGGTTTTTGACAGGGGCCCAGCTTTAGTTATGAGTTTTTAAAATGTCCAGTTCAGTTTCTTGTCTCATTCAAACTCATGTTCTCACTTTTGACACTTTCCATTCCCTGCTGGAAGCAGAAATGCTAAAAATAAGACAGACCATTTTCACAAGGTTTCCTTCCCCAACTGGCAGACCCAAGACATTTAAAAAATATTGGAGACCTGAGGATCCTGTCAGTTGTGAGTGCACAGCTCCCGTTAGGCTGGCCAAGGGTTGCAGGAGCATAATTGATAGATAAGCAACCCCTACTGAGCTTTATGAGTGTTTATCCATTGATGTTACAAACCTTTTTAGATTCACCATTTACCAGATGTGACACAAACCCTTAAAGACTAAGATTAATATCTATCTAAGATACAGTCTGCATCACTGTAAAAATGAATGAATTTAGCTGCATGATAGCCTTCTGAGGGAGGGAAGGCATGATCAGGGCATAAAGAGATAAAAGCCCTGATCCTGCAAACACATATGTACTTAACTTTAAGCATGTGAATAGTCCCAAGTGCTTAAAGTTAGTCACATGCATGGCTGTTCACAGGATTGGGGCCTGTCCATGTGACTTTGCTTAAGGTCACACAGCAAGTCTGTGGTAAGGTCTGGAATTGAGTCCAGATGTCCCGAGTCTGAAACGATTGCTTTAACCACAAGTCTCCTCCTCTGGTCACTGATTCCCCTTTACTGCTGTAAATTTCAGGTGTCACAAAAGTGACCTATAAAAACAGAATATTAAAATAACTGGCAACATTGCTAAATATTTGTGTGAGAGAGACAAAGTGATTCATAAAGAGAAATGCAGGGAGGCTATATTTTCACTTTCATTTTATTTTTCTCCATTTTATACCATCAATCTTCAGCTGAAAAGATTTAAAACTATTTCTGTACATGTTTCAAATTAGATCCACAACTATAAAATGCCCCATTCTGTAGGGAACCCTTACAAAATTGACAGTTAGCCATATAAATGTGATTTGTAATATTTGCAATAATTCCACTTTAAAACTATTGGGAATACCACAAGTACTGTAAATTCTGTGTGCATTTGTGCCCTAGCTCCAGGAGGAAGAAATGTAAAGCTAAGGGACAACATGCCAGGAGTAAAAGAATACTCCCCAGCTGGAAGAGCGGGAGATGAAGCCAGGTACAAAATTGCCACTTTAGAGCTGCAGCTGCCTTGCTTTGCCAAATTTAAAGGGCCAGTCCCCAGAAAGGCATGCTAAGTTCCTGCTAATGGGCAATCTTGCCCTAGGGGGATTAGCAGGGGCCAGACTGTCAGCAAGGTGTTCCTGGCTGAAGAGGCTGCTTCTGTTCACCACCATCAAAGACAAATATAAACAGTAAACTGCAAGGGCCCTAGTCTCATTTACTCATTGTGGCTCCTTTACTCTGCCAGAGGGGTGTAAAAGGGCCTTTGTGTATATGACAATCAGGTCCCTGGTTTTTAAGGCTCTACCCTGCTGTACTTCATCATTTTATAACCTAACAGATCCACCACCAAATAAAGAGTGATAATAATAGCAGGAAACCCAAATCAAACGCACCACTACCCTACCTCTCATCTTCGTGAAATGTCTGGGAAAATGTTCTGCTGTGATGTCCTGATTAGTGATACAGTATCTAAACTGTATATATACTAGACTAGCATAAATCCATGAACATAGGACATCAGACTGGAAGAGACTCCTGGTTCATCAAGTTCAGTCCTCTGCTATGGTAGGCAACCGCATCATATAATCTCATTCACAAATTGTTCAAGCTTCATCTTAAAACTAGCTAGGTTGTTTGCCCCTGTAACTCCCATTGGGAGGCTGTTCCAGAACCTCACTCCTCTGATGGTTAGACACCTTCTCATTTCCAGCCTGAATGTATTCATGACCAGTTTATACCCACTTGATCTTGTGCCAGCATTGTCCTTTAGCTTAAATAGGTCTTCACCCTCCCTGGTGTTTAACCCTCTGATATATTTATACAGAGCAATCATATCCCCTTTCAGCCAAGCTCTTTTACTCTCCTCTCGGAGGCTAAACAAACCAAGCTCTGTCAGTCTCCTGATTGATTGTTGATTACAAAATAATTAGATTTGATATTTAAAACAAAAACGTGATATTGGCCCCTTCTTCCTGGGGTTATGTGTATGAACATGCAGTGCTTGTGGGTCTACCATTAGGTGATGTTCAGGGGACTCAGTATACAAATGAGCCATAAATTTAGCAGAGTTCAATCTGATCACAGATCTAAGTTAATCACCCAGACTTATTTCCCCCCCCCCACCACTTTTTAGAGAAGAATTTGTTTGACTTTCTCCCTTGTGGTGGATTCGCCTGCTTTAGGGCTTAATTCTGATCTCAGATCTTCATGTTCAAAGTACCAAAAAGGGGAAGCAGTGTGTGAGAGATTAGCAGCAGCCTCTTCTCAAAGGACGAGAAGCTTTGATTTTTTAACTCCCCAAGGCTCCTTTCTTTTCCCCATGAGCTTATTCAGTCATTTCTCTGTTTCCAAATCACCCTTTGATAATTCCTCTCCATGGTAGTAACATGTCTACACAGGTTTTGAAAATCTAGATCAAAGTGCACAAGGGGACTTTTAGTTCCCAGCAGCACTATGGACACTGAGGTTATGTCAGCACTATGAACTAGGGGTGTGATTCCTTGCTTGTTGCACTAGTGTGAGTATAAATAGTGGGTAGTGTGAGTATAAATAGTGGTGTAGTGGCAGTAGCGTGGCCAATGGTGGTGGCAGCCATGCCAAATGCAAAACCACCTGAAACTTTTGGATACATACTTGGCATAGTTAAGTCGTGCAGTCACTGCAAGTGCTACTACAGCTACATTATGATTTATACTCGCAGTACCTCGATGAGACCTTGTATGTGAGTATATGTACGTGAGCTGGGAATCCCACCCCTCATTTGTGGTGTAGCCATAGTGCATAGCTAGCTGCAGCAGGGTAGGTTTACACTCCAGCTTGCTGAGTACTAAGTGTTCATGTAGAAAAGCCCTGAGATGTGCAAATATACTTGAGTCTTCCTAAAGAGGCATTAGGACAGGTATGCCTCTCATATGTACCTGTGTTCATGAGATCCAGAAAGAAGGGCTAGAACTGGGAGGTTTTTCTTAGCTGTACTCTCCAGTTATTACATGCTCCTATCATGGGAACACGTCACAAGAACGGCACATTTGCTGCAATAAGCAATCACAGAATCATGGATTATTAGGGTTAGAAGAGACCTCAGGAGGTCATTTAGTCCAACCCCTGCTCAAAGCAGGACCAACACCAACTAAATCATCCCAGCCAGGGCTTTGTCAAGCTAGGCCTTAAAAACCTCCATGGATGGAGATTAGAATAATAGAATATCAGGGTTGGAAGGGACCTCAGGAGGTCATCTAGTCCAACCCCCTGCTCGAAGCAGGACCAATTCCCAACTAAATCATCCCAGCCAGGGCTTGTCAAGCCTCTAAGAAAGGAGATTCCACCACCTCCCTAGGTAACGCATTCCAGTGCTTCACCACCCTGCTAGTGAAAAAGTTTTTCCTAATATCCAACCTAAACCTCCCCCACTGCAACTTGAGACCATTACTCCTTGTTCTGTCATCAGGTACCACTGAGAACAGTCTAGATCCATCCTCTTTGGAACCCCCTTTCAGGTAGTTGAAAGCAGCTATCAAATCCCCTCTCACTCTTCTCTTCTGCAGACTAAACAAGCCCAGTTCCCTCAGCCTCTCCTTGTAAGTCATGTGCCCCAGCCCCTGATAATTTTCATTGCCCTCCGCTGGACTCTCTCCAATTTTTCCACAACCTTTCTGTAGTGGGGGGCCCAAAACTGGATGCAATACTCCAGATGTGGCCTCACCAATGTAAATGAGCCTCCTCTATATGAATAGAGAATTGCCCGACTTGCTTGTGATTTTACCCCTCTTTCAACTGAAACTGATCCAATTGCAAATGACAGCACGTGAGGACATCATGTACATTTATGATACACTTCGGAACTCTGCGGCCATCAAACACAAATACTTACATTCATCATACATTCACTTTTTATGCTATAACAGGTGAGATGTGAGTGATGCTTATCACTTAACCCACACAACTCAATATAAATGACTGATACAGCATACTGCAAATAGTCTTAGTTTTATCTGTCTGTCGAGACCTCCATGGATGAAAACACAACTGAATGGAAGCTGCTTCTATAAAATCTCAGAGGAGACTGCAACATGTTTAACATGTTATATTTCTCAGTAAAGTGAAAGGCATGTCACACTTTGTTTTTTTTTCAATGGAGGCATGTCAGCTAATCTGTGGCATGCAGCAGCCAGACAAGCAGTGTGTTATATCACTTCACTGCGAGGCGTACTTCAAAATGCTGCCACCCGGACTGCAAAATGTTGCAAGATCTAACTGTCAGGACAGTAATATCTTGTCCATTTATAACTGATGACTGCAACTGTTGAAAGTGGGACAAATATACATATTCCTAAACACAAATGTTTTGTTAAGATAATGAAGGGTTTAAATTAAAATCCATTTTAAATTGAGTGTAGTGGCTATTAAAATATAAATATAGTCTCTCTCTCTCATAACCCTCTGTAAACCATGAGATTAGACTGACAGCTCTAAAAGGAGCTAATTGCCAGCCAAGAGAGACTCAGCTAAGGTTCCAACAGATTCCTCTGGTCTCTGGTCCAAGCAAGTCTTTTCCTTAGGGGCCGGATGTGCACAGTTGTTTGCCAGGGGTGCAAGAGGGAGGACCAGGAAGTCTGGAAAGCAGCAAGGCACAAGTGCAGTTCCAGTACACCACTGAGCACAGGCATCGCTACTGCCTAGTACCCACTAGGGATCAAGACACTCCGAGAAGCAGGGACAAGGTGAGGACACACACCCCTTCTGCTCCCTCTACAGGACGCCTGAAGGACTGAAGCAGTAGGCATGCTACCTCTGAGTGCCAGGGAGCTCCCCAAAGGATTCTGCCTGTGGCTCTTGACCATCTCTAGGGCCTGTTCCACTCCCTCAGCTGCCAAACCTTCCTCTTCCTCCCTAACAAGCACCCCAGAATGAAATCTGACCAGCCATCAAACCTCTTCTAGTACCAGCCCCCACCAATTCCCAGAGGTCAATTCATTTTGCCTGAAGGCCACCTTCCTCGTTGTCATCCAACTCAATGACAAACTACCGAAACCTCCTCCCTGTAAATCCCCTTTCTAGCTGCAAAACTACCCCTGTCTAGTCAGAGTCAATATAAGTCTCCTCTCAATAGGTCAACCTTCCTCTGCATGTGACAGTCCACCTGCCCAGCCATTTTCTTCCCAGAGTTAATTAATGCAGCATGTTACAGAGGAGTGCACCCATTATGCTATCTATCTATGGAGACTTTACTTTTGTTCTTATTTTCCGTAACTTAAAAACAAAACATTTTAGATAATGTGTATGATTTCTGTTTTAACCCTTCTCCTATTTGCTCAAAGTATCAGCTGAAACACTGATAATCTTCTGGGTATGCTTTGAATCTCCGCTTGATTCTGGAAAGAACAAGATACCTGCACTTAAAATATATACTATGTAGGGCTACATTCTTGAAAATGCATCTACACTGCATGTGCATAACAGACAGCCACATGCAAACTGGGTAATTTCTTATTCAATTTGCAGTTGCACATGTAGCTAACTAGTTTGTTGCACAATCATGTTTTTCATGTTCAGCATACTGTGGAACACACAACTGCTTGTAGTCTAAAATCATCATTGATAAAAGGCAGTGCACACTAACGTGGTAGATAGTGGGATATGTTAGACAGAAAGCAGAAGACCAGAAGTCCAAAGTGCAAACAATGTGATGTTTATTGGGGTTTGTTTCCAAGCAAGCATATTCCGAAGCCCTTCACACCAGTTGGCCTTATCTCTATATCCCGATAGAGTCTGTTTCCCAGTGTTCAGTTGTCAGCTCTGATGCTGCAGAGCATTTACCTCATGTCCCCCTTGACAGCTCTGACACTGCAGACCCTTGCCTGTGTCCCTGTTCCCCGTTCCCTATTCCCTGTTTCCGTTCCCCCCCTTAGCAAGCACGATTCCAATTTCTCTTCCCCCCATTTCCTGTTTGACCCCAGTTTCTATAGTAATATTCTCAGCTATACCTTAACCAATCATTTTACTGTAATTTAACTAACCAATCCTAACATATTGTAACATAATTCCCTAACCAATTATATCCCACTACCCTAATTAACTTACACCTAGCAAAAGTAATTATACAGCAGATAGAAACAATTAGAGAACCAGACAGATTAACAATAGAAAAGTGGGGGCCATAAAGATAAAGCATACAGAAATGAGGGTTTCACAATCACCACCACTGATAAGTGATTTCTTGCCAGACAGGATGCTATCAAACTAAGTTTTCTTTAACCATCTTAAGATCTGTTTATTTATCTGGTGGTGATGGGCACTATCAGGACAGGACTGTCTTCCTAACAGCCCAATAGCAACTTATTTCAATGTGACTGGTTTGGGATGTGAGGATGTGACCATAGGCTTCCCAGTTTATGGCTGCCCCTGCTGTTTAGCCAAAGGCCTTAGCCTAAGAACAAGGCCTCAGACTATCCTAGTGAGAGAAGGCCCATACACAGGCAGACTTGTGATTTTGATTCTTTGTTTTATACCTCTATAACTAGCTAAGTGATAAAAATACACTTAAGTTCTTAAAGTATAGGCCTTCACAGGCAGGCCCGAATATCTACATTCTACCAGGATATAGTGTGAGCTTTCTTCCAAGTAAAGTTAAATCACATTCTTGACTTCCTACCCAGTTACAGACATTGTGTGGGACACAACTTTCTGGGGCCACGTTAATCATGGGATTTGATATGCACATGAGCTGCAGCTGGCTGCAGTCTTCCAAAACATTGGCTGAAGGTGATGGTTCTAGCTCTCCAGAAAATAATTCTGTTATTTTAGAGGCTTCTGGAAGAGAACCAAACACACAGTTTGTGACTACTATGGGCTCAAGGTGCAACGAAAAGGCCGACATATTGAACACAAATTGTGCTGACTCCCTTTGAGCAGAAGAATATTATCAGCTTCATGGTCCTTTGTCACATGTTTGAGACGGCTACTAAGGAAGAACAAATAATGTTTTGTTTTAAGTATACAGTGCACCAGAATTTTCTGGAATATAACTGAAAGAGGCCAATAGGGGAGCATGCTCGGCTTTTCAGAAACATTATTGAGAATTTATCCTGGTTTTGACACCTGACTTTAACAAATGGCACCCATTCCTTGCTGAAAGTCTTCTGTCATATAAGCGTTGTACAACTGAAAAAAGAAGAAACTGTATATGGCACAACTATACCAATTACTCTGAGTAATCAAAGCAATGCACATCATACATACAGATGTTTTTCTCTCACTAGCAATGAATAAGAGATCTGTTTTCTGTACTGTATCCTTGGTATTCTTTATTTATTTGTATTATGGTAGCACTGACAGACCCCAAAGAAAACCAGGGTCCATTGTGTTAAGTGCTGTACAGATACTAAGAGACCGCCACTGCTCTGAGGAGCCTGCAATTTACATAAATAAGACAAACGGTGAAAGAGAAAATATTATCTCTATATTGTAAATGGGGATCTGAAGCATTACGAGATAAAGTGATTTGCTCGAAGTCAGAGAGGAAAATAAATGAAGCTAGGAATTGGACCCTGGTGTTCACTGCCTTAAGCACTAAGCTATCCTTTCCCTCAGTCTTCACTCTCATACTTACCACACCTTCATGATATTTGTGCTGGGAGCCCCTGTGGCATGCGCTGAGCCCTCAGCATTCTCCAGCAACGAACCCTAAAACAAATGTTAAATGTTAGTGCCACTTTGCTGATGTCTTCTAAGGCCTGCTGTGGGATTTTGCTGCTTTGTTAGTGACTGCAGACCTGCTTCACTGGGTCAGCTTGCTGCTCACTTTCATCTTCTGCATTCATTTCTATTCCTTTAACAGTATACTGGGAGATTAGCTTTACATTTTCAATTTGAAGAAAAGAAAGTATCCCAAGAGCTCTCATATGGGAAAACACCTGTGTTCAGTAATCACCATTCCGAGGCTGACTTTTGCCAAGACAATTTGAGATGCTGCCACTTTTTCTTCCTCTTAGGAAATGGGAGGGAGAAAATAATAATAGGAAATAAACAACAGTGTCTCATATAGCACTAGGCTAATGCTGACTTTTTAACAGTGACCTCTTTGTTTTGTATTTATTCCTAACATCTTCCTTTAAATCAGCCAGTTTTTCCAGTATATAGTGTAGTGCCTGCATGCCAAATATTTCTTAAATCAAGATAATAAAATGCAAGATCATCACATTTTATTTTGGGACACGTCTCACACAAACTGCATTCTGAAATGCTTTACAGAATGAAACAATAATTGCTGCGTTACAGAATGAAAAACAGTTGACAAAGAAAGGAATAGATTTTATAGGGAAGAGCATACAGAGATACAATGCAAGCAGATGGAGAGCCAGGGAAGCAGAGTGATGCAGGGAGGTTGTTCCAGATGGCAGGAGCAGCAGAAGGCTGTCACTCCAACAGTGGTTAGCTTGTGCTATGGGACATAGAGTATGGTACTAGAGGAGCAGAGGAAACATGCGAGGGTGAGTAGAGTATGACGTAATCCATGAGGAAAGGAAGTCCATGGAGGCTTTAACAAGGATGGAAATTTTGACTTTTCTCTGGAAATCAATGCGGAGTCAAGTTGTTTGACGACGGGGGTAAATTGTAAAATCTAGAATACCACTACTTTTGCGGGGAGATATAGATGGGACAGAGATGTACAAACCTGCAAAACATAGCAACTCCCGAATGAAATCAAAACTCAGCAGCCAGATAACTTTCACCAAGACATTAGCTTCCAGAAGTGACACAGAGCTATTGTAGGAAATTAAGTCAACATGGAAGTTGTTTTTATAACTAGCAGAGGAAATTGGTGTCAAATTATATATGGCATAGTCTAATGTGCTTTAGAGTAACAAGGAAGTATTTTCTTACTCACACATGGAATGGACACAGTGTAAGATTTGGGTATTGACATCAGCTGAGGAAGAGGGCTGTGATGCAGAACTTACAGACTTTCTTATAAGCCTGACACCTGCTTCCTTGACCAGCTGCCTGGAAAAACACACTTCAGTGTTTTTTTTCCAAGATGAGGAAGGAAGTCTATAATACTTCACTTTCCCAGGGGAAATCACTAACTGGCAGAGTATCTGTCAACAGTGTACTTTAGCACTATATTATACAAGAAAATGTCATAATGTCAGATATCTTCTTGATTCAAAGGAAAGGTCTAAGTGTAGGCCTTTTGAAAGTGTACAGAGATTATCTTCTCTCCCAAAAGGGACTAGTAATGGAAACTTTGGAAGGGAAGAAAATGCAGCTAAAGCAAAAATTTAGTAATACAGAGTTTAACATTTTTTTGTGAAAAAAAAAATCAAAAATCCTTGAGCTCTTATTGAAAGTATCTCTCTATTCCTTCCTAAGAAAACATGTCCACCAGTTATTCAGGAATAGAGTATATCAAAGAGAAACCTCAACCTAATGAGTATATTTTTAAAGTAAACACTCTTACGGGAAGGAATTAGAATTCTGAAACACTGGAGTGGGGTGATTTTAAAAAATCACCTTGAGACAAATCCTGCAGACTTTAATCATGGAATTTTGCTCAAATAAAGACTGAAGACCGTGTTTGTAAATTCTGTAGCAACAGCTGCTAGTGCCACTCAATTAAAGAGCCTGCCAGAGTTTCTATTATCAATGGCTGGCTTCAGATACATATCACCTCACTGTAAAAATTCAGTCTGGTGCGAAAGGGAACAATTTCATTTTTCTTTAAACAAATATTATTTTCTGGTTTTAAAGTTGGCCTGTACTGGCCTTAATAAAGAGCACTACAGAGTTCTTATGAACAGCAGAGTCAGCAAATATATTTAGGAGGGATTACAGGGCTGTAGGAAATGGGTTTCCTTTTCTCTTGTTTGCTGCAGCTTCATGATCACCAACTTCCCAGCATCACCAGGTTGCTGTGCTGGAATATCACAGGATGAAGGAGTCTTTCTGCAGAAATTAGGTCCAACTTGCTATGGGCTACACAAAATCTTGGGTATAGCACAAGGGCTGAGTGAATGGCCAGTGACCAAAATCCGTATTAGGTTCATATATTTTAAGGCCAGAAAGGACTGCCGTGATCGTCTAGTCTGACCTCCTGCATTTAGGCCATAGGACTAAATTAATTCCTGTTTGAACTAGAGCATGTCTGAAAAATACCCAGTCTTGATTTTAAAATTGCCAGTCATGGGGAACCCACCACGACTCTTGGTAAATTGTTCCAATGATTAATTCCCTTCCCTTTAAAAAATGTGCCTTATTTTGAATCTGAATTTGTAAGGGGGTTTATTGCCATTCAGACAATCTGAATGAGTTTATATGGATCATGTTGGCATCAAAGCTAGACACTTTACCTTCTCCATATAGTGTAGCACTATTTATATCTCTATTTATATCATTAATAGGTATTAATGTTGCTGTTTTTTGCACAAGATGTAAAGCTGATGTTATAGAGAATTTTCTATATACATCTATAGTCCCCATTATTATAATATCTGAGTGCATCATAATCATTAACATATTTATCCTAAAAACACCCCTAAGAGAAAGGAAAGTATAATGATTTCTGTTTTACAGATGGGGAACTGAAGTAAAGAGTAAATGACCTTCTCAGGGTCATACAGGAAGTCTGTGGTAGAAGAGGAAGTGAACCAAGGCATCATGGCTCTTAAGTCAGTGTTTTTACCACAGGACCATCCTTCCTCCTTCTTGGTGCCTGTAAAAAAAAAAAAGCCAGAACTGGTATATTAATATGATGGATTGGGCTGTCTCTGAAGGTGATTGTTGATTGGCTGCAGTTTAGAGAGGGTGGGGTGAAAAAGCTTGTCCTAGGTTTGAAAGAATTAATTTAGCCTGGGAGATTGGCTCAGATAGAGATCATTGAAAGAGGCTTATGAAGAGTCCTACTCTAGCCAGAAAGATTTAGGCCAGCTGTGGAAGCTTAGTTTAGATAGAAGTCTGTACTAGCCCTGAATGATTCTGATTAGCCTGGAGGCTCAGCCCAGGCAAATGTTTGTTCTAATTGTGTCAGTTTCCACTTCAGCTGGGAGCTATGCTATTATGAAGGTATTATACAAATCTCTGTAGATTAAGCTATTTCAGTTCCTGTAGGATCTTAAAAAAAACTGGGAGAAAATATATTTAAATTCTCCTGACTTTTTCCTCTTCGTGGAAGCTGAGTCTATGACCCCCAATTTAAATGTGCTAGACCACTCTGTTAGACTCCCTGCATGGTTTTTCTATTTATTTGCCCTCCTAGTACTCTTAGAATATTGTTTTCAAATGTAGTTAAAACAAGCATCTCTTAGAAGCATGTCAGGCTCTAAGCTTCAGATTACTTCAATGGGCATTTTTCTATGTTTCTCAAGATTGGCCAGAACCACCAAATTTTGAGCAGAACCATACTTCCCAACATTCGGGGTAGTCAGACCTCCTAATATATTAATCCACATTCTAATTACAGTTTGTTTGAGGACACAACTTTATTTCTCAGCTCAGTCAGAGTAGCTTAGAAAAATTTGGGGAAGGGGCAAAAAGAGAGAAACGGAGCTATTGTACACGCAAACCAAACCTTCATTTTTTTCCATTATAAGTTTTAAAAACATTTTTCTGCTAAATTGATTTTGAAGTATTAGCATCACATACATCCATCCCTCATGCACATCGCCTGTGACTGCACCTAACTGCTTTTACAGGCACTGTATCCTCGCTATTGCAAGTTCAGAAGTGTGCAGTTACCATAATATAACTTCCCACCTCTACTGATCATCCAGCCCTGCTACTAATCAACAGTTTGGTAGTGTTGATAACCCAGACTAAATAGCTTGTCTTCCTAAGCTTACCTTCCTTATCCTGTAACTAAATCCTACCCAATGCCAGAGGAAACAGCTGTAACTAGATTTTTAAAAAGGGCTGGATAATTTTAGGACCCATAATTAATTCAGTAGTTTTGCACACTAATAATAAGAAAGGTCAGATCTCATGCTTCAGGGTATAAGAAGTTTAGTAATGCAGTAAGGAAAGAGAGAAAAAAAATCTGCTTTTAGGGTCCTTACCCTACAACCTCACAAGGTCATATACAGTAGCCACGAATACTATATGGGATTGTCTTGGAAAATTGTTCACTTTGCGTCTTATGAACACACATTTACAAAATGTATCATATTAGGGCATTGCAACTTTGGAGCCTACAGTATGTAAATTTAAAAGTGTAGGGGAATTGATTAGTGAGTCCAGCTATATTTCCCATTATGGGATTGATAAAGTCATTTACTTCTACTTCTCATTGTTGCTTTGTTATTCATCAGACAGTCTCAAATCCTTTATGAAATATTACAGTATCTACATTAAGAGCACCCAAAATTAATGCTTGCACTAGTCAAACTATGGTGTTTTGTTAATGAAATTATGGTATTCTGTGTTCTTACAACAGAATACCGTGGTATTTTTTGTGTGTGTTGGAAAGCGTTAGGTCACTTTTGAAGCTTTAGAAGATTTGGTTTAAGTTTAACATGTCTCTTTAAGCACAGGCACTTGAAAATTAAAGAGATCTTTGAAGTTTCAAAATGTGAGACTCACTCAGAACTAACATGAAGTCCTTTGGAAAAGACACAGTTTAGACATCAGAGGAGTGTATCACAAGTACCTTAATGGTAAATTTTCTTTTACGCATGCATGGATAGGCTGGGATCCCAATATTTTAAAGCAGGGCTTTCAAATCAATCCCCCAATTTATTTTTCTTGGTCTCTTCACTTATGACCTATTCTTCATATTGTAACTCTTGTTCAGGCTTGAACAGTAATGGATTTCCAACTTTGAAAAGAAGAGTCAATCTTTTCATTTCCATCAGTGCGCAGATGAGACTTGTATATCTCTCATGTTGATCTGAAAAGACTGCCAAGTATATTATGCCAGGCAGCAAAATAAATCACATTTTGGCAGATAAATAGCAAAATAAACATCCATAAGCTGTGGATAACACCACACAATTGGCTTTGTGCATGTTTTACTGTCGATGCTCCTCTAATTAGGAAATGAAGTCCAACAAGTACTTGAGAGCAGAGATGTTGCTAGAAAACAGGGGAAAGAATGTGACTGTGGGTGCAGAATAGTACAAAACACTAGAGAATGTGAATAAAAATACTAGAGGATGGCAATGTGTAACATCCTGGACAAGGATTCTTAAGGGTAGTCTGGAGAAGACAGATGCATCTACCAAGGAGACTATATGAATGAGATCTGAAAAAAGGCACCTATATAGTCTACTCTGTAACAGACACACAGATTGACTCAGCATAAATTAATCTACGATTGTGCCTTAGTCATACCATATATAATTCCTGGGTCATATCATGTTGCAATAACAGGAGAGGTCCATTGTTTTGTGTGGTTCACTGATGTTTCTCCTTTGCCCTGCCTCATCAGTTAATCCCTCTATGAATAAACAAAGGCAGCCTCTTTTAATTGTAGCTGTAAGAAACAAGTGCAAGCACTATAGTTTAAGAAGCTATAGAAATCACTCAGCAGCCTGGGGCTTACTACGTACAGTGCCACGCTCCAAGGCACCAGTCTTTCAAAAAATCCCACAGTGATATTAAAATGTATTGTGACTGGGGTTTTTAAATCAGATAGCAGGTGAGTCAGAGTCTGCAGTTTGTTACTACTTAATGCCTCTGGGTTTATCATTGTTTTAGCCAGTTTGGAAATTGCTAAATGATCAATAATAATTAGCTTTTATATAGTGCTTTTTACCTCAAAGCACTTTACAAAGAAGGTCAGTATCATTTTCCCCGTTTTACAGAAAGGAAACTGAGGCACAAGGCAGGAAGTGACTTGTCCAAGTTCAAAGCAAAGCAGTGGCAAAGCCAGAAATAAAACCCAGATTTTGTGAGTCCCAATCCAGTGTCCTATCCACTAGGAAACACTGCCTGTCTGGATACCTTGGAACAGTGTGTGTTTCTCAACTTGTCCCAGGATAATTATTAGCTAATTCTCAAACTGACCTGGATATTTTTAATTAACATATTTCTTATTTTTAATGCAATCTGCATTTTATTTTTAAATGCAACTGTAAGGTGCAGAAGTCTACTGCACAGCCCAGTTGTAGGTCAACCCAGGCATATGGGAAGGTACACTAGCAGAGCTGCAACAATGAACAGCTTCTGCAGCCTCACAGCTCTTTCAATAAACTCCACTACCAGCAAACTAAGCCAGACTTTGCAGGGTCTCAAAGCCCTGCCCAACCCCGTTCCCATTCCTACTCTGGAGGACCAAGAGACATAAAAGAGAATCTCAGCTTTTATTTCAATAAAAGTTTCTAGCCCTTTTCTTTGGAAGGATAGCCTGGAAAATGTGAACCATTGCAAATCAACATGAGCTAATCACAAGAGTTGAAAGCTTGTCGCTGATTGTTCTGACAGACTACAGACTATTCAAACTCCCCCCTACAAGCCACTCACAGCTAGACTTGGAGATCAGGCCAAAAAAAAAAAAAAAAAAACCCCATAGCTACATGTCCCTTGATGTTTGAGAAGACCCCAGATTAAGTTCAGTTTTAGGGGATAGTATCATCCAGGCTACTGCTGATGGCTAAGGGCTGCTGAAACACCCTGCCAGCTGCCTCCCTATATCCGTATCAGCTGCTCTGAGAATCCAGTGACCTCTGGCCACAAGGAGAGATAACAGGGTTTCCTGGCTCAATAGGTAGGAAACTTGACAGGACCCGCAGAGCAGTGGGCAGCCTCAGAAGGAAATGGTGGGGGGGATGTATGCAAGAGTAGGACCTTCCTCCCCCAAGTGCTCTTTGCTTCCCATTGACCAGCCGATGGGAGTTGATTGGCTCCTTGCTCCCCCCACACATGAATTTAAACCCTTGCTCTGAACTTTTCAAGCCTCTTTCTCCATTTTAGCTGCCTCACTCTCACTCCCTGGAATAGTAGGGGGTAGTGCAACTGTGATTTTAGGATGCTGTGGGCTCAAAAAGGCATTTTTCCCATTGGGGCCAAATTGGCTGAGGCCTGGTGGGATTTTTGCCTTCCTTGCAGCATCATGGAGGCACGGTTGGCTTAAACAGGATGGGACTTAGAATTTAATATTAGTAAGTTGTATGAATGTTTAGTTCATTGCAACTTGTGGCCAGTGTGAATAAAAGGGCCAGTGCCTAGGAGTAAAAGATACCTGGGATTTCACTGGTAGATCTGGGCCTGTGGGAAAAGGGGTAACCTCAACTCTTTTCAGACCAAGGTCGTCTTAGCTACCTTCTGTGCCTCTCACAGTGGGAAGGGTTACCGAGGTCAGCAGAATGAGCTGTCTCCTAGGAGCAGGCTGAGGAAAGTCTATCCTGAGTTATTGGTTATATGGTGGGAACCCTGTAATGCTCACACTGGATCCACTTTAATGCTTGGTACAGATAATGCCCCTTCCCAGAGATTACAAAGTTGCAGCCTGCTGCTTAAATTCATCCTTGTGTCTGTCCTCGTGCATCTGCGTCTCCTGATCAATAGACAAGGGACTATGAGCAAGGGGCTAATCCCATTTCTGACTTTGAAGCCCTCTGTGGCATTTGTCAAGTTACACAGGCCCAAAATTTCAAATTTGGGTGCTTAAAAGGGTGCAGGTTTTGGTGCTTTACTTTATAATCCTTTCCCCTTTTTATTTAAATGGGGCCTCAGTTGCTGCATCTGAAAAATAGGAATAAAATTGATGCCCTATAATCCAGTGCTCTCCTGCTGCAAAGAGGAGGTGAGCAGAAGCTGAATGCAAGCCCACAGACTAGGTGGGTATCTGTCTGTATAGGGGGGCAGAGCAGCTATGCTACTTGTAGTCTTGCCCTTTCAGCAGTGCTCAGACTCTCTGACTCCATCTGGATCTGACTCCATGTGAAGACTTGAGTGGGGCATCACTGGGAAGCTTCATGGCAACATTTATTGCTGAGTCCTGAGGTGCCTGGGTGCTTATCTAGCCCATTCTTCATTTAAACAGCTCAGCTGCCTGGTGGATCCAGCAGGTCTACTGGGGTTTATAAAAACCAGGACAAAACACTGTTTTCTGCACAGCTAACAGGGACATGCCCTGAAAACATGGGCTGTTTTCTGAGACATATGGTTTACTCTATTTATCTGCTACCCACAGTGACTGTTAGTCATTCAATAAATGCCGAGGGATATGATCAGAGTCAGGATTTAAAGAGAAGGGGGCTGAAGTGGGACAAGATTTTTTTTTTATTTTGGTGCAGATTTCTGGGGAGGTTGGGTAGCAAAATGTTTCACGAGGTCTGTCAAACACTAAGGCCAACTGGCCTCCAGGAAACACCCTGTGACAGCACTTTTCCAATACTTTGAAAACCTAGCAATGGCCCATTTGGTTCTTATAGAAAGCCCTATCCCAACTACAGTTCTGCACCCTTCTTTTAGGGCTCTTGCTCCTCATACTGTGATCACATACAAGAGGTTCCTTGCCCCAGTGGTGTTTGCAGTGGGATAGAGGAAATCTGCTTCTGAAAAGTTTTTAGCGGTTGCTGTAATTCAGAGGCATTTTACCATTAACATCCTTCTTGGATCTATGGAGTTTGGTGGAATTATTTTCCTCCATAATGAACTTGCTTCTTTTTTCCTGGTGTTCTCAAAAGCCTCTGAATGGAGGTATTGGCAATGCATATTCAGATTTCCTCCAACAGCCGTTTGAGTTGTGTTTGTCTGTGCTTGCCACCAGATCTTCACTTGTACGCTTAGGCCTTGTCTACACTATAGGGGAAATTCAATCTAAGCTGTGCACTTTGAATTACGTGAATAGCATAACTGAAATCAACGTAGTTAGATCTACTTATTGCGAGGTCCACACTTCGCGATCTCAATGGGAGACGCTCTCCTGTTGACTCCCCCTACTCTTGTCAATCCAGTAGTGTACAGGAGTCTATGGAAGAGTGATCTGCGGTCGATTTAGTGGGTCTTCAGTAGACCCTCTAACCGCTATCAACCACTGATACATCGATCGCCGCTCATCAATCCCTCGGTAAGTGTAGACAAGCCCTTAGTCTTTGCATGTTTTAACACCTTTTTAACCTTCACTTTATAAAATCTATCAGTTTTTTTCCTGTACTGTCTTGAATTAATTTTCAAGTACTTTTCAGATCGCAACTGCTTGTAGTCTTGAGTCTGCTTTACCTCAGTGTCTACCTACTTCATCACTTTGACTTCTGATTTCTTCTCTACAGCATCATTTTTGTGCATTCATTGATCATATTCAGAGAAAGCTGCAGGTATTGAGAACTTGAGGTAAATCTTTTCTCTTTTAGTTGTGTTTTCATGGTACTGTACCTCTGCCAATCAGTAGCATTTTCCCCTGTAGGTATTTTCTGACCAACGTAGAGTCCTTATCCTTTGGCCATACATCTTCCTCTTCCAGACAGGTACATTTCCCTGTTCCAGTCATGAGTTTGAATTCTGGTATCAGCATTATATCACAAAACATTCATTCTTACCACTTTTCAGTCCTTTCCAAACAGTCGACAAGCTGAGTTTCATCCCAGCTGTGTATATAACCATCACACCTATTGTAAGTGTTTTGAAACCCTGTGTTACTTGAGATTTGGCCTTCTAGTATGGTAGCTTTGCATACCTTTACACAATCTGTGTGCATACTACTGTTTTCCATGTTAAGTGCTTGTGACTTCAGCACATTTATGACCCACTTTACAACCAAAGTTCTGTCCTACATAAGCTATGGCCCATTGAGAGCTCTTCTCCAGAATTTGTTTAATGAACAACGTTGCACAATTTACACTTGACCTCACAATCCATGTCAGCCAACCTATATGTAAGTAGTCGTTGGTTTAATCTGGCATAGAAATTAATCTGGTGCATGGCCTACTTGCCTGAACACAAATGTTGCATACGCCACCTTTCCTTTTTAGAGAAAAATGCTTTTCTCAAGGTTATCTCTAGCTCAGGTGTTTTGTTGGTCAGTGGATCATCAATGTTCTTTTACCTCTCCCTGTTGTGTAACATGTATGCTACACTTGTCCATTTGGACTGCCAATTTTAAGGCCAGTATTTTCAAGAGTGACTTATATCGCTGACAAGGCTTCATATTTAGGTTTTTGAGTATGCCTGGCAACATTTTCAAATATGCTGAGCCCCCTCTGAAGACCTTATGACTTACTAGGTGCTCAACGTTTCTGAAACTCAGGCCAAACCTATTTGAGAGGCTGAGGAGATTTTTAAAGGGCAGTCAGGCATCCAACTGCCACTGGAAGTTGGAGCTTAAATTTAGATACTCCAATTCTACACTACAAAATTGTCGACCTAACTAACATCAACATACAGCCACTGCAGTAATTACATTGCTTTCGCATGTCCGCACTATGCTCCTTGTGTCGGCGGTGTGGGTCCTCACCTACAGTGCTTGCACTGATTTAACTGTCAGTCTGGGGCATTGTGGGACAGCTTCTGAAAGCAACAGTCAATATAAGCAATGTGATGTCTCTACTGACACTGCCTCAACCTAACTACATTGACCTAAAGGCAACACCTCTCACGGAGGTGGAGTTATTAAAAGTCAGTATAGTGGGCAAGTTATATCAGTGGGAGCTACATTTTAGTGTAGACGCTACAAAGTTAGGTCAATGTAAGCTACTTAACTCTGTAGTGTAGACCAGGTCTCATTTTCTAAAATCTTGATCTAGGTGTGGATCCAACAGATTTCTGAAGGATCTTGTCAAATTTTTTCAATACTGATAGTCTGCTCTATCCTAATGAATAGCAAAAGCTAGGAATTCAAGCTTTTATTTTGCTGGGTATTTTATTCTTTTAACTCTATTATTTTCTTGCTTTCTTTCAAACTTTTATCTGACTTATTGTTCCTTTCACCTTGTTTCCTTCTGCATACATTTGTTATAGCAGATATTGTGACAGGTTTTTCTCTAAGTGTGGTACTTGTATGGCTCCCATCACTATAGTTCTGAGCACCTCACAATCACCAAAATATTTATCCTCACAACACCTCTGTGAAGTAGGGAAGTGCTATTCTCCCCATATGAGGTGTTGAGGGACAGAATGACTAAGTGACATACCCAAGGTCACACAGGAAATAGTGAACCTAAGTCTCCTGAGTTGCGTCTTAGCCACTGGGCCACCATTCCTTTCTACTCCATTGGAAGGCTAATAGCTGTACACTGTAGCCCACAACCAAGACTGGTTTGCCCCCACATTTCCTTTTAACTTCCGTTACCCTCAGCAATGAGCATTCCAACATTTCTATTACCAGAATTGTAGGCACTGTTAGTAGGAAGCTGATTTGCTTTAGCTGTACATGTAGAGCTAGCAGCTTGTCCTCTCAGATGTGGTGTTGCAAATTTGTAGCACCCCTTGATATGGGATTTCTTCTGGTTTGTGTGTGTTCTGTTTTCGGTCATTCGAAGGTATGAGGTACCGACCTGTGATAAATGTTTTATTTCATTCAAGGAACTTTAAGTAAAAAAGAGACCTGGGAAAATAGTTTATAAGTATATAAACTTTCCTTGAATATTCATTTGCATTTTTTGAACGAATTCATATTAACTATATTCTGACTCCTGTGCGTTCATATTTCATGACTGTCTGAGGTTTACTAGGTCAAATGCTTGTGGAAAATTAATTTTGACTTTGAAAATTAGGCATCTCTGGACTTCCTGCATCAGTTATGAAAGTAAAAAAATGCCTTGAGTCCCAGTACTTAATTGCTTGAGCCCCAGCAACTCTTCGGTTACAAACTAAGCACAGCATCCATACTCCATATAGCACATAAGCATGTACTTACTTTAAGCATGTTCTTGACTCCCATTGACTTTACTGCAATTTAAACATGTGCTTTGTTGAATCAGGGTCTCAATCAGGAAAAAAATAAGCTACAATCTGACTCATTTGACTAGTCACAACTGAACAACACAGAGCAACATTTGAACTGCTGTTATACAATTTTTTTAAGTTGAATTATTTCAAATAAAGATTATTCAAGAAAATTATAATCTGTTTGGATATTCCACAAAAAGAAAAAGTGATAATATTTGCAAAATATTATTGCAAAAACTATATACAAGTCCATCAATAGATGAGTTTTTGTTTACATACCTCATTTTTCAGTGTTTTAAAGCTCTATTAAAATAATGTAGATTGTTTTTAATATTACAGAAAATTATCACTCAATGGAAAATTAAAATGACATAAAGAACTTGTGGCGGAGTTCAAAATTATACCCCAATGAGTGGGGAGGATGTCACATATGACATGGATACATAATTAATATACAGAATCCAGAAAATCTAGTGATTTGTCAGAAATTAAATAGAATTAAAGGAACAATGGTTTTATGATGATTATAATATAGCACAACATATATATATATATATATATATAATTTGTTCAGCATCACATTTCTATCACCAAAGCAGCATCAGAACAAAGCTCATCAAATTGTCTTCCTGGAAAAAAGCAATCATTTTGAAGAATGACAAGCATCTAAACATTCATTAAAGTGAGTTGGTGAAAATGTCACCAACAAGTAGTATGACTAAGGCAATGATATGTGTCTTGTTGCATAAGAGGCCAACTGAAATGTGTGAAAACCATCCTCTTTCCTCTCTTCTCTCTTGTTTATTTAATGAAATGTATTAAATATTGTTTTCAGAAAAGAACAGATTTACATAGCACCTTGACTGCAGCATCATGAGCTGGGTAAAATGATATGGGCAATCCGTCTTTGTGTTTCACGGCAAAAATAATCAGCTTCTTGAGGCCAGGAGGAAATTTCCCCCATTGTATAACCCTAAACAAGTAGGTCCAATGTGCAGGTTTTAAATTTCCCCTTGTAGCATCTGGGGCTCATTTAAAAGTTTACAGTTATGTCCATCAGTCATCTATAAAGTACACTTATTGCTATGGTGACTAAGCACTAAAGCCAGAATGTTCAGAAGTGCTCAGCACCCAAAATCACAGCTGGATTTCCCAAATAGTTCAGGACATTGACAGTACATTTTCCATAGATTCACAGATTCCAAGACCAGAAGGGATCTCTGTGATCATCTAGTCCAGTGGTCACCAACAAGTCAATCCTAGAAGATCTCCCAGTTGATTGCGATCTTTGGTGGTACTGCGGCAGCGGGGCTGCTGCTAAGGCAGGCTCCCTGCCTGCCCCAGCCCCACGCCACTCCCAGAAGCGGCCAGTGTGGCCCCGGGGGTAGGGGTCTCCCTCCACGCACTGCTCCTGAATGCAAGCACTGCTCCCACAGCTCCCATTGGCTGGGAATGGGGAGCTGTGGCCAATGGGAGCTGCAGGGGCGGTGCTTCAGAGAGGAGCAGTGCACAGAGCTATGTGCCCCCCGGTCCCCTCCCCGGGGACTGCAGGAGTGCATTGCCCCCTTCCGGGAGCGGCATGGGACCAGGGTATGCAGGGAGCCTGCCTTAGTGGCAGCCAGACTACTCTGCCAACCAGGAGCCACGGGTGGTAAGTGATCCCTGGCAGTAGGCTGCACCCCAACCCCCAGCACCCCAGGACCCCATTGTTCTAGGTGCTGTTCTAACACCGAACGATGGGCAACTGCCCAAAGCCAGGCAGACAAGCAGCTGCAGAGTGGCAGATCTGCCTGGTTTCTACAGATCTAGACATGCAGAAGGAAAAGGGGACAAAGTGTGCATTCCACCTACGGTCACGCTCCCCCGGGGCCACATACTTGGCATGTGAAAAACCTGTAGAATTTCCTCTAGCTTTTAAAAGTTAATTAAAATATAAATTAGGACTGTCAATTAATCGGAGTTAACTCACATGATTAACTCAATAAAATTAACCATGATTAATCTCACTTTTATTCGCATTGTTAAACAATAGAATACCAATTGATATTTATTAAATATTTTGGATGTTTTTCTACTTTTCAAATATATTGATTTCAATTACAACACAGAATGCAGAGTGTACAACACTTACTTTATATTATTTTTATTACAAATATTTGCACTGTAAAAGTGATAAAAGAAATACTATTTTTCAGTTCACCTCAGACAAGTACTGTAGTGCAATCTCTTTATTATGAAAGTGCAACTTACAAATGTAGATATTTTGTGTTACATAACTGCACACAAAAACAAAACAATGTAATACTTTAGAGCCTACATGTACACTCAGCCAATCACTCAAACAAATAAGTTTGTTTACATTTATGGGACATAATGCTGCCCGCTTACTATTTACAATGTCACCTGAAAGTGAGAACAGGTATTTGCATGGCACTTTTGTAGCCGGATTTGCAAGGTATTTACGTGCAAGATATGTTAAACATTTGTATTCCCCTTCATACTTCAGCCACCATTCCAGAGGACATGTTTCCATGCTGATGATGCTCGTTTGAAAAAAAAAAGTGTTAATTAAATTTGTGACTGAACTCCTTGGGGGAGAATTGCATGTCTTCCTGCTCTGTTTTACTCACATTCTGCCATATATTTCGTATGATAGCAGCCTCGGATGATAACCCAGCACATGTTGTTCATTTTAAGAACACTTTCACTGCAGATTTGACAAAACACAAAGAAGGTACCAATGTGAGATTTCTAAAGATAGCTACAGCACTTGACCCAAGGCTTAAGAAGCTGAAGTGCCTTCCAAAATCTGAGAGGGAGGACGTGTGGCACATGCTTTCAGAAGAGTTATAAAAGCAACACTCTGATGCGAAAACTACAGAACCTGAATCACCAAAAAAGAAAATCAACCTTCTTCTGGTGGCATCTGACTCAGATAATGAAAATGAACGTGCATCAGTCCGCCCTGCTTTGGATTGTTATTGAGCAGAACCCATCATCGGCATGGACGCATGTCCTCTGGAATGGTGGTTGAAGCATGAAGGGGCATGAATCTTTAGTGCATCTGGCACATAAATATCTTGTGACTCCGGCTACAACAGTGCCATGTGAACACCTGTTCTTACTTTCAGGTGATGTAAACAAGAAGCGGGCAGCATTATCTCCTGCAAATGAAAACAAACTTGTTTGAGTGATTGGCTGAACAAGAAGTAGGACTGAGTGGACTTGTAGGCTTGTAAGTTTTACATTGTTTTATTTCTTAATGCAGTTGTTCTGAATGGTATATAATTCTACATTTGTAAGTTCAACTTTAAAGATAAAGAGATTGCACTACAGTACTTGTATTAGGTATATTGAAAAATACTATTTCTTTTGTTTTTTACAGAGCAAATATTTGTGATAAAAAATAATATAAAATGAACACTATACACTTTGTATTCTGTGTTGTAATTGAAATCAATATATTTGAAAATGTAGAAAATATCAACAAATATTTAAATAAATGGTATTGTATTATTGTTTAGCAGTGTGGCTGATCATGCAATTAATCACGAGACATTTTTTTTATTGCATGAAAGCCCTAATATGAATGTGAAGAGAAACTGGCAAGTTTTGCCCAGCTGGAATAGTGACAAAATCACAACTTGACAGTGTGACACTTGAGCAGCTGGGCTACTCTTACTTTGGTCATCTGTGTTCTTGCCCTGAAGTTACCACAACCCTGTCCTGCTGTACCCTGTTCTTCCAGGGAGGCTGCACATGAGACAATATATCATGTGTGAGGATGTCCTCATGGCCAGAGTGACTGACACCTGATGCTGTTAGTAAATGTTTATTCATCTCTTGGTTCCAAGTTTATTACAGAAGCAACTTTAGAGGTTACACTGATATTTTGACTCATTCTTCTATTTAAAGCCCTTGTTCTCTGAATGAGGTCTTCCCTCACATCCCGATTGCATGTGTGATTTATTTAAAGATACTCTTTTATTATTTTAATAGTTGGTCCTTTGAAGATATTATTGTTCAGGGTAAATCTTCTCCTGTTCATTATCTTTCACTTGAGCCATCTGGCAGGTTTAGGCAGCTAATCAATAGAAGTATAGTGTGCAATATATTTGCATGGGTCCCATTAATCACTCAGCAGTCAGGGCTAAAGCTGAATGAGAAAAGCAAGACTTCTGCACAAGACTTGCACTAAAAATGCAATATCTGCCTGATTAACAGATCACTTGTCTACCAAAATGAGCAAAAAGAATCCAGGGTTAATGTTGCATTGAAATAAAATTAAGGAGCAGGGATGAAGATATGTGTGTGTGTTGCAGTTGAGCAATACTGTTATGGTGAAAGGTGCTAGTGGCTTGAACAGTAGGGATCTCTGATATATAAATGTACCTCCCCATAGAAAGAATTAAAGTTGCCCGGCAGTCCAATGTTCCCTCTAATTTTTCCCATAGATGTGCGGAATGAATTTTGCTATGTGCACCAATATGGAGGTGATGTGTGGCAGGGGTGGGGTTGGAGTGTAGGAGGGGGCTCAAAGCTGGGGCAGAGAGTTAGGGTGAGGGAGGTGAGTGCTCTGGCTGGGGGTCCGGGCTCTGGGGAGGGGCCAAGGATGTGGGGTTTGAGGTGCAGGCTGCCCCAGGGCTGCGGCAGGGAGAGAGGAGTCCCTACTGCCCTCTCTCCCTGCAGCAGCACCTGGGCTGGGGGAGAACATCTCTCCCCACACAGCATCTCTGGAGCTAGGGCTGGTGCTGGGGGAGAGGTGCCTCTCCCCACCACAGCAGTGCTGGGACTGGGACTGGGACTGGGGCAGAGGTGCCTCTCCCCACTGCAGCCCCTGGGCGGGGGAGGCATCTCCCCACTGCAGAAGCCCCAGAGCTGGGAGGGAGAGGCATCTCTCCCCATCGCAATCCTGGAGCTGGGAGGGAGAGGGATGTCTCCTCGCTGTGCCGCAGCCCCAGGGCTGAGGAAGTTAAGTGCACGGCCCTTGGTGGCTTCCTGCGTGATCACGCAGGCGCACACCTTAGAGGGAACTTAGGCAGTGACTACACTCTTTACAGGTACAATGGGAGTTAAAGCATTCTCCTTGAATGGCCTGCACTCGCAAACTTTTCTGAGGTTCAGCTACTGCAGAGCAGATGCACAAAAAGGAAGGTGAGTTGCCAGGCCACGTTTGGATTGCATGTCATCCAAAGTGAGGAGCTTTGAGCAAAGGGGTTGCCCTGGTGTAAAATTCAGAAGCTGGGGAAGGAAGGGGAAGCTGTATGTTAAGCAGTTAGATCTGAGTGGGAGTTCAAGAGAGGGAGAGACTTGATGGAGTTGCTCCTTGGTGAAAGGGCAGTGGGGCCTTGGCTGAGGTTCCTGCAGGACGGAATTGCCTGTGCTCACTTTCCAGGAAACAGGACTTATGTACATTTTGTAAATAAAGACACGACACTGATATAATACACTGACTCTGCCTCACTGACTTCTGCTCCAGTCAGGAAACTGACTCGCAAGCCCCTAATCTGCTAGTGCCAGGCAAAGGGACAACAATACAAATCAGGATCCCCCACATCCATAGTGTAGCACCATAAACAATTCATCCAACTTCAGAAATCCTGATCCTCCTCAAATCTCCCCCTTCAAAAGGGCTAATTACTGTCCCTTGTTAGCATTTTTGGCACACCGCAATACCCCATCACAGCTATGCCTAAACAGTCTGGCACAAGCACTGATGGGATGAAGTACCAAACCTCTGCTTACAATGTGGGGACAGCTGTTGCAGCCCTAAGGATTGGGATACCACCATGAAGAGATGCCTGCCAATCAGAGAAAGCAGGCACTAGAGTATGACAGGTCATCCAAGAACCTAATGGCCCTGGAAACAGGGCATTTCTGTGAGGATCCAGCCAGTAGAGAGAGTCCAGAAGGAGTGGACTAAAGGAGTCATCAGGGATGCAATGGCACCCCAGTCATAAGAGGAGACTACGCAAGAGGGACAAGTGATCCAAAGGAACAGGAGATATTTATGAGCCTGCACACACAACACCCAGACAAAGCCTACAGAGATCCTCACAGAATGCAGAGACAAATATCTGGAGGCCAATCCCACAGGGATGATGGAGACTCCACAGGCAGAGCGTTCAGAAACAGGTGACAGGGAGACAGAGATGAGTCACTCCTGGTGTGGTCATCTGTTGAGGATACCAAACTTTCTCAAAGACTGTGTAACCAGCTAAGTCTGTGGTAAAAATGAGACTCAAACCTGGCAATGTGCTAGCAACCTGTGAACAGAGAGACCGGGGGGTGGAGCCTAGACATCAATTATTTGTTTTTAATCTTTATATTAATTTTTTTTAAATAGGGAAGATGTTTCATGGAACTGAAGTCAGAGGGTCCATGTTCCTTGGAAGGACTGTTATTGATGGGATACCAGGAAAACAGAATGCAGAGCAGTGCACTGTAGTGTTGCTGTCTCTGTGATACAAAAGCTAGGGCGTCCAGGATGTTCCTGAGCCCATAAAACTGGACAGCTGGAAGTGTGTACTGACTACCCTTACAGATTTCCTGGAATAGCTACCTAAGAAAAGGGACAGCTGGCAGTGTGTACTGAGCATGCTTGTAGATTACCTAGCACAGCTACCTCAAAACAGGGTTGATTTTGGAGAGGTGTCACCCCAAGTGCACAGGGCTTAATAAAGTTCCACATGTTCAACTTGACTTGAATTCAGTTTCACTCTTTGCTATTGAAATAACCCTCACATGTGATCAGCTTATGCTCTGAAGCATAAGGTTTGGTTGCTCTTAACTAGCTTGTGTAATAATAAATATTACTGATTGTGAAATTATCCAGACAAAGCATTTAATGTGACCTCTCTCAGCAAATTCCTCTGGTTGACAATGTGCATGGGAATGACTCATTCCTTTAAGCTGTTCTGAAATTAATGGCCATTAACTTAGTCATGTGATCCCTTAGTAATTTCTGTTATGGGAATGCGTAAAAAGGAAAAAAGGGAAAGGTCTGTTTTGCCGTTACTACAGTCCTAAGTATGTTGACTACCCCCAACCCAGGCCCCTTTAACCCTTTTCAAAGCTTTCCTTTCCCCTTGGTTCTCCCATCCCTTGATCATGCTTCTGCACTACTGGAAACCTCTTTCCTTCTTTTGTTTATGTCTGGGGAGACAGGGAGAGTGGTTTTATGGCCATGGCCAAATAGAAACGATGATGCAATTTCCATGCACAGCCACAGGCACTATATGACTGCCCTCCTTTTAATACTGATCACAGTGCTCTAGTGAGTTCACGAGAGGCTTCACCACCACACTGCAATTTTTGCCCACTTCCTCCTTTTGCAGTGGGAGGAGTAGGAGTCCCCTCTCTGTCCCACTAGTACCCAAGTATGTCCCTCCTTGTTTGCTCCTTTAAATCTAGAAAAGTAACAAAAATATCATGGCAGATGTATGGAAATTAGTGAGTGGAATTTAGGAGTTATTTGACTAGAGGAGATCAGAGCATTAGTATACTGATGGCATGGCTTTCCCTTTTATCCTCCCAGGAGCTCCTCTCCTCCAATGAGATAACCTCTCCTTTCTTCTATAGCTACGTAAGTAAAATCTTTTTTAGAGGTGCTCTGAGTCCCAGCTTGTTTCAAGAAATCCAGTAGGATGGAAACACCCTGGCAGTGTTAGGAAACTGTTCCGAAACAACATTTCTTGGCAGTGAGTGAAAGGTCCATAACATTCGTCAACGTCATAAAATAAAGAAATTAAAGTGCCACAATGGGTTGGCTCTTTTTGATGTTGAGCAATTGCATAATAAACAGTGTCATAAACAGGCATTCAAATCTGGGCTTTTATGCCTTTTCATGGCTTAATTTTCATTAATTATCAACCTGACTTCTTTAGTTACAAAGGAGTCAGTACCTGATGTTCCATAATTTGCTGAGATAAAAGGCAGTAAAGGATGAGTTCACTATTGTGAACAGGAGTCAGACACGTGGAATATCACACTCCTCCTATGGCACATTCAAGATTTTGTTTCCAATTCATTTTTTAATTTCTTCAACCCCTTCCTCAGTAACAATATGCTCTGGCTCTATTGTGTGTTGCAGGCACAGTATCCTCTTGGGCGAGGTGGTAAATCCTGCAGCCTCAGGGGAGCACCCTGCCCCCTCCCACCCCACTTTGGAAAGTCTAGCCTTGACAATTGCACTAACTATACAATTTTCTGCAATCAAGGAAGTGCAAGGGTTGCCACTGCCGCAGTGCCCATCCCCTGTGCAAAGGGGAAGGTTCTTTGTATATTCATGGTAGGTTCAGTCTTTCCCTGTGTATTTTAAATATGTCGTTGTTGTTAGTTGTGCCATAGGTGTACATGGTACTTTGCAAACAATTAAAGGACATGGTTCCTGCCCTGAAGAACTGTCTACATATGGACTAGGGGGGTGATTCCTAGCATGCATAGATGTAATAAAAAAAAAAGGTAATAATTGGAGATATACCAATCTCCTAGAACTGGAAGGGACCTTGAAAGGTCATTGAGTCCAGCCCCCTGCCTTCACTAGCAGGACCAATTTTTGCCCCAGATGGCCCCCTCAAGGATTGAACTCACAACCCGGGGTTTAGCAGGCCAATGCTCAAACCACTGAGCTATCCCTCCCCACACTGTACTCTCTCTAGCTCTCATTGAGCTTATATGCAAGAAATATTAGAGCAACTGAGATAGCACAGGGAGCAGAAGCAGTGGCAAGAGCTAGCCACCCCAAGTACCTATCCACGGGGTGCCAGGCGGGTTTGTACTTGGCACAGCTAGTCCGTGCTGTGGTTCCAGCTACCCGTGCTACCGTGGCTACACTATTAGTTTTAGCATGCCAGCTCCATGAGAACTAGTGCAAGTATGTCGATTGGAGCTGGGAATCACACCCCTAGCTCGTAACATAGTCATAGCCAAGGTATAGGCATAACACAACAGGTGAAAATAACAGAAATGAGGTGGGGTAAAGTAAAGGAGAAACAAGGGTCCAAACAAAGGACTGTGCTGTTGTCTTTGGTTAGTTAAGCCCACATCTTCAGGTAAGTATGATGTGCCCCGTTTTGTTATGCTCCATAGTGGTGTCATGCTTTTCAATTAACGGACAGTCAGTTACGCCAACCAGCTTTTGAATATGCAAACTGGAATGAATCAAAAAGAAATACTGGTAAGTGTCTAGGGTAACTTGCTTATCAGAGAAATCTGCTTGCTCTACCTTCAAACATATGTGATTTATTGGGTTTACTTATTAGATAGGTAGTAAGATCAAGCTATTTAAAATATTTGGGCAAGGAAATCCTCAGCATATTATACGCTCCTACAAGCCTAGAAAGCATGTACAAACATGAATGGACACAACTTAAAGCCTTATTCTGATCCTGTGTATTCCTATATAAAGTCCCTTTGCTTCACATGGGACTGAAATGAACGAATGTCCTTGTTTAAATTACACCTTGGCTACATTGGGTGTGTAAGTTAATTCACTAGTTCCCAGGCAACTTTAATTTGTATGGCCATCACTTATACAACAATCACACTATGGCCCATAGACATTGGCAGTGTTACAGGGATCACATTATCACAAGGATAAACTGTTCTTAAACAATTTCTCCAACAAATGGACAGAAAAAAAAATTTCTTCTCCATCTGGCATACAGATCTTTGCTTTCTAGCTTTTGCTTCTTTTGCAAATATGCCTATTGGGGCAAAATGATGAAAATCTATTCTGGTTTTGATTGTCCTCTGCTTTTCTCTACAATATTTTGGTAGTAGTAATGAAGTCCAGGAATTATTCTACTTTTCTGTATTTTGGAACATTCTCCTTTGAGACTCAGGGGAAATAGAGCAACTCATGGTGTCTACAAATCTTTTCCCAAAAATAACTGCTCATAGCAGGAATGAGTAATATCCCCTTTTCCACATGTGACACTTCAGAGTATATCCTCCTCTCATCTCCCCAAGAACATTATTTGGCTCTAGCAGCGAAGGATGTGGAAGCAATAACTTTTCAGGTATTAGAGATGACAGCATGAGTGTATCGCATTCCTTAGAGTGGTTTGACTGTCTGAGTGTTTTGAGTCCACACCGTTCCTTCCATTAATGCACATTGCTTGCTTGGTGGCAGAGTGCTGTAAATAGTGCATGTTTTAAGCAACATCAGAGAGTGTCAAGGCTGGTAACAGTGCAAGCAAGGGAACAGAGACACTTTTGCTGGTTGGCCCTGACACCTCTCTCCCTTCCACTATGGCCAGTTCTTTTGCCTCATCTACCCCCTGACCCCAACAGCTTTGCATCTATTTTGAAAGGGTTTCTTCTTATCCTGCTTCCAAGCTACCAAAAGTCTTAGGGGGTAGTCACAAATGTTTCTCTTTCCCCTCTGCCCTCCTCCAGTTTTCTTAAGGCTGCTGCTGAAGGTAGTGATCTTATCTTCAGGAATCCCATATTATCACTAATGATGCTGCCAGCCCTGCCTTCTGCTGGTGATATAAGAAATTACAGTACAAAAGCAGGGCTTCTTCCTGCTAGAAGGCAGGAAGGACAAGAAAAACTGATCAGGCCTCAAGATGAGCTAATATTTTAAAACTTACCAGGCTTGGTCATTCACTTGTCATTTCCTTAATTTTCCAGAGAGTGAGCTCAATGGGCCGTATTCACATCTGACATGAGAGGACTTCTGCTGACATCGATGAAATTGAGCTTGTTTGTGCCAGTGGGTGACTCTAGTCTTCCTTGGCCCAGTGCATTTAGTCTTCCTGGAAAGGTGTGGGAAAAGAAAAAGACAGGCAGACAGATGATGAGAATATTGGCATTTTAACAGTTCTAATTGTGCATACATCCCCATAAATGCTTCCTGCTTTACCGTGATCGAACAGTAATGAAGCCATCTTACAGTCACTCATTAATTTTATTCTTTAATATACTTCATGGGGTGTCTGCTCATTTGTTTAGGGATTTTTAAATTACAGGTAAAACAATACCTAATACATAGCAGATGCACATGCATATCTTGGGATGAAAGATTTAAGAATACAAAGCTGTCATCTCTAACCATTCCAATTTTCACCTGCTCATGTGGTGCCCACCTGTTCCTTTGTTTCCTAATCTAAGATTTTGGACAGTTTTGGCCTAGGCTTTGCATGGTTTTCAGTGCTGTTGCATTACTTACTACTTAATGTCTTCAGCTATTTAGCTAATTCTTAAAAATGAGCTCAATGCAAGTGCAGAAGTCATGAAAGAACCACAAGAAATTTACATGACATTTTCTTGAAGTATTTGCAATGCCATAATGAAGAAGGTCTAACACAAACTGAGAGAAGTCTCATTATGTCAACCAGTAAAGCATACTGTGAGGGTGCCATACTTCATAATAGTAAAGTAGGTACCTGTCGTACTGCCATTGGTTTTGCACTGGAATTTCATAGTTGTTTACCCAACTGAGTCCCTTCTCCATGCTGGCACTCATGATAAAGAGCAATTAACAAGGGATCTACAGACAGTGATTTGCATGACAAGGGTGACAGGATTTGCTTTCCATGTTCACTGTGGTGAGGTGAGAAGGAAATTTCTAAATGGGGTAGAGACTGGTTCCATTTCTGTGACTATTTTGGTTGGTTTTGTACTAATATATTTTCAAGCTAATGTGTTTTCACTGCAAAAAACATTCCACAATTTCATAGACTTAAGTAGCTACATTGCATTTTTTAAAAATAATAAAAATAGGTAATTTTGAAATTGTGTAAAACTTTGTGAAATATTTCATAAAATGTTATTATTTTTGATTACGGCTTCTCTCTGGCACTGAGCTTTTGCTACACAAGACTATAATTGCTTCATTAAAGCACTGCACATGCTTCAAATATATGTCATTACAATTCAAGCACAAGAGATGCAAAACATTAAAAAAAAAACCTCTGGAAGGAACTTCAAAATGTTTTTAGAATTCATCCTTAATGTAATCCATTGAAAATAAAACATTGATACAAAATTTGATGAAACTTCAAAGTGTTCTGATATAATTGCCAGGATAGATGAACACAATTTTTTTCAGAATATTATGGCCCAATTTTAGAGGTTAGTCTAAAGTAATCTAAGCCAGTGTAAGTTAGAGTAGCTTCTTCTGTCTCCCTTGCCATGTGAGTATATCAGCTTAGACTCCAATAGATTCAGACTCTATTAGACCCACATCTTGCTAACAGCATGTAACTGGCATCCCTTGTGCATTACCTGCACTTGGCCAATTAAGACTAACTGAATATAAGGGACTCCTTCATAATGCTTCTACTAGCAATAACACATTAAGGAATATTTTCTGAATAGCAGGCACTTGAAGGAGAAAACTTTTGCTGAAGCTACCTTTAATATGCTAAAATGCTCCTCTCCATATCCACGCTCATAATAATATGCTTTCACTGACGGGGAGTCAAACTGAGTCTGTGTACATAACAATTCTTCCTTCCCGGGTGTGATGCCAGACTATCAATATGCTGAGATACATTCAGAAATGCCATGAAAATGCTTACATTTTATTTTGCTCTTAATACTGCTAACGACAATGTGACTGTGGGAGTTATTTCTTTACTTTCTTGGATACTCCCTGATGTTATAGGAAGATGTTCTGTTTAATTAGCTGTACCTGGCCTGCACATTTAAGCTGCAGGGAAAGAAATGGAAGAGGAAGCTGCCATGGCTTTCAGCATTCTGTTATGAGAACATCTTTTCAGAGATCATTGATGGCATGAGGTCGCTTGGCAACGAGTCCAGTTTCAGCTGTGCCCTTGAGGCATGGATATGTTTCAGGCAATGTTGCCAGTACATATTCTTCTCTTTTTAAATACTCAACTGACTGCTGAGTCTGAGGACAACTTAGAAATAAGTTCTTTTGCTAGGGATGCATCTGCAGCACTGTCTGCTTTATTGTCAAATTCTCTTCACATTTTTTTCTGAAGGAGACACAGGTACTAGACAAGTCCAGCCTTCAGTGTCTGTTTAAAGACTCGCTGCTGGCTTCCTGTGTTGTCATTTCAGATGGATGGGGAAAGTGTAGCTAAACTACAAAAAGATTTAAATGCAGTAGGAGAACATGTTTGCTATTGCTATCTGGAGCTTGCCAGAATAGGCGTATTTAGTCACCTTTAACCTTTCCAGCAACTTCTGAAGGGAATGATACTGAGAGTTGTTCCACTGAGCCCAAACCTCCTGTTGAGGGTGCTTTCTTAATAAATCCCTTCTTTCTTTCTTTCTTTCTTTCTTTCTTTCACTTGTTGAGATTCTTCTGGCTTTGCCAAAATGCGTCACTTCTCTAGAGATATTGCATGAGGTGATTCCCTGTCAGTGGGAGACCAAGGGATTGAGATGAACATTTCTGTTCCCCCTGGTTACAGCCGAACAATTTGTGGCCTTGCAGGTGCTACCTGGGTGCAATAGCTAGACATTGATTGTACTTGTCTATGTAGTGCTATATCCAGGATGAAAAGGAACATTAAAAACAGCAACAACAAACATCAAAATCACATTAGAGTGATGGCATTGAAGTTACCACCAGCAGGTACCTTGGATAAGCCACTTCCCTTGCTGTGCCTCTGTTTCCTAATCTTTAAAATGAGGATAATCTTTGAGATCTACATATGAGAAGTCCTATGTAAGGGCTAAATATTGTTTTTGTATTTTGATTAACAGCAGCCAGAACAGAACAATCAGTCAAGTGGTAAAAATAATAAACAGCTAGTGCACCATACCCTGAAGCAGAAGCATTTCAGCCTCTGGGAACCACCAAAGAGGGCACATTCCATAGTGTAGGTCATCTTCTGACAGATAGATAGATAAGGCATTGATGGTTGTAGCAGCATTCCCCATTAGGAATATAGAAAATGCCTGCTCAAACTGGTAATATCTTACCTACTGGTCAAAAGGTAAAGGATGTCATTTAAACTTTATTATAGTATGCAAGGTCCTGTAGCATGCACAGTGAACATAGTGTCAGTGCTCAGCAATTAATACTGGACTGTGAAAGCTCTACCATGGGCCCTGAGTTTACCCTAGGAACCAGCAAGAGTTTCCAGCGAATCCTAACTGTTGTGATGGGACATAAAGTGAGAAATGGGTTCTCAGATACCAAGTTCTAAACCATTCTGGACTTTAAATATAATTAACAATTCATCGAATGACATCTAGAAGTAAATATGGAGCCAATGCAGAGATGTGAGCACCATTGTTGTGCTCTTGGACAAACACAGAGTAAAAGACATTATGTGCACCAAAAACCTTATTTAATTTAAGACAAGACCTGATAAGTGAATGTAACAAAAAATCTGAGAGAATGTAGGAGATATTAAAATAACAGTGAAAGGAAACCCACTGTTGCAAAGACTTCCATAAGCAGGACTAGATGGTAGCGAATCACTCATTTGTTTGTTAATAAGTTATTAGATGAAAAATATACATACTAAATTAATAAAATAGATATCAGAAACATCTAGTGGCCAGCTTAGTAAACATCATCAGCTGACAATTTCCTGTAGGCATCACAGTAAAAATGGTTCTTGATTTGGGATTTGAAGAACACAGGGTAATGGTTTAATGGACCAGCTCAAGCAGGATGTTCTGTTCATAAGGGGCAGTATGAAAGAAAGCTTGAAGGCATTTGAGAGAGAAGACAAATGGTCTATTGAGGCTGGCTTCATTGGGGGAGAAAAGGAATGTGATAGGAATGAATAAGCAGGAAAAAGCTGAGTTATGAATGGCCTTAAAGCTAATGACACGATGCTCGACTTTAATGTGGTGGAGAAGGGGGAGCCAGAGAAGGGTCTCAAAGAGGGGGTTGACATGGTCAGAATGCTACTTCAGGAGGGTGAGGACAGTAGTATTGTTTTAATTGGCATGAGTGGATAATGTGGTATCTGGAGTTCCAAAGAGGAGGAGGATGCAAGTTATGTGACAAAGGCCTGGATGAGAATTTTAGAAGTGATGATAGAGAAAAGACCAGCTCTTGGTGGTGATATGGAGAAAGATGTGGTGAGACTTTCACATGGCTTGGATATCGGAATGACTGGAAGATGGTGATAACAGTGACAGAAGAAAAAGTGGGGAAGGTTGGAGAGGGAAGACAAGATCGAAGAGGTCAGTTTTGACCGTCAACAGATGTATTTTGCATAGCGCCATTGAAGTCAAATGTGCCTAAATCCCTTGAAAGATTACATTCTAAAGTCTTTTCATACTGAGGCAGCCCAGATAAATGAGACTGACCTCAACTCATAATAGCTCTTGTGGTTGGGCTGTTGCAGCTGATAACACCCATAGAAAGCATGGGGGTGTTTCCCAAGGTTTTCTGAATCCAAAGCAGTGGTAACTTAACTGTTTCTTTGCAGGTGGTATCAGGAATAAATAAATGGAGACACAGCTCCTCCGTCTGATAAATGATTGGTACAAACAAGAGTGCTTTTACCTAAAACTACTTTTTTAAATTAGGTCTCAAGTGAGTGCACACATACACACACACACAGTAGCAGTAGGTTCAGAGCATCCCAAACATTTATATTTACCCAAGTCTGAGATGGTTTTGAGGAATCAGCAACCAGGCTTCTGGGGGCCCTCCTTCCATCCAGCTGCTGGGGAGTTTAGGTACCAGCACCTTGCCCAAACAAAAGCTTCCTTAGACTGCTCCAAAGTATATCCTTTTGCTTAATCTTGTATAGCTAACTTAAACAAAGCACATAACTCCTACTGACTCCTAGTGGGTCATCATAGTAATACCTGGTGGGTCACCAATTCTCCTAATATCAGCAAATTGCTCGTTTTCTCTTGTCATCAAAGCATTTATAGTATTTCTAGTTATAACAACAATAAAACTTATATGTTGGGGGCACTGAACCAAGAGCGACTGTCCAAACATTCTTTCCATTCTCATGGTACATTAACTCTCTGTCCCAGCCTCCTATTCTGATTAGCAGAACTGCAAATATGCAGCTGTTTGGCCTTGTCTCTCAAAACCCTAAGATTATTTCTAGTTATGTGGTATTTGATTTTCAGCTAGCAGTGGCTGGACCCACAAAATGGCTGACTGCAGTGATGACAAGTTCTGGGGTTACGTGCAGTAATGTCAAATTCTGGGGTTATAGGGGATGGATGAAAACAGAATATCTTTGCTGAAGTCCCACTGGTAGTATGCTGTGCTGCAAACATGATATTATAAAGAACTTATTTTAAAATGATACGGCACACATTTTGAGGTAGCTTTTACCATTTAGGCAGAAAAGAATTTGTTTTTAATCAAAATCTGGGAGTTTTATAGTTTACAGAAAGAACCCTCAGTACCAATGTGAGAACTCAGTTCCTTTCTATAAAAGAGTACAAATCTGAGCTGCTTTTGCTTGGATAAATTTGGTCCTGATTAAATGGTACAGCTGGCTCCAAATGGGTGGAGCAAAGGGAGACTAGAAGAATTGCATTAAAGACATCTATACATTCACACACATCCAAGCTAAACCATTGTAGTTGGACTTCAAGTGTAATTATATCCCAATTCTAACAATGAAATATTTGTACCAAACTCTGTGAAACCATGAAATTCATACCTTGCAGAACATTTCTGTAAGTATTCAGGACAGATAAGATAGATATTGATGAAGTAAGTAAGCAAGCCAGCATTTAAGGTGGTTGATTTAATCCTATTTTTTTAATGCAACTGCTGTGAGCGTTTCTGATCTTACAGAGCTGTTTTTTCTCCATATTTCACTAGTCATAAAAAAAAGATAATGACAGGGACTGAGACATAAAGGTCGGATTGGGAACTGACCATTCACAAAGGTCAGGGCTCTGATCCAGGGTTCTGTTCCAGTTCATTTTATAGGGAATAACAAACCTAGACTCCAAATCCAAACTTCTTCACACTTGGGGGGTGTTTGGATGAGAGGTTTTGGTGTGGGGCCATCTCCTAATACAAAATAAAAAGGAGCATTGTATGTTGGCTGGTAGGGAGGATGAGGGAAGGGAGAGAACCATGGAAAATACCCTGTGTATACAGATTTATCTCCAAATATAATGTTCTTCAGGGTTTTCCATGAGATGCCAACTTCAGGATCAACATTGGTTGCAGTCTCAACGTTTCTGTATTTTCAAAGCTAGGCACTTAAATTGTGCATGTGCAAATGCAAGTGTTCAAAAAGGTAGATATGTATGCTTAGTCTGGACCTGCACAAGCAATCCAGCGATACAAACCAATTTGTATATGTGGTTACCCATTTTTCATATGCTACTGCATATTTTGTGTAAGATAAGTACCTATTTTTAAATAATGGTCCAAATGTCACAAGTGGAGAAGGGCAATTGTAGAGAGAGTATGTTAGAGGCCGAACAGCATAGGGAGAAACAGTAGGACAGCGTTCAATTTCACATTGCTTTCAGCTACACTGAACTTGCCCTGAGAGTTTGAGTTGAGTGTACAGTACCTCAAATAACATCCCCAGAAATCATGTGTTGGAGATGGACTGAATGCCTCAGCAGTGGTGATGAGTCAATAGGGCCAGCATTTTCTGTGAATATTCACCTGACTTAAAATGAACTCACATTAGCCACGTTCGTGGCTCTTTGTGTACACATTCTGCAAACATTCAACCAATCAAGTTTTACTTACACAGACACTCATGAATATTGCCCATGAATTGCAAAAATGTCTGGCTGTGAATATAAAGCTGTGCTGGTTAGGTCTGACCCATTGAATGTGCCTGAGCTCTAACGGTGCCTGCCTAGCAGACAGGTTTTTTTTCTCTCACTGTTTCTATGACTATTTCTCTTGTGTGCTGATGACCAATAAAAAGGCAGCTGATGTTTTACATTGGACACTTTCTTAATCCAGCAGGAGTACATTGTTCTCCAAACTCCTCACTTGAGCCCTGAGGCAAGAACAAGCCAGACAAGTATCTGACTACAGCTTGGACTGTGCACTCCGTTTGTGTTAGTGCGATGAGAGAAAAACGTCAAAAGCCACCCTGTGGCATGAGAGCAGGGGAAGGTTGCTGGGGACTAAAGGCATTGCTAATGGCACTAATCTCTCCAGAATGGCAGGTGGGGAGGGGGGGAGGCAGAGTCAAGGCAGCATAACCTCTCCATCCTGTCCTCCAGCAGGGGCTGTGGCCTGAATGACAATTTAGCTCGAACATAGTACCCTGGCTGTGTAGTAACCATCATGACTCGGGCTATGTCTATGTGGACTAGCAAGGAGAAGTTTTGATTTGGTTTGTTCTGCTATCTTTTCCTGGGAGATGCAAAGCCCTTCTTCAAGCCCTATTCCTGATTATGAGTGACTCTATCCCTGCGTCCCAGGTCAGAAACCATATCATATGATTGTTATGCCTGGTGTAGATGGAACTACACATATCAAGCAGTGAAGACTCAAAGGGTTCATGAGTTCATGTTCTTAAAGAAAAACCACGCAGGATGAAAAAGTGTTCAGCAAATATGAACACTGAATGAATCTGTGAAAACCCATTCTGCTCACAGATGCTCCACAGACAGAAAACAAAGTTAAATTTATTGAATAAAATAAAGTGAGTGAATTATTAGCTCAGAGCTTCTCAGCTTCTTTTAGCACCTCTCCCAGAGCAATAAATGATGAAGAAATAAAAAGACACACCTGAGAGGGAGAGCAAAGATGAGCCTCTAGAAAAAAGTCTTGTTTCTCAATGAGATTGAATTCAGACACGGCTTTTGCCCCTATGAAGTTTTGCCATTGACTACAACAAGAGGAAGCTCAGGCACTTACAGTGCAAATAAAGAAAAACAGACTGTTCCATAGTGTTTCTGTTTGGTACGCCATCCCTTGTTATGTTGTGTAGCTTTACATTGTGCCTGCTTCCAGTTGTGACGTCACATCACAGATGACTGCATTGTGTCTTGAAGAACCTAACATGATTGCCCCTTGAAAAATGTTTTCTTTAGCATATTGGTCAGAAAAAACAGCAACATGTTGTTTTAGGAGAGCACAAGAAATACAAATAACATTGAGATATTTTGTGATGGATATAAACTTAGTTCATATCTCTGAAGGACATGATCTTGAAAGACACTGTTTCAATCAGGAATAATGTCCTCACCACAATAAATTGCTGCCATTGATCACAGTGGGGACAGGGTTTTGTCTCAAGAGCATTATCCTAACTTGGAACGGCTTGTTATTATTTAATATGTACAATGCCAAGAGTGAGCTAGAAGTACAGATACAAAGTCTTTGCCCAGAGGAGCTTATACTGTAAGTTTCACAATAGCAGTATTAAGTATCAGAGGGGTAGCCGTGTTAGTCTGGTTCTGTAGAAGCAGCAAAGAATCCTGTGGCACCTTATAGACTAACAGACGTTTTGCAGCATGAGCTTTCGTGGGTGAATACCCAAAGAAGAAGTGGGTATTCACCCACGAAAGCTCATGCTGCAAAACGTCTGTTAGTCTATAAGGTGCCACAGGATTCTTTGCTGCAATAGCAGTATTAATGATCCCAAGAATATAACTTTGTTGTGAATGTCTGTGGACTGGGTCATGCATGCTTATGGACATACCAGTGAAGGGAGCCTGTGGGGGGAGGAAAACTCCACACAGAAGATCTTGAGGAATGTGCTCTTCTCCCCGCTCTTCTCCCCGCCCCACACTTCCTCCCACCCTCACATCATGAACCACTTCCTTATCCACTTCCTTATCCCAAGGATCCCAGAGCTGCAGATTTGAGGCCCTTTGAGCCCTTTGCTGGCTCTGATGTTCCTGCAGCTCTCCTCATCTCCTGGCTAGTGTAATTCTATTGAAGCCAAGTTGCAGGGCCTTTTGCCTGTGGTTGCCCCTCCCTTTTAAAGGTGGGATCCTTGAGGAGGAGATGGAAATGGAAACACAACCAAAGGCTGCATTACTTTTTCCAGCTAAACTATGTCACATCAGCAGTGTGGATGATGCAAACCTACTCCAGATCCGCCCTCAGGCTGTCGCTCCCAACCTTGCCTTGGGCACCTTCCACCCCATTCCATCCCCTGCCCTTGTCTCCTACTCATAGACCACAGGATGCTACTTATAAGCAAAAAACTACTATCTCCGATGAGACACCACTCTCAGCCAAGAGAGTGTCCTGCCAGTGACTAGTTAACACGAGATCAAGATTCAGAGGCAAGGATGTATGTAATGCAGTGCTCTTAATCACTAACTGCTGTGTAGATGAACTCACTCGGTCACCAAGAAGAACACCAGTGTCTATCTTTTTTAAAAAAGCATTGCATCATTTCTCTTCTGACTCAACAGGGTGCTGTTATTTTTAGCATATTAAATCTGATAGAATACTTGTCTCAGTCTCTCTGTACATTCTATGTAAACAATTTCAAACACGACAGCCAATAACTTATGCTGATGTGTCCTCCAAAGTGAACCCACATAAAAGTAGTTCCTGGGAAGCCTTGCGAGTCGCTAATCTAATTTTGCATTAATGCTCTGCACACGTATTAGGGTGATTGGGAGGGATTCCGTGTTTGTGCATCCCAAAGCTTTTGATTCATGTATATGTAGCTTATAGCATCCAGATCTACAGCAGGGATGAAACAAGACAAAAAGATGCTGCTAAGTATTGCCTTTCAGTTTCTGTATGTTCTCAATAAATCTCTCTACTGATGCATCAAGCTGAAAAAAAAACCCAGGCCAATATATGGACAATGGTGCATTCCAGAAAACCCTTTTGATGGTTTAGCAGCAGAAACCCATATGATGATGAAAAGGCCTTAAAATGGATGAGTTACAACACTTACATTAAATTAGTTCACAAGAGAACATTTTGCCTGGCTGATATTGATAGTTTTATAACAATCAGGGTAATAATAAATGGTCAAACTACCAAAAGAAAGCAAACAAACTCAGAATGGCATTGCTGTAAGGAGCTCCACCTTTAGCTGGTTACCCACAGTGGCAGAAAGGATTTATGAGGGCATTAAGCATCTAAACAAAGCTCTCCAGAATCTGTAATTTTAAATCACAGCTGATTTTAATTTTTTCTTTGGCACTTGCTCATACATCCTATTGCATGCTTGATTCATTTCTTTTAGCACTGGAAAATGTTAAAGCTGCAATGGGAAGTCAAGAATGTGGGGATTCATACATTGCGTGCATATGCAGTTTAGTGGTGTGTGCCATTTGTACACATCACTTACTGGGGAAGTTAAATCAGTTTTGGATACAAATTGTAGCAATTGCTTCCAAAATTCCATTGACTTCAGGACTTTGAAGTAACATTCTCCATAACCTGATATTGAAATAACTTTTGCCAGCTCAAAGCAGAGCAAGCACCATTTTGGGGGTGGATATTTTTCTTCTTTTACTATTCAGGCTGCAAAACTACATTCTTTAGTTGCACTTACAGATGGTGTTTCTAAAGTATTTTTTTTACTTCCTTTCCTCTGTTAAGAATACAGTGGCTCTTGTATATTACAGTTCAAGTTCTCAGCCTCCCACAGTAATCACTGTTGAGAAAGGATGCAGTACTCTTGGACAAAGAGGACTTCATTCGTTATTCGTTTTAACAGTTATTAAGGAAACCTAAGAATTTGCAAACATAAGCACATGAGGCAGTTTTGCTCTCAGCATTTTCCTGTTCCTTTGTGGTGAATGTATTACACAGTTGTAACTTAGAATTTATATGACAGGGGAATTAAAAAAATCTTTAACCACTGGCTTCCAGATAACTGAAGAGTAGCAGGTTTTAACTAATGATAAGTAATTATGACAATGCACCAGCTTGAGAAACTGCCTTACACAGCTATGCCGAATAAGGGTCTATTTGTTCCCCTTCAGCCTTTGCCTACACAAGAAAATAGAATTGTCGTCAGTAGAACCAGTGGGTTAGCACAGGTGTATGTATTAATGGTGCAGTGTTTCCATGCTAGTCCGGCAGATTTGGGTGCTGGTCTGTTGCAGTTTTCCCTGGTATGTATCCTAGTGCTTTACTACACAATTGCAGTTGCAGAAGAAATTCTGGGGGACTTCAAAAGACCTCTGGAAGCCATGGGGAAGTGTTGGAGAACAGACCAAATTCTCAGAGTACCCTGGGTGTAACTCCTGGAATTCTGAGGGAGAACTCCCCTAGCTCCCCTGTTTATTGATGCTATTTATTTTCAAGTCCTTTTCTCAAAATGCAAGCCAGAGTAAATGCTCAGCTCCCACTACTTGCTCATCAAGAAAGGTTTCAGTTAGAGCTTTTGAAAAGCAGTCACAAAATACATGAGGCAGCTGCAGCAAGGCAACACAGGGCATTCAAGCAAAACCTGCATAGATCCAAGAGTGAGTCCAGCAGTTTAGGGTGTACATAGTGCAGTGGCCATCAACCTACCACCGCTTGAGTAAATGGCTAAATGCTCTCGTGCATACAATCTTATGCAAGCCAAGCATAGCTCTTGGGTTCAGACCATGATGACTGACTGATGGGACCAAGTTGTTCTCTAGTCCTGTGCTGAACAGCATTGGGTGCATAACTTCAGAAACAAGGGGCAGACTTTTCTGATATAGTGATCCCATATCGCTAGACCATGAGAATGATGTCACCCTCCACCATAAAAAAGGGAGTGGTTGTGGACCCAATCTACGTAGGTTACTTCAGCCAATGGATCAGTTTAGAGAAAAAAATTGTTTAAAAATCCTATATTCTATCCACTATTCATGTGCCATCATGTCATTCTGGCTTTGTCTAGGGCTAGCCCTCTCTGCTGAGTGACTTTATGTTATTTGACAAATATTCAGCTTTTGAGTGTGATTCTCTTCGTTCTGGTTACAAAACAGATGAACAAAAATTGCCTCTCTTGGGAATGCTTCTTTGCTCAGCAACAGTGCTTGCTGCTACCTTCCCAATGGAGCTGAAATATGTGCTTGAGATTAAACAAGTATGCATTATCAGGAGCAGAATAAAACAAGCCTTTTATCTGCACCAACAGAAAATTTCCTCTGAGCTTTTTTGCCAAAAGAACCCAGGGGAAAGATTGGGTGATTTTACATGTTATATAAGCAAGTTTATTTTGGGAGCTTGCGATACTGTGCTGTGCTTAACCACATCTGTTCTAGTTCCATAATGACCATTTAATTCCTGAATGGGAGCGGGATAAAGGGACAGGCAATGCATATATTTTGCTGTTGGTAGTGAGTAGTTACGCAGTAGTGAACTGGAACAATCTATGCTTTTAGCAGCACATTGCTGAGCTCTGCCTAGAAGTGAACAAATTGATGACAAAAATGTGGCACACTTCAGTTAAAACTCTAAAAAATCAGTTGTGGGTTGGTGGTTAAAGGCACTTAATTTGTCATTAAGAGAATCTATAGTCACCGTGAAGCTCCTGTTTCAGATAAAAGAGCAAAAGGGCCACCCATGCTCTCTTACTCTGCATTCAATTAACATGCTTACTGTCTGGATAGTACTGCAAAATGGACTTTCCTACTGATTGATCTTGTAATGTAAATCTGCTCTGGTTTTAAACTTAAACAATACACACATTGTTCTTGGAGCATTTGTTATACCGAATTATTTTCAGAGCGTACCTTCTTTCTTATTGGAGTCCTCCACTTGGAGTCCTGCTCAGATCCTCACTTCAAGGTCTGCATCATCATCATCATCATTATGAAACAGTGCTTGCCTTGAGGTGACCAGTTGCTTTTAAATGGCTGCATCAAAACAGTTCTTGGATCTTCTCTAAAAGGAATATGTGCTGGCCAACTGTTCATTCTTTATCCCCAAGGTTGCTCACAGAGGGTTTAGTGATGTCATCTTCATCTCCTGTTGTCCCTGGCTCATCACAAATGGGGAGATTTTCATATGTGCCACAAGATACTGGCCAGCAAATGACTGATTTTGGTGACAGTCAGAAAACCAGAACACTGGAAAATCCTGCTTTCTGTTCAATGCCCATTATGGTGCCTGCAGACAGAGGAGTGTTGTGACATGAGAGGTAACTTATCACTCACTTCACCTCTGGGTGCTACAAAACACAATAATAAGAAATATAATAATAATAATTAGTAATAATAAAAGTTATTACTGTGAACTATACCTAAGAAAATGATTCTTAGATTCAGGCAGAACAGACTTTACTGGTGTTTGTCAGCTTCTAAAAAGAACTGCATCACAATTAATAATAAGCATTTCCCTATATACTCAGATAAACAGAACTAGCAAGACAATCTGCAATAGTGCCGGCTATTCTAAGTAATATTTCTGCCCCCTTCTTACAGAAGTAAAAGAAAAATTATCAAACATGGAATTACCATAGACTTAAAATTTGTTCTAACCAAATATGATATTTCAGAACATTGCTATTTAACTTCTGATCACATTCCAATATTAACTTCATAATCATAATGAATACTTATAAACGCAGTGTCTAATGTGATTTTATATCATGTCCAGAAAAAGTAACATCATAATTGTTAGTCATTTTGTTTCTGTGTGGACTCTAACAATAAAACCCCCATGTGTGTTCAAAGGCATTGTAAATTCCTGGTAAGAACAACCATAATCCAGTGTGGAAATATGATTGATTACATCATAATCACAATCAAATGGATTAAAATTAACTTTTTGTGAGCTGAATAAAAGTATAGCTCCAGTATACCTAAGGATGACTCTCTTGTATTCTGGTTGGTTTTCATTACCAGGCATTTCACAGCCTCTGGGTCTTATCTATTTGCCAATTACATTATAGTTAGATATAAATATAAATACTAGTGCTAACCAGGAATTTTTAACCAAAATTAATTCAGTTAACTTGAACTGGAACATTTCAGTTTATCAAGCCAAACCAAAATGTTTAATTTTGGATCAGTTCGACATTAATCAATGTCTGCTTGAGCTGCTATGTTGCATCATGGAGCCATAGCTCAGGTGCCTCATGCCCCCATTCTTCTTTATGGGCAAGCCTCTTCCCTCCTCCATGATGCACTGCTGTCTTATTTTTAGATGAACCTCCACAGTGCATCAAGTGAGTGCCAGGGCCATGGTGCATCATGGGAGATATAGTCTGGCCAGGCAGCCCAGCTGACAAAAGACAATGAGGGCATGAGGTATCCAAACTACAACTCCCATGAGGCATGGGGGCAGCTTAGAGGAACACAGTTAAATGTCAAAACAAGGCAAACTGAAATACTTTAATTCAGGAATCTCAAAAACATTGAAAGGAAATATTTTGAGATTTCTGAATCAATTTTTTCTGAACTATCTGTTTTATGAAAAATTTTGCTATTTTGACTTTTCATCCCAATTTGGAATGGAAATAATTTTCTAAATATCAGAATTTTCACTTGTGAGGAATTCTGATTTTTGACCAGCTCTAACAAATAGTGAGTTTAGCTATGGAGCAAAGGTAATGTGCCACTTCAATGCAACCCCAACAATTTCCTGTTAAGAACACAAGAACGGCCATACTGGGTCAGACCAAAGGTCCATCTAGCCCAGTATCTTTTGCCTTCTGACAGTGGCCAATGCCAGGGCCCCCAGACAGAATGAACAGAACAGAAAATCATCTGTTACAATAATCCATTACAATAATGGATCTCTGTAGCAAAAAAGCATAATACAAGCACTTTGGCATTACTCCTCCTGCAGTCCAGATTTCTCATACTTTTAAGGTACCATTTGTCATCCCCACCATGGCAAGAACTCCCAATTTTTGGCGGGGTGGGGGGGTGTCATAGTTCTGTGTGTGTAAGAGAGATCATTCTAGTTGGGTCCTACCTCCATTTCTACTATCTCCCTACTCAGCGCTCTTTGTCCAAGCTGCAATAGGTAATGCTGCCAAAATCTTGGTTTTCACTTGTGAAAATTCACAGCAAAGAAAATTCAAAAGCAAAGTTTTACGCTGAGCTGGATTTAAACCAGTGACTCTAAATCATCTAGTCCTCTCATCATGAATATTCCCATATGGCTGTAACAGTTTCTTGTCTCTGAAATATATTCCAGTTTAATTTTTTTTCTTGATGTTTTCTGGCAGAACTTTCAATACCTAATAGCTGAAGAGCAAACAACCTGGAGAAAGCATGAAGGGCTTGACTTCCAGAGTTAAGATCTCCAGCTGAAAGCTTCTTTCAAGTCTAGTTTAAATCCTGCAGTTTAGTTATCCAACCTTTTTTGGTTCCAGACACTACTTCATTTTGTTTTGGTTTTGATGCCATTTTCACCTTCTCTTCCCCCTTTATAAGTCATTGCATACTGAACCAGTCTGAAGTCTCTAAAAGCTTAAGAATACCAATCACACCAAAACCTCATTCTTCAAAGCAATAACTGACTATTAAAATAGGACAAAGGAAATAATACTGCATCTCATATTTGTAATTTACAATGATTATTATTGTGGAAGAGCTGTGTGGAAAAGCAACTTCATACCCTTCAACTAAAACCTGCAATCACATACAGTACCAAATACAGGACGTCTGAGCTCTTGAGAGCATTTGCTGGTATACTGAATTAAATTTAGAGCTGTGTAAATCCGGCTTTGGATTTAGATTTGTAAAATTCACCTCTGACCTGGATTTAGATGGAGATTTGGATTCCTGTCTTGTGTCAACACCTGTGCAGTGTGCATTTCACGCTAATTTTAAGTACTATAAAAAGGGACAAAAGGTGCAATTGCCAAAATAAGATTTTGAAAATATTTAGCTTAGATGCAGTTTCAATTATGCAATCTACTAACTTACATTGTCCCCCATCACTTTAGCATCTAACTCTAGGGTATCTAAGGAAGGAATAATATAGCTGGATGGCCATGGTACAGACAGCAAAGTGGTATAATAGCATCATACACTAATGGGTTGTACATAAAGATTTTATTAAGTAGAATTAATACATAATACCAAAACCATAATAGACTGTGTGCGTGAGCTATCATTTGAGTTGTCAGAGCAACCTACTATTCAGATAGCAGGAAAGACACAATAGATATGAGAATAAAGGGGATATTAAGCTTGGACTAGGATGCTTCTTTTTTTTTTTTTTTAGTTTGTTTCCTTCAAGAGCTGAGGGTAGGTTTGGAAAAAAAAATTCCCCAGAAAGAACTGTGTTAAGAAAGATCCTCACATTCCATTTTAAGCAATTAAGAGCTAAACCCTGTAGAAGAAGAGTATGTGTGGTTATAGAAAATGGACCATCTACAACAACAGCAGCTATGGCTCATAAAATAACAGCATCCAAAAGCCAGTCATCCTTTTCAATAAGTATCCTTTCTTTTTTCATCTGACCACACGCATAGAATCTCTACAGTAACCACATCTTTCTCTAGAAGTGGTGCCATAATGGGAAAAATCTGATGCATGTAAAAGTGGCTTATTACCAGAAAGAAGAGGCGCCAAAATAGAAACCCAGCCAGGGCCCCTTCTGTACAAATGGAAGTTGGGCTACATTATGCACAGTCATAATTAAAAATCAGATTAACCAGAGGCAGAACCCACAGTGGAAAGGAAAGAAAGATTGCATCCAGTATCACTCCTCAAATTGCACCTGCAGCATAGATCACGAGTGACAGCTTTTCTGTTAATGAATGTTGATTATTAGTTATGAGTGAGCTCCTCTCAACTGAGATGGATAAAGGTGAAGTAATGGAGTAACTGCAGCTGGTCATGATTTTATGGAAAAGGCCCTCGGATGAAATTTTAAAAAGGGACCTCAGTGACTGCAAGACTCATAAAAAGGTCAGGCCATAAAGCAGTGCCAAGGGGATGATGACTGTCCTCTGCTTCTTTTTGGAAAGTGAAAGTAGGATGTAATTTTTAAAGAATATTGGGTATGTATGGATTGGTTGAATGGACTATAAGGTGGATAGAAAGCTGGCTAGAAAGCTGGCTAGATCATTGGGCTCAACAAATAGTAATCAATGGCTCGATGTCTAGTTGGCAGCCAGTATCAAGCAGAGTGCCCAGGAGTCGGTCCTGGGACTGGTTTTGTTCAACATCTTCATTAATGATCTGGATGATGGGATGGATTGCACCCTCAGCAAGTTCGCAGATGACACTAAGCTGGGGAGAGAGGTAGATATGCTGGAGGGTAGGGATAGAGTCCAGAGAGACCTAGACAAATTGGAGGATTGGGCCAAAAGAAATCTGATGAGGTTCAACAAGGACAAGTGAAGAGTCCTGCACTTAGGGAGGAAAAATCTCATGCACTGCTACAGGTTGGGGACTGACTGACTAAGCGGCAGTTCTGCAGAAAGGGACCTGGGGATTACAGTGGACAAGAAGCTGGATATGAGTCAACCTTTGTTACCAAGATGGCTAACTGCATATTGTGCTACATTAGTGGGACCATTGCCAGCAGATCGAGGGAAGTTATTTTTCCCTTCTATTCGGCACTGGTAAGGCCGGGGCGGCTCTAGGCACCAGCAAACCAAGCTGTTGCCTAGGGCGGCCAAATCTAGGGGGCGGCAGGCTGGGCCGGTGGACCTGCCGCAGTCATGCCTGCGGGAGGTCCACCGGAGCCGCGGACGACCGGACCTGCCGCAGGCATGACTGCGGAGGGGGGCTCGTCCCGCGGCTCGGCTGGACCTCCCGAAGGCATGACTGCGGCAGCTCAAGCGGAGCCGCCGGACCCGTGAACCGTCCGCAGCCGTGCCCGCGGGAGGTTCGCTGTTCCCGCGGCTCCGGTGGAGCTCCCGCAGTCATGCCTGCGGCAGGTCCGCTCGTCCCGGGGCTCCGGTGGACCTGCCGCGGGAGCTCAACCGGAGCCGCGGGAAGAGGAGACCCGCCGCGGGACCGAGGAAGGGCGGCGCAGCACATCGCGCTGCCTGGGGCAGCCTAATTTCTAGAGCCGCCCCTGGGTAAGGCCATACCTGGAGTACTGCAGAAAGGATGTGGACAAATTGGAGAGAGTCCAGCGGAAGGCAATGAAAATGATTAGGGGGCTGGGGCTCCTGATTTATGAAAGGCTGAGGGAATTGGGCTTATTTAGTCTGCAGAAGAGAAGAGTGAGGGGGGATTTGGTAGCAGCCTTCAACTACCTGAAGGGGGGTTACAGAGAGGATGGAGCTTGGCTGTTCTCAGTGGTGGCAGATGACAGAACAAGGAGCAATGGTCTCAAGTTGCAGTCGGGGAGGTCTGGCTTGGATATTAGGAAGAACTATTTCGGTAGGAGCGTGGTGAAGCACTGGAATGGGTTACCTAGGGAAGTAGTGGAATCTCTACCCTTAGAGATTTTTAAGGCCAGGCTTGACAAAGTTGGTGTTGGTACTGCTTTGAGCAGAGGGTTGGACTAGATGACCTCCTGAGGTCTCTTCCAACCCTAATCTTCTATGATTCTATGTATCATACATGTGAAATGATCTCCCTCATCCTCAGCCACCAAGAGGCCTGCATAAGGACCCTATATTACATTCAGTCCATATAGGGGGCTTCAGTTTTATTCAGAGGATTTGATGTATAGATGAAGGTTGACCTTAGATGTTGCATTCTTAAACTCAAATGCAGCTTTGTGAGCAGAATGCATTCTTTGGAATTATGTGCTGAGACGAGGCACCCACAGCCTTATCTTTGTATCTTCAGGGGAGAAAGAGTGGAATTTTAGAAAGATATATGGGGAAAATCTACCAGTGACTCCAGCAGTTTTGTACCAACATAGCCAAGAGCAGAATTTGATCTATATCTTTGGTCATCTAAAGATCCATAAAGAATCTGTATTTTAGCTCTCCAGGGATAGTACCAACCTACCAGGATTCCATTTCTACTGCTAGCATGGCTATATTTCTTGTAGAATAAGGAATTCAGTTACCTTCCAATGACTTCTGTTCTATTTATCTTCCATAAGTAGGTGATCAGACAGCTAGCGTTTAAATGTGACGCAAATGTTATGCAAACCTTAGAGTTTCAGCACAGATAAGTAAGACAAATAGCATTACATCTGCATTCCTTCTCTTCAAGAATCATTTGTTATCAGCAAATCACTATAGAATACCTTGACTACGAGTGACATCACCAGCTCAATGCTTCAGCAGTGGAATACCAGCTATATACAAAGCCACAGCAGTTGACCATTAGTGTTCGACTGAGACTATGTGTGGCTATAGAAGCTACATACAGTGCCCCCAAATTCATATTCAGCAGATGCAGTAGTGATAAGACAGTATGTCAGTAACTGGCTATAGGATGCTCCTTTACTCATCCAAACCCCCAAAGCCACAGATTTTTGGTATATAGGCTGCTCATGTGTTGGTTTTGGCAAAGCTCACAATGCTGTCAATGCACTGGAGGATCTGAGAAAAATGACTGCTGTGTTGTCGACCCATATCAGCCTTCCGCTTGGTTTAGTCATGTCTGGCAGTGGTGCCAAAAGTGTATGAATTGAAGAGGGCTGTCAACCCAAGAGGGTTTTGGCATTTACACCACTATCGAAACACCTGGAATGCTCTCATGTCCACACACAGAACTGCTCCTAACATTGTGTAAGTGTTCCTAGCACCGTAGGATTGAACGAGCTCTGAGCCAGCTTGTAAATACTTCCACCCTCAATAGCTTCAATTCAAACTGTTTGAGAGGGTGGCAATGGTTGGGGTGCATGGAGGATGCCACAGGGGTATCTTCCCATGGACCTGGGCTCGGGATATTGCTGTCTGTGTATCCTAGATGCGCGCACACACACACAAGATGTAAATAATTAGGAGCCTGATCCTCAGCTCACGTAAATAGGTATACTGGTAGCTCCATTGCAATCCATGGAACTATGCCAATTCACACCAGCTGAGGATCTGCCCTAGTGCAGAAAGAAAACAAAGCAAGGAAACTATGCACCAAAACAGAGCATCATAGACTATATTACAAAATATAGAATAACAGAAGTAAAACTAGTCCCTTATCCTCTTGACTCCTGACACCCAAAGGTGCCAGCACTCAGCAGAACAGACGTGAGGCCTCCAGCTCAGGCAGCAGCTGAAGAAGAAACTGGCAGCTTCCGATATGGGAATTCTCTTGAGCTGTATGAGGGCACATATCCAGAGCCAGAAACAAGAGGAAACCAACTGAAGCAGTGATTGGATCAAACCAAAAATGTGAAGATGTGCAAATATATATTACGTGCCCGGATTTAATGCATCCATACACACAGCCGTCTAATTTACCTTTTTTCCAAGATGTCACACAAATCTGGTTGAGCCTCAAAAATCTGCAAAACTGGCTAACTTCTTGCCATCTTCTAGTCCTCATCTTGTCCAGCCACCCTTTTGACTTCCTTCTCCATGTCTGTGTGTTTTCTGACCCTAAAAGGGAACACTGGGGGCAGAGAGGTGGAGAGCATGCCCTCCTGGACTACCTCAGCAAGGATGCAGGTGGAGGTTTGCAGAACATGGCATCTGGGGCTGCATGCCTATGGAACTAGAAGCGCTTCATGCCAATTCCTTAGCCCCACAGAAGCCGCTTAAGGAATTCTGCGGGCCAACCACTTTCCTCTGCTTCTAATCTGTGCAGCAGAAAAGCTGCTTGACATGGAGATCTCCTAACCCAGGGTTTCTCAAACAGGGGTTGCTACTTGTGTAGGGAAAGCCCCTGGTGGGCCGAGCTGGTGTGTTTACCTGCCCTGTCCGCAGGTCTGGCCGATCGCAGCTCCCACTGGCCGCGGATCGCTGCTCCAGGCCAATGGGAGCTGCGGGAAGCAACACAGGCCAAGGGACTTACTGGCCACCACTTCCAGCAGTCCCCATTGGCCCGGAGCAGCGGTGAACTGTGGCCAGTGGGAGCCGCGATTTGCCGGACCTGCAGACGGAGCAGGTAAACATACCAGCCAGGCCCACCGGGGGCTTTCCCTACACAAACGGTGACTCCTGTTTGAGAAACCCTGTCCTAACCAAAGCCCAGTAGGGGTGGGGTTCTCTGTGCAATCTAGGAGCACAGGATGGCAGTTGCACAAGAAATTCTAGAATTGCACAAAATGTAGGAAATAGCTTTTTTGGGCTATTTTGATTGCCAATAAAAATGCCAGGAGAGCTATAAAGTGATAGCAAACACTGTGAAAGTAAATAGGAAACAAAATACATTTTCCTTGCCTCAGGAAAGGCTCAGTCTCTGTATTCTTAAATGGCAGTCTATAAGCCTTCTGTATGTTTTGGCATCAGAAATCATATAACCATTATATAGGTATGTGTCTGCATGTACTAGGGATTTATCTGAGCCCTGATACTTAGACTTCATATTAAAGAGTCAGGGGCTTTAGCATCTATCCCTTTGCACACACTATAAAATACATTTTTAAAAAAATTAAAAGTCGAACATCAACAATAAAGCAGTGTGTGACTCCAGATCACCCTTGCAAGTTCAAGAGTTCTTCATCACACAGCCTTCCTTGTCAGCTCCCTCCACCCGGGGAATGCTAAGGGTTAAATCAAGAAGGGTCATAAACAGCGATGGAAGATTATATACATAGTAAATTGGTGCAGACGGGTGTCTGCTAATGCTTCCTTACACCAACCTGCAGCTGTGTAAATTATACCACAATTTGAGTCACTTCTGAATCTGGCCCAGTGGGGTTTCATATCACCATGCAGTGACCACCATTTTTCACTCCTAAAGAGCCATGCACTTTATTTCACCTACTCATCCAAAGTTTATGCAGCCCCCTCAAATAATTCTCTCTTAAATGTGAAGGTTTGAGGCAATAGGCTGCTTCAACCAGCTTGAGCGTGGCTCGTGGCGCCGTCAGCACTCCTGTTCCTGTGGGTTGAGTCTGCTCATTCATCATCCTATGTCTTTCACATTAGACATCTTAGTAAACTTCCTCTCTTTCCCTCCGCTACTTCCGCCACTCTCTTTTCACTTCTCCCTTAGCTCCCGGAAGGGTCGGTATTTCTGCATGTTCTTCTCTCTCTGGGTTCCTTGTTTTTTGTTTGCTCTGTTGGTTTGTTCACCATTTCTATCTGTGTGTGTGTACTGTGAATGCTCTTTGTTGCTTCCTGAAAGACTGCCTGCCAGGCTGATCCCACTTCCAGTGGAGCACAGCTGCCTCTCCTCCTCACTGTTCCCACCATGGTGTCAAGAGCAGCATGCCAAGGGATGTATGTGAGCTGCAAAGAGAACACTTTTCCTGTTACATGAGCTGCTCGTCCCATTTCTGATCCTGAGCTGCGGCAACTTGGGATGGCATTAATTACTTTGCATGCCTCTATGCACAACCCACAATGCATTAATTAAGTCTCTTACATAAGCTGTCCATTTGACATCAGGGTCAGATTGTTCCTGAGTCAAGCAGAAAGGAAAGCAAGTGTGACTCAGCCATGACAGAATGCATCTGAGCTCTGCCATGAAAATGTTCACATTGTCTGTTACCCAGCAGTAATAAGTCAGTGGTTGCAGAGACGGGCAGAGGAAACAGACCTCTCACTCTTGTCCAAAGTGATCCTAAATCTCTTCGGCCTAGAAATTGGGCTGGAAACCTCACTCTAGTGGGGTATTAATATTTATATAGCAGAAATGTAAAGAGGCCCTATTGTGCACAGACAAAGAGCATGGTCCCTGCCCTGGGTTGTTCACAATCTAAGAAAAGCAGCAGGGTAGACACTTATTTTATAAACATACATACGTTTGGATTAGTGTTGGGTAAAGTGTCATCGATCCCCATCTGCCCTTTCACCCATCATTAAATGGCTGATTTCTTATAGGCAGCATGGCAGAGGTGGGTGTTCAGGAGGACTATGATGGAAGTATCAGAGGGGTAGCCGTGTTAGTCTGGACCTGTAAAAGCAGCAAAGAGTCCTGTGGCACCTTATAGACTAACAGAAGTTTTGGAACATGAGCTTTCGTGGGTGAATACCCACTTCGTCGGATGCATGCGACGAAGTGGGTATTCACCCACGAAAGCTCATGCTCCAAAACTTCTGTTAGTCTATGATGGAAGGTTGGTTAAAGAATTCTATGCATAAAGGACAGTGTGGAAGGAGACAAGGAGATGTCTGAGAGGGAAGATGGCAAAGAGATTAATGAGGCTGGTGTCACTGGCTGGTTGCAGAAGGCAAGGCAATAAGTGACAAGATGGGTAGAGCTGTGAAAGGCCTCGAAGGTGAAGACAAAAGACTTGGACTTAATGCAATAGAATGAGTGAAGCTATTGGAGGGATTCCAAGAGAGGGGTGAGGCAGTCAGAATCATGGGCAAAAAAAGATTTGAGTGGCTGGGTTTTGAACAGAGGAAGGTGGGGCTGATGTCAATGTCAGGAAGGAAGAGTGGAGAGAGTTTCAGAGAAAAGTCTAGGAATTCAATTTTGGCCCAGCTAAGCATACACTGAGAGTAAGATCTCCTGGGGGAGATATTAGAGAGACAGGTGGGATTGGATGGAGGGAGATTGCTCAGCAGTGGAAAGGTAGGTCTGTGAGTCATTGGCAAAAAGATGGAAGCTGAAGGCAGGTTAGCAGATGAGATCATCCAGAGAGAGTATGTGAAGGGAAAAGTGGGGGTGGGCCAGGATGGAGTACTGTGGGATCCAAGCAGAAATTTCTAATACTTCCCAGTGGAGTAGCTGCTGCAGTTGTATTTCAAACCGTAATTTTATTTCACAGCTGTGTCACAACCAGAGAGTTCTAAGTTACATGAAGTGAATCCAGGGCCACTGCCAGTGCCACTTGCACAAATACCTCCAGAGCACCTGGGCTGGAATGTGGCCATGCCCTTACACAATATACTGTAGTACACTGCTAAGTATGTTATAAGGTGTGTACTGTATAGAAACTATCAACGTAAATGTGATGTGTTATCCCTGCTTCTTCAACTGTTTATTTGTGAATATTCACAAAATCAGGGGGGTTGCAATGGGTCTCCCAGGCATTAGTGTTTATTAGAAGGTTCTGCCATGTGTATTCTCCATGACAGAACCCCTGACTTTGGAGAAAGTTCTTCCCTTCCCTGGATCTGCCAGAGCCCTGATTTGTTAGCCTCCCAGACACATTGAAAAGCTCATCTTTTGTCTCTGGCATCTGAAGGCAGGTGGATGAGTGTTGGATGCCATGGGATAACTATATTTTGGGGCTGGATCTGATTGATTGTGGCAGTTAATTTAAGGGGCTTCATGTGATTTTTTTTAAATTATTAGTTTGGTTTAAAAAAAAAAAAAAGACAGAACCTTTGCTTCAGCAGGGTATAAACCAGCTGATGAGGTGTAAGAAAAAACATCCCCCTATAGGCAGGTTATTCCCAAATTGTACATTTCTAGGTTTCTTCCCCTTTTGTCAGAAGTATCTGGTAATGGCCAATGTCAGAGAGAGGCTATTGGACTAGTTGGCTGGAATGTGAGCTGATCTATCAATTCTTATGTTTGTGTATTGCAAATTTCAAGTTTTGGAAGGAGAACTGAGAGCTTGGGATGAGTGCTTCTATCATCTGTGTTTATTAAATCTAAATAAATAAATATACATGATCCAGAGCCTCCGCTGGAATGAAGGCAACAGATCAATGCTGATTTACACCAGATGAGGAGCTGACCCAAACAGTCTGTGTATGCTGTGCATCTCCACTGGAGAACCATGAGGGCCTTACAAATCACTACTTTTTGTTTTTGTTTTTGAAGTTTCCATGGAATTTAGCTTTTACATTTAGGGGAGACTACAGAGCTACCCTGAATAGCTGCAAAACTCAATGTGCATACAGGTCCTTCCAAGCGTCTAACTCTCGTAAGAATATTGTTGTGCCTGTTCACCAGCCTTTTTGATTGCCTGCTTTATACAAAAAATGTTACTGCTGTAATATGACTGCACTCAGATTTCCCATTATCTATTTACTGATATAAAACCCTACCTACCAGCAAATGTAACACTAGCTGGATTGTAGAATATGTTTATTTACTAGAAAATCACATTTTTTAAAAAGGTACTCCTTACTTCTAACTACGGCGCTGTCTCCAGCCACTCTATTAGCCTACTTTCCAATCCAGAGAGCTGGGGAGAGTTTATGTACTGTCAGACCTGTTCAATAAACTGTGATAATCTTATTTAATCCTTTTGATTTCCTGAGTCATCTTCATTCTGGACCTCAGCTACCACATGGGCTCCCTGTTTGTAAAACAATCTAAAACACACTCTCGGCTCATAAATGTTTTTATGTTTATAACTACAAAGGATACTTCAAGGCTGTCTAAATGGAGGAGTTTTTATTTATTAAAATGTCAAGCCACTCAGCATGTTGTGTGATCATACCAGCTTTGAGCTTGATTCTCATGCAACTTCTTGTGCATAGTAATGACATTGCTTCTTTAAATAGAATGTAGATCCTGATCCTCAAAGCCAGATTGCTTTTAACCTCCTTATTTTCTAGATAGAGCTTTACTGAGAGTACTTTGCCTGCTGTTTCTGAGAGATGTTTTATAGGGGTTTGTTTTGTTTTGTTTTGTTTTGTTTTTTTTAATGTGCTACTGCATCATATTGTGAGTAAGAATTAAAAAAGCAGATGGAAAATAATGTGCCTCATTCTGAATGTTGTTCTGGCACAAGAAATGTTTTTTCTAGACTCCACCTTTTCTACATCTTCCAGAAATACTGAAATGCTGTTTCTCATTAGCTTAACTATAGCTGCTTGCATATCATTCCCCTCAGAGTAGGGTGGGAGACCACATATGGGACGCTTGCATATCTCAGTGACTTTATAGTTTGGATATTCTCGAATTTGGACATCAGTGGATAATTTGAAAATTATACACACAACCCTCACTTATATTGTTCCCTTCTGAAAACATTTCCAGGCCTTTTTCATTTTTCAGTTCTTCAAGGCCAAATTTATTTCCCCCCTTCAGACGTTCATAAGAGAGGTTATGAAAAACAGCCTGAAAGGGGAACTTAATACATGCAAAGCTGCAAACACTTTGTGTTGGAGTAAATAAGCTCCTGAAAAGTTTACCCCCAATGATTCAAGTAAAATGTAGACCGCGAGGACCTTCATGCTCCCTGCCTCCTCAGTCCCATGGCTTGAAAATACCATGGTGTGGTTGAGAAAATGTCACTGCACTAATAAAAGCCCAAATCCTGAGGCCACTTTACACAGCCGTGTGGTGATTGCTAAGTCTCAACAAGCCATGTAAACTGGCTGGGCAGTGCACAAATCCATCCCAGTGCACAAGGAGAGAATTAATAGCCATTCCTCAGTCAGGAAGAGTGTAACTGTCCAGGGGACTCACATAAATGAGCTTTCTGAACCCGCTCCAAGCAATATACATATCCCAAATCTCACCCCTCACTGCTTGTGTACTTGGGTAATTCCAGTCCTAGAGCTAAGGGGGAGAAAGAGAGAGGGGCGTCGGGTTATTCCAGTAGCTCCCATGCAGACAAGGCAGCTTCCCTAGCCATTTGCTTTTACAGGAGTTCTTTAATGACCTGAAAATCAAAAAGGAATCCTACAAAAAGTAGAAATATGGACAAATTGCTAAGGATGAGTATAAATGAATAGCGCAAGCATGTAGGGACAGAATCAGAAAGGCTAAGGCACAAAATGAGTTACAACGAGCAAAGGACATAAAAGGCAATAAGAAGAAGTTTTATAAATACATTAAGAGCAAGAGAAAGATGAAAGAAAGTGTAGGTGCTCTACTTAGCAGAAACGGAGCGCTTATAATGGATGACATCAAGAAGGTTGAGGTGTTTAATGCGTAAGTTGCTTCAGTCTTCAGTAAAAGAGTTACCAGATACCTAAAACAGTTAATATTAACAACAAGGGGGAATAAAGGAATAAAAGCCAGAATAGGGAAACAACAGATTAAAGAACATTTAGATAAATTAGACGTATTCAGGCTGGCAGGCCTGGTGAAATTCACCACAGGGTGCTTAAGGAACTAGCTGAAACAATCTTGGAACCATTAGCAATTATCTTTAAGAACTCATGTGGGGACAGGGGGAGGTCCTAGAGGACTGGAGAAGGGCTAACATAGTAACTATCATTTTAAAAGGGAACAAAGAGGACCTGGAGAATTATAGACCAGTCAATACCTAGAAAGATACAGGAACAAATTATTAAACAATCAATTTGTAAGCACCTAGACGATAATTGGGTGATCAGTAATAGCGAACATGGATTATCAATCATACCAAACCAACCTAAGCAGTTGATGCAATTTAACTTGATTGTAGTAAAGCTTTTGACACAATTTGATATGACAATATTATAAGCAAACTAGGAAAATGTGGTCGAGATGAAATTACTATAAGGTGTGTGCAAAAGCGGTTGAAAAAATTTACTCAGAGTAATTATCAATGGTTTGTGGTCAAACTGCTTTTCTCCTTCTGAGAGCTCTTCCCAATTGGCCAGGAGAGAGGGGAGTCCTGCCCCCAACCTGCACTACTGGGCTCCTGATCCTGGGCCCTTAAAGTAATAATGTCCTGAGATCTTCCCATCCCACTGCTGACTCCTGGGACCATCTCATCTCTTCCCATTTGGGCCTTTTCCTGAGGCTGTGCTCCCACCAATATCCCTGGGTTGGGGTCTGCACCCTCCTCCCTGCCCCTTAGCCTTAAAAGGCCAGTTTACTTCACTACAAGGAATCTGTCCTGGGTCCAGTACTATTCAGTATTTTTATTAATAACTTGTCTAGGAGAGTGAAGAGTATGCTTATAAAAGGTGTGGACGACACCAAGCTGGGAGTGGTTGGACATATTTTGGCAGACAGGATAAGAATTCAAAAGCACCTTGATAAATCAGAGAACTGGTCTGAAATCAACAAAATGAAATTCAATGTGGACAAGTACATAGTTCGGCACTTAGGAAGGAAAAATCAAATGCATAAATACAAAATGGGAAATAACTGTCTAGCCAGTAGTACTGAAGAAAACGATCTGGGGGTTATAATGGATCGCAAGTTAAATGTGGGCTAGCAATGTGATGCAGTTCTGAAAAAGGCAAATATCATCCTGGGGTATATTAATAGGAGTGTTGTATGAAGACAAGGGAGGTAATTGCCCCTCTCTGCTTGACACTGATGAAACTTCAGCTGGAATATTGTATCCAATTTGGGTTGAAGTTTAAGAAAGAAGTGGATAAATTGGTGACAGTCCAGAGGAGAGCAAGAAAAATGGAAAAAAACATGAATGTAGCAGGGTAGTCACCCTGCTCCTGCCCTGAAGGGGTTAAAAACAGCCCTGGGAAAGGGCTGCCCCGGGGAGCCAATAGGAAAAGGCTAGGAGGCAGCCAATCAGGGCCAGGCTGGGCCCTATAAAAGAGCTGAAGGGGCAGAATGTGGGGCAGTCTCTCTCCAACTATGGAGGGAGAAGGGCTAGCTGCCTGAGAGGAAGGTACCTGAACTGGAGCAGTGCTGGGGAATAGGGCAAGGGAGCTGGGGTGCTCCAGCCTGGTAAACCCCAGGCTGCAGGCCTTGGTGAAGGCCAGCTATGGAGGGAGAAGGGCCTAGCTGCCTGGGAGCAGGGTACTGGACAGAGCAGTGCTGGGGAAAAGGGCAAGAGGAGCTGGGAAGCACCAGCCTGTCAACTCCCCAGGCTGAGGCCTTGGTCAAGGCCTAAACAGGTATTGGGGCTGCAGGGGTGTAGCCCAGGAATAGGCAAAGGCAGCAGGTCCTACCCCCTTGCTGATGATGAGTGGCCATTATGGACGTCAGTCTGCCCCTTGAAAAAGGGGCTAGCTGAAGACTGGCAGTAGCCACTGAGGCAAGGTGGGTGTAGAGGGTTGGAGGTTCCCCTGGGTGGGGAGACCCAGTGTGTGGGGGTACTGCAGTGGGCAGTAAAGGGCACTGGGGGCCGGGAGGGACACAGAGGGGCTAGCAGCAGGTGAGACACCAGTCTGCAGAGGGTGCCCTGTATGCTGGAAAAGAGCTAATTCCCAAATGACCAGCAGGAGGTGCCATGCTGGTGAGTCTTCACTTTGCTACAATGAACTATGATTAAAGGTTTTTAAAAAATGGGCATTTAGTCTTGAGAAAAGAAGACTGAGGTGGTGGGATCTGATAAGTCTTTAAATATGTTAAGGGCTGTTATAAAGAGAACAGTGATCAACTGTTCTCCATGTCCATTGAAAGTAGAACAAGAAATAAGGGGCTTAATCTACAGCAAGGGAGATTTAGGTTCAATATTAGGAAAATCTTTCTAACTATATGAATAGTTAAGCACTGAAATATGCTTCCAATGGAGGTTGTGGAATCTCCATCACTGGAGGTTTTTAAGAACAGGCTGGACAATACCTGTCAGAGATGGTCTAGGTTTACTTGATCCTGCCTCAATGTTGGGGATGGACTCAAGGATGGGCCTGAGTGGTCTCTTCTAGATCCACATTTCTATGATTCTGTAAGTGGCTGCAGCAGTTTCTTAGGCTGGGACTGCCTTCCTTAGATAACACCAAGACTTTTCTCCTTGTCTGACATTCCAGAGCTATCAAAAAGGAGACTGTTTTGAGCCCCTGTGCCCCATTTAGTCTCCCATTTCTGACAGTCAGTAGAGAATGAACACCCCTCTTCCAAAATACCAAGGAGGCTAAACGTGCTCAATAATATTCCTGCTGTCTAATTGCATTGTGCCAGGGAAGTGGAGGGGCTGGATGGCTCAATAAGAATTAACCAACCACCTCCATAAGGATCTTCCAAATTCACCCCCCTCCCCCATAGTTTTCTTGGATATCCCACTGCAGCTGTGAAACACAGCAGCACATCACAGAATTGCTGTGGGTTCTGCAGTGCAGATGTAGTAAAGCACCACATTGGACCCACAAAGGGTGGAGAGACCTCAAAAGAGCATATGCTTCAGTACTAACCCCTCCCTAGCAAACATCTGTTATGCTGATTCAGATGTACACTTGACAGCCCTAATGCCTTTTTTGACAGAAACATGCAGTACAGAGATCTGAACTTCAGATTGGGAGCCATGAACTCCCTGAGTTCTAGCCTAAGCTTCCACACTTTCTCTTTTGTGTCCTTAGGCAAGTCACTTAACCTCTCAGTTCCAGTTTCCCATCTGTAAAGTAAGGTTAATAGTTTTACAAGTTAGCCAGGAATAAATCTTTTTTTATTATGACCAGCATAAGAAATAACTCCTTGGATGTTCTGATTCCCAAAAAGGGAGCAAAGCAGATTTTCCCTTGCTGGCAAAGAAACATTTATTGAAGAATAATCAAAATAATGGTAAACCAAATATAGTGCTTCACTTAGTAACCAATTTTATCCGAGGCTTCTAGTAGTAAGACTACATTTCCCAAGTTTCCAAAACTGGGATAGAAGGAATTTGGGGAAAGACTACTATGGCAGTCCTGTGCCTATACAGGGATGCGCTGAGTGGTAACTAACTGAACACACAAAGACTGGCAATGTAATTTTCAAGGGTTAGTTTGCATTCTTTGAATGTGACAACCTTGGACAGCTTTTGAGGCCTAGAGATTTGAACAGGGGGAAAGGATTTATGGTCACAGTAGAGGCTCATGATCCAGTGGTGGAAACCCAGTGCATTCAGAAAAGATTGTAATTAATTGACTAGAGCAGAGACTGGCAGTAACTACATCTTGGTTTACAGTTAGCATTTTGTAGGTCCTATCCTGCTCCCATTAAACCCTGGACGGAACTCTGAGTTTAATGGCAGAAGGAGCAGATTCTGTTTCTCATGTGTCCTTTATTAAAATCATGCACTATAGTGGATTATTTGTTAATGGCAAGCAGGCCTGAAGACAGATTAGATATGAGAGCAAATGACTCAACTTGGTGATTCATAGCAGATGAAGTTATTTAATGTAAGAGGTACATTATATGGAGGGGGGTGTTTAAACCTCAAAAATAATGTTTTAATAATCCTTTGGTATTTACTTAACAAGAAAACAACTCTTATCTTCCAAGATTCTATTCTGAGAAATGTAGTGAGCAGAAAAGCTTATTGTAAAAAATCCACTAGAAAAAGTGGAAGCAGTTTATGATATGCAGCAATGTATAATCCTTTGTGGTTTTGAGATGAGAATCTAGGCACAACTCATTGTGAGGCACTGAAAATAGAGCTGAGCCAAGATGACCCGTGCAGAGCGGTGGGCAAGGGAGACATGAAGGAAAGCAACAGAAGCCAGAGGGAAGGGGATTTCTATTGTTTCTTTCTGGTTCAGTCTGCAGCACAACCTGACAGTGCCTCCAGACAGGCAAGACGGATCTGAACAGCAAACTGACTGCTCATGAATCCCACTCCTGCTCCCTCTCCCATTTCCCCTGGAACAGCAAGGAGAACTTGTGCCTGAGAGGAGCTTCTTTTGGCAGCACTGCTTCATAAGGATGAGACCTCCCTGCAGCTCTTGTCAGCAACAGCTTCGTTCAGACTAGAGCATATATTGGGGGTTGTCTAGCCTATTCCATCTGTCCCTTTACAAAAGTGCTAAATATCATTATAATTGTTGGCTCTGTGATTTTTTGCTACTCAGCTCCTCCTTCCCAACTGAAAAACTTCTGTAATTTTTCTAGCTGGTAGGGTAAAGTATATGGCTAATTTTACTAACAAGAAAAAGCAACATCACAGTCAATCCTTGTATGTTACGGTGTATCCTGCTAACAACTTTCAGGCAGACTCCCAGAGACAGATTTTCCTAACTGCATGCCTGATTTGTGCATGGAATTACTGTGACTGTGCATGTAGATGGCTATACATTTCACTGCCTCTTTTCTTGCACAAATACCCATGTGAATCCCCTGTGTACAATTATGGTTAATTCAGATTCTGAGGTTCAAGCCATAAATTGTTACTTGTGGCAGCCCTTGATCTAAGTCTTGCCAGCAAGTTTTGAAACACTTGCTTTTCCATCCCTACCTCACCGATAGCTAATATTTATATAAAGGTGGGCCTAACCCAAAGCACTGGGTCTGAGCTAGAACTGGTTGGAAAACAGGTTATTTTTCCATAAAAGTGACAACTGGAACATAGGTTTTTTCATGTTTATTAAACTCTTCCATGGAAAAGTTAGACTTTTCAGCTACTATTGAAAAATGATTTTGTCCAAAAAACTCATTTTTTTTGTGTTTCCACGTGGTCATTTTTTTCAACAAAATACTGAAATGTTCCACAGAAAGCCAACAAACACTCTTTGCAAGCAAACACTGATTCTATTGAAAACGCAATTTCCCATTAAAAACAGTTTGACCACCCTTGTCTGAATACGCCATGGTTTGCAACCTGAACCTGGATCCAGATCCAAGTTTCATGGCTGGCACATAACTATAATGAGTTGAAACAAATCCTGTGGATGTGGGGGTTCAAAAGCAAAACTCATATGAATTTTGTAGGTTGCACCTATCTCTAATCTAGATGCCATTGAAATAAAGCACAGGAAAGGTGGACACTGACAGTGCCAGGAGAGGTGAAAACCCATTAATAGTTATTTCAGTGATAGGGAAAACCATTAAACTTCTGTGCAGTGAAAAAATCTTCAGTCCCACCTACACGTCTGCCTTATCAAACCAGGCAAGCCCTTTGCTGGAAATAAATCATCCCAATAATATAACTAACAATTGTGAGAAATTCCACTTGTGAGGATATAAAATAACTTGGCCAAGGGTTAAACTGGGGGTTGGGCGGGGGGGTGGGGGGGGGAGAAGTACCAAGCTCAGCCCACAAAATAAGCCCCACTCAGACGAGTCACCAAAATGAGCCACCATACACAGTATTGTGCAGAGAATCAAAATACATTTGTGCATGCTCAGTGGACTCCAATGGGATCCATGAGTTTGACTTTCCTTCAGTGGGTTCTGAACATCCCTATAGACTCTGTTGTGCTTCTTCATCTTGGCTCCCTCTTGATATGCCTCAGATGCCCTAGTGGGTAAATCTAGGTGCCTTTTTGTTTGGAAGGGAAAAAATGTGATGGTAGGTCCCTCAAACAGCATTTCAGTGTAAGTGCGATGTCACTCACTGTTGAGTGGGAAGATGTGTGATTTCCCCCCCACACACACACACACACACTTTCTTTTTTGTTATGATAAATGAAATAGCTAACAGTGCTGACACGGATGTTTAAATTAGCATCACTGGGCATCTGAATTAACACCTCACAGAGACATAAAAGGCAGAGCTTTTGTTCCAGACTCAGGCAGACAAAGCTGCATCAATTACACCCTTCTCACATTTTCAAGATACAGCCATAACAGCGAGATTTGCCTTTTTTATTTATTCTGGCGCACAAGCTGGCATTGTAGGAGAGGTGCTAGCATCTTGCACCCCTGGGTATTGAGTCCTGAACTTTACCATACCTATGTTCTAGGCACTTCTGGCAAATACTGGAAATTATTTGCTGAACTATCCATTCTGGTTCTTCAGTGCCTGCCCCTTATTGATGGCTACAAATGTTAAAGAGCCACAGGGAAGAACTGGGATTCAGAAAAGATAAGCCCAGAATGACAGGGAGGGCCTGAAAATTGTATAAATTGTCCAGCATCCAGCCCCACTTCATGGAGTGGACAAAATGGATGCAATGTTAAGGAATCCCTTTCATTTAAAAAAGTTGTATAGAAATAAACTGAACACCTTTCTCACCTCAAAGACCTTCCTTCAGTGTGACCACAAATTATATTAAGTATAAAAAACCCTGAGAACAATACTGATCAAATAATTTAGTCTCTTTTTAATAACTCCCAATGAATTCAGCAACATCAAAGAAACATAGGCTTTTGCCACAATGGATCTATGTCCTGGTCAATCGAGTCATGCCTGCAACAGGTCTAGGATTCCTGCTAGTTTATTAGTCTAATCAGTTTTCCTGCCTTCACACCCTTCCTCATGAAAGTATAGTTAGTCTTCAGATAGAGTGGTTTACCTTTCATTCACTGCCTCAGCTATGACTATAATAAAGGACTAGCGAGAAAGAAACTAGCACCCACTGCAGCCGAATGGACTGACTGATTATGATTGGCAAAGAACTACAATATATGTGTGCAAAAACAAAAAAGGCATTTGTGTCACTGAGTAACATAAGTATCAGAGGGGTAGCCGTGTTAGTCTGGATCTGTAAAAGCAGCAAAGAGTCTTGTGGCACCTTATAGACTAACAGACGTTTGGAAGTGTGAGCTTTCGTGGGTGAATACCCACTTCGCCATTTTTTAATCTACTTTTTCTGGGTTTTCATCAGGAAAGTTGGTCTCTTTTATGCCAGAATGTCTTTATGCCAAAGAAAAACAAAAAGAAAAAGAAGGAAGAACCCCTTAACCCTGCCTGTTACATCACTTGCCTCTACCAATCAGCTGCCAATATACACAGGCACAGTATCCTGAGAAGAGCAGAGTACCTGCAACTCCTATTGTATTCAGTGGTAACTGCAGGTGCTCTGCTCCTCTCAGGATTAGGTTTAAAAAAAACCAGCCTCTCCCCACATCTCCTGAGCTGTTTCTTCCCTTCCTGTATGAAAAATGGTATGCAGAAAAGATCTGGTTATTTTAAGGGGAAATTCTTATTTGGAATCCTTCACCCAGCTGTGTATATTTAATACAACAATGTGTTTCTTTTTGGCAGTTCTCAAGTCCTATGTTACCAGTTATTAGAGGTCAAACTTTGGATTCATATTAATAAGGCCCTGTTATCATATTATTGCTTCTCATTTTGACTGTTTACTTAAGGTTCATATTTATGTCATGAAATTTAAATTTGTTAGGTGGGGGGGGGACAATTTTTTTTTAATCTGAAGCTACCATAATAGAATACATTTTCACTTGTTGTCCAAAGAAAATGAAGTACTGGAGACACAAGTGACTTTAGTCATTGGGAAATAAAAGCAGTTTATTTCTCATGGACAAGTAACCACTGTGTATGTTAAGGCCCCCAGCCAGCAAAGCCCTTAAACACACAAGTTGCCCCACTAAAGTTGATGGGAACAAACACTTAAAGTTAAGCATGTCTTAAATGCTTTGCTGGATCAGCTGGGTGAAGCCAAATTCTTAGCACCTAGATTACCAATATGGAAATCTATATAGGGCTTACTTTATTTCTCTCCTATAACATTTGTTTAACTGAATGTCTTCTTAATTGGTCCTCCTTCTTACTAGACATAGATTCTAGTGAATCATCTCCTGTCTCATCCATCAGTACCAAGGTTTCCTGTACTAATGGGCAGTGATGGGGCTGGGGTTGTATGTCACTCTGAGGATATTTTCCATGGAAATAAATCAGGAATTCAACTCTTAAAATCCATGGGAGGAAAAACATTGAGCTATCTGGACTAGACCTTCATAGCAGCAATTTCAGAACCATGGCTATAGCTATGTGTGTATTTACTGACAACTCTGGGTTTCCTGGTAAATAAAAAAAATAGGTTTTCACTTCTCAAAGCTTAGAGTTTGAGGGTTCTTGGTAAACTCCACTGCATTTACACTAGCTGTTCCCTGACCTAAAGGGATTCCATTACCAACGTGCCCTACTACCACCACTAAAATAGCAGAGGTCCTGGAGCTGAAGTCCTCACGCTAGAAACAATAAAGGGCAGCTGGCAGGGCTCTCTCTTCACCATGTTAGTCCAAAATAGCCTGACTCAGATAAGCTTCAGGGAACACTGCAAAGTTTATCTTTTCCCCCAGGTATCTGCAAATGGGCCAGTGGGAAAGGAGGAATTATAAGGGTGAGGAGTAGTGTGAGCCAAGGTGATCTGAGCATTGAAGTTCTCTGATGTTCTGCTGGTGCGTTGTTCTGCTGTACTTAACTTCTGTTGGGGTATTACTTGTGATTTAGTCTTGTTTGTATACATTCAAAGAAATAAAATAAGTGTCAGAACTTTAATGTTACCACTTTTTCATCCTCTGCCCCCCAAACTACCTTTATTCACCTCACACGATGCCTTAATATCTTAGTCCTCCCTCCCACCACAGCTGTCCCTCTACCTCAAGTAGCATAATGAGGAGATGGATAAGCTCTAGCTAGGCACCATTTCAAGCTGGTGAACAGCTCTGCCATATCAAAAAGGCCCAAGCAACCAATCAGATTGTAGCATTGGATAACCAGGATTTATAGCCATACTTGTGAGGACCATGTATTACATTTTCTCTGTTCTATCTCCCTAGTCAGAAGAGACTTTGGTACTGTAGCGGGGTGCTCACCGCGCCCTGCTCGGTTCAGACTCCTGGCCCTGCTCCCCAGTGAGTCGGGAACACTTCAAGCTGGTGCAACACCCGTGCTCTTTATTCCTGTGTCCGGTCCCCACCACCAAGCTCAAACTATTTACAGATTATTTACAGGTTTCGCCTAGCACAGGCCTCAGTGGCAACAGGGTAGCAGGCTCCTGGCTCCTCCTGAGCCTACTCTCCCCCTCCTGTCCTGTCCTGTCCTGGTCTAGTCTAGTCTAGTCTAGTCTCCACCCCACCCCCTTTGGCTCACTTCCTCCCAAGCTTTTAGCCCCAGTTAACAAGGCTGGCAGGTCTGGCCAGGTTCCAGGCCAGTCCTAGCAAGTTGCCCAGTCCCAGCCCCTTTCCCCTGATTGGGCTGGAATGGCAGGAGCTGATAAGGGCTTCCCCTGCAGCGCCCTGCCACAGGTACCTGTTATGATTCTACCCATTTTAAAAAAATGTTTTACACTGGGTCAGGAGAGAAGTACCTTGTTTTATGAGCATTATTTATATATGTTTGTTTCCCAGATATGGCTTATGTTTACATACTGGTTTTGTTTTCCTATTTTAAATATTAAGAGAAGGTTATTTTCTAGGGATTCTTGTCTTTTGTGGAATCCAGCTCTGAACTGGAGGAGGGAAACAAAGTAAACCTTCTGTATAAGGTTCTTTACTTCCTAAGAAATGGTTTGAAGAAGCCATTTCGATTTAAAGGGCAGATGTACCTATTCTTAAAAATAAAAGACAACCTGTTTGTACTGCACAGTTCCTGTTGTTCCCCCTGAAGGTCTTGTGTTCATCTCTGAGTTCCCACAAAATACCTGATGGTATATTTGACAATAACTATGTAAATAACTGGTGTCACTACTGTAACTTCTGAGAACAAACAGAATTCCTCACATACACCCTACTATCTTGAGCAGCACTATAATTATCTCCTGTGTTGCTGCAGTCAAAGAACTGGTCTTTCAGGAACCCTCAACTATTGAAAGGGCAATAATGCCTCACCCCTTTCATGATAAAACTAATGGTTTCTGGGGTAATTTTCCATGACTGCACTACACCTGTGGATAATAGGATGCTGGTTTAATTCCAGGATGTCTGATAAAATGAATTTTTCATAATTTTTTGGTGAACTATTGTATATTTGGTTTGTGTAATTTAATTTTGAACACCTCATAGAACATTGGTTAAAAGTAGGAGAAAAGAGATCCCCTCGATCCCAGCATGGAGCACCCTCCTGCACCCCAAACCCTTCATTCCCAGAGCCTGCACCCCCAGCTGGAGTGAGCCTGCACCTTTCCCACACCCCAACCCCCTGCCCCAGCCCTCATCCCCCTTCTGCCCTCTGAACCCCTCGGTCCCAGCATGGAGCACCCTCCTACACCCCAAACTCCTCATACCCAGCCCCATCCCAGAGCCCGCTCCTCCAGCCAGAGCCCTCACCCCCCACACACACCCACTCCCCCGCCTCAGCCCAGAGCCCCCTCCCACACTCTGAACTCCTCATTTCTGGCCTCACCCTGGAGACCTCACCCCCTCTCACACCCCAACCCCAATTTTATGAGCATTCATGGCCGACCATACAATTTCTATTCCCAGATTTGGCCCTCGGGCCAAAAAGTTTGCCCACACCTGCCATAGGACTTCCGTGAATTAATTCCTGTTTGAACACGAGTATATATCGTAGAAAAACATCTAATCATGATTTACAAATTGATAGTAATGGAGGAGCCACACACCTTGGTAAGTTTTTCCAAAGATTAGTTACCCTCATTGTTAAAAATTTGCATCATATTTCTAGTCTAGCTTTGGCTTCTAGCCATTGGGATCTTGTTATACATTTGTCTGCTCAAGTGAAGAGCCTTTTATTATCAAATTTCTGATTGGATCATTTATGCATGTTTTTGTGTTGTGGGTGCCTTTTAGTGCTGTTTGAAGTGTGACATGCATTGCAAAAACATTCCAAATCAGCCCTAATTTGACATTAAACTCAGGATCCTGAATTAGTATATCAGAACTTTATTTGTTCCTGCAAATTTCTCCACAAATGGAAACTGAACAACTATTTGCTGCCTCCTCTGGCTACTCAGTAACTTTTTCAGGCTACTCTCAAAGTATTTCAAGTCTGAACCTGATTCATTGAGGAGGTATGTGACATAGGACAAGTCACATGCTGAAAGTCACATGGCATTTCTCCTGTGACCCCCAACTGGCTGAGCCAACCCTAGCAATGAAGATCATCAGTCTACCTCAGCAAAAACTGTTATCAACTGATTCCTTTGAGAGAAAAGCTTTATTTTAGTTTAGTAACCTGATCCAGTTAGAAAAATCCAGAAAAAAACATGTTCTCCTCCTTCCGGTCACTGTGGCTCTCTGAGTCTGGTAGGCAGTGACCTAGTACATTTATTGCTTTCTGTAATTCCTTTGAGAGCTCTCATTTTCATTTTCTATTTCGCTGGTACAAGTATCTCCCAGTTTTACAAAAGGAAATGTATTTGTTTCACAAATACTGTACAAAGAATTTGTATCTAAATTCTGTTGTGCCGTCACACTGTGGCCTACAATATATTACTTTGAACAGGGCAGTACACACAATACGAATTCCTTCAGCAACCCACTCACTTAGTGGGCAGTAATTTAATATTATTCTCAGTTATATTTTTGCTTGACATAATTCTTTCCAGATTTACAAGGGCAAATTAATTTTTTTGGTACCATAATACTGCAGACAATCAAAAATATTCCTATAATTCCCTCAGTTAGTGAAACTGTCAATATTTGAGACATGGAATATGTCTCCTATATAATATGAATCTTATGCAAAGTATTTGTTTTGATTTTCATTTTGTTGGTATTTTTCTATCCATTTCTTGTCCAAAAAACGTAACCCTAGAGCAGTGGTTCTCAACCTTTCCAGACCACTGTGCCCCTTTCAGGAGTCTGATTTGTCTTGAGTACCCCCAGTTTCACCTCATTTAAAAATACTCACTTACAAAATCAAACATAAAAATACAAACATGTCACAGCACACTATTACCAAAATATTGCTGACTTTCTCATTTTTACCATATAATTATAAAATAAATTGATTGGAATATTAATATTGTACTTACATTTCAGTGAGATATTTGAGCCTGTTTTTCACTTGTGAGCCTTCTCTGAAGCCCAAGCCCTGCCACCGGCCTCCTTATACCGGCCCTGCACTTGTGACCCCCTAAACTCATCCCAGGACCACCCTGGCACTGCAACCCCAGGTCGAGAAACACTGATTTAGATTAGTTGAGTATCTCCTGGAAGATCTCTGAGTAGCCCCCGGGGTACACATACTCCTGGTTGAGAATCACTGCCCAAGAGCATGCCTCCAGAAAGGAAGGATAACTAGTGTAGAATGAGAAGTGAAGAGGAAGAAAAGTAACAAGATGGGCAAACATCCTAAGTAATCCCATGTTCTTACTTTGTCACTTTTGTCTTTTCTCTTCCCTGCCTAATCATGCTGAATTTGGACTGAACACTCCTTGGAGCATGGTACTTGTCTTAATTTGTTTATGTAAAGCACTTACCACATTTCTGAGTGCCTGGGATATAAATAAAAATATTAATATGTGAATATCCACAAACATCTTGAGGCTCCTGTTCACCCCTGAATTGTGAGTTCTGACTATGTTGTCTCATAAGAACAACATGGAGCAGACCGAGCGCTATTTTTTCCAACATGGCCACAAGTCTAGCATCTGATTCCGTCAAATCTATGCAAAAGTGAGCATACATATCAAACCTCAAGCCTCCGCCTTTGCAGTGAGATGCTGCCATAGGAAAATGAGGATCAGGCAAACCTGGAACTTTTTGAATTTCACAGATTGCAGACAAATTTTGACACACACAAAATGTATTACTCTGTTTTGAACCGAACTTTGGAAGGGTTTACGAACAGCTGTATGGAGAACGTGTCTGTCATTTTTCAAACCTATTTGGACTGTGTATGCATTTGAAGTGCATTCATTGATTTAAAACGTTTGTAAAATTGTGTGCTTTGAGATGTATTTTTTGAAAGGTAGCTCCTTCAAGCCTTCACTGATGCTAGTATTCCAGGATCATGCATTCAACACACCTGTTGGTGGCACAGAAAATCATAGTAGTGAGACAAATGTAGGAGCAATGTTGACACTGGGAAACATCGTATGTTGGCACTGGCTTCTGTAAGATGGAAGTAACAATGAAAGAAGGAAGAACAGTGAGGTAAAAACTTAAGTGGAGAAGGAAGAAAGACGTAGTAGGGTAGGAGGAGAGCAAGAAAGAGGAACTGACATCACTGTATTATGTCATCGGATATCAGGCAATAAGCTTTCTATAACTAACTGGCATTACAGACTTTCTAGTCTATCGTAAGTATAGCACTCCAAAGTGTTAAGGAAGTAATAGTTCATTTATGCACCAGACAACATAGCCATGAATCCATCAAATAAAGGTAGATACAAAAACACTTCCTCTCCATAAATTTGCTTCATATGGCAGCTGCATGTAGGAACAAGTTCTGTTCTATAGAAATCCTGAGAAGAATGGCCTTTCTATTGCAATATCGATTACAAATTATTTAACTGAATGCAAATGCAGCTTACCAAATTGCATCAGCATTCGCGACCGGTAATGAAAAAGTAAATGATAGCAGAGTATACTCAGTATGCCAGCTGGTGGATACAGAAAAACAGCTGCTGGTGGCCGCCAACTGTGAAGCTCATGTGGACAATGTTATGTTCAAAACATAAAATGAACAAGTTGCATGCTGGCATGTAATCTGTTGCAACAAAAGTACTTTCATGAAGTCTGTTGCAACAAAAGTACTGTTGCCTGGAAAACTTGGCAAATGGAGTCTAACTGTACAGATTCACTGACTTTTTGGAAGTTGTGTGGACAGAATTATTTCAGCATAACTATACAATTGTTACAACTACAGACCTGGCTACACTAGGTCATGATCCATGTTTGAAAACTCAGTATGAAATATATGGTTCCACTGTATATGTTTCCTGCTAAGCCAGTTTTAAATATAGTTCAGCTGATCAGCGTGAGCAGGGCTAAAGAGTTTTAAAACCATCTTCAAAACCCTCATTTCAGCCTTGACAAGGAAAATGCTTGGCACTTCTAAAGAGCCTACTTATCTATAGTGCTTGGCAGAACCATACTTTGGGTACAGCAAATCAGGGCAACTGCCCTGGGCCCTGCACTTTGGGGGGGCCCTGCAGGCGGGGAGGTGAAGCGGGAGGCAGGATGAGCGGGGTGAGGAGGCGTATGGGGAGGCAAGGGGGGTGAGGAGGAGCTCCTCTACCAGAACCTACCCCTCCGTCCAGCGCCTCCTGCCCTCCTGCGGGCCCAGCCAATCAGCGCCTCCCCCTCCCTCCTAGTACCTATACCCCCTGCCATGGATCAGATGTTTCATGGCATCAGGAGGAATGGCGGGGGAGGAGCAAGGACACAGTGTGCTCGGGACAGGAGGCAGAACTGGTGGGAAGAGGCAGGGCAGGAAGAGGTGGGGAAAAGGCGGGGCAGGAAGAGGCAGGGTGGGGGTGGGGCATTAGGGGAAGGGTTGGAGTGGGGGTGGGGCCTGGGCAGCTCCCCCTGGCAGATAGGCACCGAGTTTCTAATGTCCTGGGCCCCGCACCCCTCTAGGGTGCTCAGAGCACTTTACAGACGTTAGGTTAATCCCCAATTAGGGGAGGTGGCACAGTCTAGTGGGTAGAGCACTAGACTGGGAATCAGGAGACTTGGATTTTATTTCTAGCTGAGCCACTGACCTGCTGTGTGACCTGGGGCAAGTTACGTCTCCTCTCTGTGTCTCAGTTTCCCTTCCATTCGTTGTCTGTCTTGTCCACTTAGAGAGTAAGCTCCTACAAGCAGGAACTGTCTCTTACTTTGTGTTGGCATGGAACCTAGCACAATGGAGCCCTGATCTCGCTTGAAGCTGCTAAGCATTACTAAACACACAAAGTTTGCTGCTGAGGAAAATGAGGCAGTGAGAAGTTAATGACTTGTCTAAGGCCACTATCTCCTCCTCACTTATTAATGGGACTAATTTCTCCCTGGTACTTCTTTCCCCCCTTGCTATGCTTGTAAAAACCCTTGTTAGTCCACTTGAACTGTCATTAATTCTTCTTTTCCTGATCTAACCTTTTCCCTGCAAGCCTTTACTGACTGAATATTCTTGTTAGGTGAGTTGCCTGTCCCCTGTGCAATTTCCAGTACAGGTTTTCTTTTATTCCCAGGACCCTGAGCAGACCTTCCTGAAGCTACATTGGGTGTTTTTAATTTCTAATTGACCCTTCACTTGCAGGTTATGAATAAAAAGCTTTGCAAAATAGCACAATGTTTACTAGCCGTCCAATAACAGCAGTTCCAATGTACTGTACTGCCATTGCTGAGTGACAAAGGTTGCACTTAAAATGTTCCTTGCATTTTGAGAGTTATTGCTTGCTACATAGTCATAGAGTTTAAGGCCAGAAGGGACCACCAGATCATCTAGTCTACACCACCCAGCACTTCCACACTAAACCCAACAACTGAAATCAGACCAAACTCACTCCAGTGTTGCTCCTCATTTTACGCATATGGCTCTCTCTCAAACCAAAATCTACCTACCTACAGTATTTATGTGACTCCCATTGCTGTTGTCTCTAAGTACCTCACAATCGTTAATGTAGTTATGCTCAGAACACCTCTGTGAGGTACAGGACTACCCGTATCCCATTTTACAGATGGGAAACTGAGGCACAGAGAGGCTAAGGTCACCCGGGAAATTTGTGGTAGAGATAGGGATTGAAGGCTGGTCTTCCAAGTCCCAGGTTAATGCACTAACCACAGTGGCAAATTAGCCACTGGGCCAACGGGGCCCGTGTCCAGGGGCCCTGGCCAATTGGAGGCCCCCAGAAAAATGGGCGTCCCTGGGCCCCAACCCATTCCACCAGCTGTGCATTCCTGCCAAGGAGTGGGGGCTTGCCCCACTCTGCCCACCCGGTGCTCTGGCGCTGGGGGCAGGTGGAGCGGGGCAAGCCCCCCATGCCCTAACCCCACTCCCCAGCTGGAGTGCCGGGCAGGAGGAGCAGGGCAAGCCCCAGGCCCCAACCCCATTTCTACAACAGGAGTGCCGGGAGGAAGGTGCAGGGGCGAATGCTGCAGGCAGTTCCCAGTTGCTCTGGCCCAGGGCACAAAACCCTAATCCGCCCCTGACTAATCACTAGGTCATCCATCCTCTTTAGCAAAGAAACCAAATCCTTCAAAAGGGAAGAACTTTTAAAGTTGCCTTTGATGCTGCAATCCCAACGCTATCACCATCCCACCAATGATAATTCTTTTGAAATCAATGTAAACTTTAAAAAAAAGAAGCAAAGTTTTCCCACTGTTTTTGCTTTGCTTCTGTAAGACAAAAAGCCACGTAAAAATCAACAAGCAGAAAGATGCAGTAAGAGAAGGCTCAAGGCAAAGGAATGATTTATATCTAGTTTTAATTCAAACATTTTTTTATTTTTATTTTAAAGTCTAATTATAGTCTTCAAATATATAAAATATAATGAAAATTGTATGCAGGACTATGCACACACCCAAGAACATCACAGACCCTGGATGATTTGCAAACCACTCACACATAGGGAATAAGATATTCAGGGGAGGGGGTCACAAGCTCTTTCAAACTCCAGATCTCCCCAGTCTAATCAGTTATGTTCTTTTTTATTGCCTCAGCTAGCTCAGTTATTTCTCACACAGAGATATATGCATTATGAGGATATCAGCATATTGGCAGGTCTAAGAAAGTACAAGCACATTTTTGCCTTGGGGGAAAGTTACCTTCCTGTCTCTAAATAAACCTTGAAAGTTTGCCATTTATCACATACTATCAAAGTAACATTGCACTGACCAGCTGTTCAACCAAGGAAGACTGAGCAAAACTCCCTTTCGAGTTTGTCAGTGCAAACTTCATAATTGGCTAGAGGGGTTGTGCACCTAATCCCAATAGATTGCCATTCATTTCAATAGGCTTTGGGTCGGTTCTGTACTCTGCAGAGGCTGAGCATGTCCTCTCCCTAAGGCTACCAGTCCTTGTCAGCTTGGAATGTGAGAATCTGAGTCTAGAAAGAGAATGAGAATCTCCCCCATGACAGTGCAAAGTGCCACGAATAGATCAGTGGTCTTATTCAGAATTTACTTCTAGAACTTATATTTAGAACTCTACCAAATTCATGGCCATGAAAAACACATTATGGACCATGAAATCTGGTCTCCCTCATGAAGTCTGGCTATTGTAGGGGGGTTGTGGTACTGCTGTCCTTACTTCTGCGCTGCCTTCAGAGCTGGTCCGCCAGAGAGTGGAGAGCGGCTGCTGGCCGGGCACCCAGCTCTGAAGACAGCACCACTGCCAGCGGCAGCACAGATGTGAGGGTGGCATAGTATGGGGGGGGGAGGCCATCACTTTTTGCAGTGGGGAGGCAGGGCTGGTCTTACTGGTGGGTGATGTGGGCAACAGTGTGGGGCGGGGTTTGTGGTCACCCCTCCTACACACACACATATAGCCAGCCCAAGGCCTCTTTAACCACCCAGTGCTGGGCCCAAAGCCAGGGAGGGGCAGGGCTGGGGGCTGGCCTTTGTGCTGGTCTCCAGCTGCTAGCCCCAGCCAGGCTGGGGAGGGACAGGACTTCCTCTTCCTCTGCATGGGCTGCTCCCGGGGCCAGGTCAGACCCACCTCCAAGAACCTTCCCCAACTGCAGGAAGTTCTGTGGCTGTTGGCTGGGAGTCTGGCTCAGAAGGCAAGGCCGCCGCCAGCAACAGTGCAGAAGTAAGGGTGGCAATAGCACATCCCTCCTAGAGTCGCCTTGTGACCACCTCCCACAACCTCCTTTTGGGCTGGGACCCCTATGGTTACAACACCATGAAATTTCAGATTTAAATATCTGAAACTGTGAAATTTAAGTTTCTTTAAATCCTATTATCATGAAATTTACCAAAATGGACTATGAATTTGGTAGGGCCCTACTTATATTATTTGCTATGTTTAGAGCTACACAAATGGTGGGTTTTTCAAATAATGGATTTTTTTTTGTTGTTCTCTGGTCATTCCAAAAAGTTCCCTGCACCCCCTGCAAAAAAAAAATTATTTTGGGTAGAACTGAAAACAATTTTTAACACTTCCAGCACATTGAAAAGTTAAAAAAGAAAATGTTTTGGATCAAACAAAACATGATCTGACATACAATTATTTGTTTTTTTTATTTCTAGCATTTTAAAATGTTTTTTAATTTTTTTAAAACATAGGAAATTTTGAAATGCAATGTTGTTTTGAATCAGAAAATGGAAACATTTTATTTTTGGAGGGGTTGATTTTTTTTTCCCCAAACAAAACAATGTGGCAGAATCACTGACAAAATTTTGCGAAAGTTATGGTGTTGCTGAGTCTTTATTTTTTACTGAAAAAAGTTTTGATCAGAAAATTTCATCCACTCACTGTAACTTACTCCTTCTTGATCATCCAGTTTCTTGGCTCAGTTCTTGAAAACAACTCCAACCTACAACACCACCAGCACATTTTCTCCATCTGAAATTTATGTGGACCTGGCTCCATTACCACTTATAAAGTAGCACTAACTAGACACTAACTAGAAGCAGGCCAAATTACTTCATGGACAGCATGAAGACTGCCAGATCAAAATGAGACGTGTACAACTGAGCAGACAGCACAAGGCCTAGATGCACTTTTCGAGGCCCTTTGCAAGGTGGCCTAGTTTTAAAATGACAAAGCAAAATGATAAACTAGATAGACAGGCCCTCCTCACTCAGTTTTAGAGCTGCAAAGCTCAGTCCCTGCCAGACCAAGCCTCTGGTAATCAAGGCAACTACATGACCAAAAACCACAGCAACATATACCGTAGCAGATATGAAGACTCAAGAGACCCCACAAGTGTTGGTTGTTCGTTTGTAAGGGTTGTGCCTTGGTTTCCATTGAGAAACCAAAATTAAAAAGAAGATAGCTGGTTAAAGGGAACTAGGAGACTAACATGACCTTGCAAGAATATTGAGAATGTTGTCATTAGCAGAGCTGGGTGACATTTTTTGGACAAATAATTTATTCACCAAAAAAATGCAGTTTCAGCTTGTCCAAAACTATTTGCAAATATTGATATGGAAAAAAAATGGGCTAGAGTCACAAGGGGATTTAGGAACCAGTCACAAAGCTACCACAGGAGGAAGAGGTGACAGTAGCAGCAGCAGCAGCAGTGATGTCCTTTCCCTCCCACCAGCCCTTCTTGCCTTATCCTCTATAGTTTAGTGGTTTGGGCATATACCAGCAATGTAGGTTCAAGTCTCTGTTCCAAAGACTACGTAAGCATTTTATGCCAAGTGGAGGTTACACCAAAACAAAACAAAACAAAATTGCGTTTCACTGAGAAAACCAATTTTTTTTTGTTTCACATCAATCCGAAATGACTTTTTCCCCAGTTTTTTGGTTCAGCCAGTGAATTGAAAAACTGATTATTAACACAGCTCTAGTCATTACTTGGATTGGATCAACAGTATTTTTTTCTAAATCAGTACATGTATAGTACTTGCTGGGACCAGAAATGCTTTTTTTGCAGCTGTCTTTTAAATGTATCATTGAGGAGAAGGGAGGAACAGTCCTTTGTGGGTTTGAACTTTGGTTAATACCAAAAGGAAAAGTGCATGTGATCTGCCATTTGCAAGCTTAGACTATGCTTACAGGCATACAAATAATTAATGAATCCAACCCTATGATGATTGCATAATACATTCATTTATATTTGACTAACTAAGGACTAACATTTTGGAATGCAGTCACATATTCTTATTTTGCCTGCCTCAACTTTTTTTTTTTTTTTTTGCCAGTAACCAAAGGAAAGGGAATACTTTTTAACCATGGTACTTGTCTATATTCCAACAAAGAAAAAAAAGAAACGTTTACTAAGCACTGGCTGTACAATCCTCAAACCCAGCAGATGATCTTTTTTACCCAGCAATCTTTCATCTTGTAAAATAAAATAATAATATTGGCTGTATTTTATACAAAATTCCTTTGAACTATTGAATTCTTTCCCCAAAAGAGGGAATGTGGCAGGGGGAGGGGGAGGGGGAGAGGCAGAGGCAGCATTAAAAGGAACATTAAAGTTGTCTTAAGAAAGAGAACAAGACTTTGATTCTTCAGTACTTGGTTAGCAGAACATCTTGGAACTAAGGTGACAGGGGCATAGAAGGATCTTATAATATATAATCCCTGGACAATTTCCTTACCTTAACCACAATTCCCCCAATTCATAGTTTTATGTTCTTGAACTCTGGCCTCCTTCACTGCTGGAGAAAACACATGTAGGCGGTTAGTGGTTTCTTTGCCATTATAAAGCAGTTACAGTTGTTGGTCTTGATTCTAATCTGTGACATTTAGGTACTCATTGCTGTGTTTCTTGAAAAATCCATGGCAGTGATGAATTTCAAACCTGCCGTTTTCTACATTTTTTAACCTAAATTGGTAGAGGATTGTAGATCTTAGCTTGGGAATAGGGTGGAGGATAGAGACCATTTTCTCTGTATCTTCCACCAGAAGAACTATGTGCATTTGATGAACAGGCCCTATAAATACATTTTGTCCTTTACTAACATTTTGATTCTCGTGGCGCTTTTGCACATGTCTGAGGATGAAGCTTTTAAGAGAAATACACTCTGTGCTTTGTATAAAACAACATTAGTGACAGTGTTTGCTTTTTCAATTGGAACTGACCTTTGATACTTTAGCCAGATGGGGACCTCAGCCAGATTCTAATTAGATATGTATTTTCCACATCCTCAGACCTTCAGCCAACTGGCAGGGACTCCATGAGACTTATTAGTAGAAATGCATCATTATCTTTTTTGCTAATCTGGCTAAAGTGAAACAGTCTAAAGAGAAGCCAAAATGAAGGAAAGACAAAAATGATAGACTTTGGACAACAAGCTCTAGTTCAAGAAAATTGTGTCTCGTTAGGCCTGCTATTTAATGGAAATGTACAGAACAGATAACACAGAAAGGAGTTACGGTGCTAAAGTAAAGAATATTTTCAAGACATGCATGTTTCTGTGTTGACATCAAACATTTCTCTATTCTAAAAAAAGTTCTTTTTTTAATATTGGCCCAAATCAAGAAGACTTTACTCAGTTTTACAGCAAGTTGAATAATAGATGCCAACTAATCTATTTGACAAATGCCACATCAAATTATTTGACTTTTTTTTTTCATTTCAAACTCAGAAAAATAATTCACATACATGGTGTCAGATAATGGAGTCATGAGTTTACCACTTATCTGACAAATTTTGTGAAATATTTTGTAGAGAATATGGGTAGTTTGCCTGAACGAGGACAGAAGTTCTGAGCCATTGCTCTTTGACTTCAATGGACTTTGGATCAGGCCCGGAGGAACACCACTTAGGGACCTCTGGATTTGGGCCAGTACTGATTGTAGAACAGATAAGATAAGAAGTGTTACGAGGAAGATTTTGAGTGCAGATAACTTTGGTCCCAATACGGCAACAAGTTCTATGCAAGCAGAGTCATGCACTAGCATGCCATTCATTCACCCACACAGAGCTCAATGGAAGATAGGAACCTAAACATTTACTTTACCGGTTTACTAAGGTGCCACAACTAGTGCTTCTATCTTTACACTTTACCCACACTTCTATCATACGTACTGAGTATGGGAACTATGTTTACTAAATATCAACTGTATTGGAGCCTGATACATGTGAAATGATGTAATGAACAAGGACTAGAGAATAGTTAAAGTACCAGTTGGCAAAGAACTCTTAAACTGAAATCTGTTCATATAAACTATTTCACAATATTATTACAAATAATAAATACAGTGGTAACAATCGGTATGGGTTTGGGAACAGAGAAAAGGACAAAACTCACAAAAAATAGTAATTGCAAGAATAATTCAACTGGCTCTAATATGGAAACAGTTAAAATGTGCATTTATCGAAATTATAATCTTATTTTTAGGAACATATGAACTGCAGGCTAGATGAGACTGACAAAGATCTGTCTAGTTTAGTCTGTGTCTCTGACAGTGGTCAGTACCAGATGCTATACAGGAGCATTTGGTTTTCACTGAGCTGTCTACACTGTCCTCCAGGACTACTTCTTGAGCAGTTACAGTTAATTTTAAACCCAGCAAAATATCTGATCAAATTATTCTGTCCAATGTTCATTACCCAGCATTTGTCAACATTACATTTCATCTGCTAGTCTGCTAACCATTGCCCTAGTTTTGGGAGGTCCCTCTGGAGTTCCTCATAGTCCTACTCTAGTTATGACAACCCTAAATAATTTGTGTTACCTACAAATGTTGCCACCCCTTTTCAGCTGGTTCTAATACAGTGTGGCACCCTATTAGGCTTTTGCCATGTTTAAAGTTTATTGTTTATTCCTACTTTTTGTTTTCTGTCCTTAGCCGCTAATCCGTAACCAAATACTCTTTATCCAGCGACTACTTAGCTGCCCTAACAGACTCTTGTGCGGTGCTTTGTAAGGGTTTTTAAAGTAAAAATAAATTGTATTCACCGGGTCTTCTTTATCTATTGTTTTCTTCACTCACTCCAACAGTTCTAATAGGCCCCACTTCAGAAAAGTATCCTGTTCAGTACAGCACTTAAGCACTTGCTGTTCTGAAGACGGGTGGACTTAAACATGGGCTGAAGCACTTTCCTGAAGGAAGACCATAGTTTGGAGAGGCATGTTTTTACTTAACAAAAGCCATGCTGGTTTGTTGCTATCATATGAGGTTCCTCATCTCTTTTCATATGCTTCATTTTAGGCCAGATTCTGCACTCACTTAAACAAGTATAATAGGATACAGTGGCTAGGAACTTCTTGTCTTTGGTAAAATATGTAATTATTTTAAAAGTAGGAGTGTTTAGCCTACTAGGTTTGTAGGCCAGCACTGACTGACAGGTGTCGAAACTGAGTCTACACACTGTCCCGTTATCAAGGCTAAAGTTAATCAAATTAGTCATTGTGAAATCTCTTCCTTCATAAATACAGCTTTTGCCAATAGATTATGAGGACAAATTTCAGCTTGGAGAGTTTTCATGAACTGTTCACTGTAACCAACCCATATATGTTATTCATGTTGTATCACTAGTTTTCTACATCATATTATATTGTTATTACTCCCTGTCTGGATGACCTGAAGATTAAAAGGAGATGGATGAGTGATAATAGCAAAAGCCAAACAACACACTTCTGATAGGAATTTTCACATGAATAATAATTTGTGCTTAAATCTGTGAAACTTTCAAGATAAGGAAACATTTTCATAAATAGTTGGTGGCTGTCCTAATACAAAGAATGAATAACATGCTCGAACAAATAACTGCACATCAAACTCACTGCTTTTATTAGCAAAAGTATTTGCAAATCCCTTTTTATATTAATCAACCAGCTCTATTCTATATTATGCTAAAGTCATAAGTTACTCTAGGATGCCAAAGTGGTAAAAGTAGCAAAATTTGAACTCAAAGAAGCATACATTTTAATGATGAATTAATTTACTCTAAGTTCCCTATCCAAGTACAGTAATGGTCATATGAAAATATAACTTGGAAATAAAATCCTCACATAGATGTTTCATCTGAAATAAAAGCTGAAATTCAGTTCCAAGACAACTAAATCATTTTTGAGCCTCTGAAATGAGAGTTTTGAATATCCATAACTTATGAAGGCATATCGATGCCAGTTCAGCAGCTTCTGACAAACTGGCTTTTCATTATCTACCACCATAACATAATGATAAATACATGGTGATACTTGAAAGCACATGAAAGATGTACTTAGTTTTGATAACAGTATCTTGAAACTGAATGACGATGTATAGCACCACTGGGTTAAACCCAAATCAAACAAGTAAGCAAAAGTGTATTTATCTGCTTATTTGGTCTTTCAACCAAGCAAAAGATGGTATCATAAAATAATTTATTTTTCAGTAAAATAACACTGTCTGTCTGTCTGTCTATCTATGTTCTTTTATGGCAGCAATGACAGATGAACATTTCCCAAAATTACAAAGGATTTCTGCATAATTAAAAAAAAAACATTGAAGTCATTATCCTGCATTCCTTATTCAGGTGAATTTCCATTGACGGTAGATGAAGCTTGCAAAATCCCAATGAATATAATGGGAATTTGTCCAAGTAAGGAATGAGGGGAACAAAATTAAAAACTGAAAAGGGGCCTCAGGATTTGACCCTTGACATCAGTGGAAGTTTTGCTTGAGAAAGGACTGTGGAATCTAGCCTTTAACTGGATACACGTGGGAAGCACAAAGGAGCTGCTTCCCCTCTCACATACCACCAGTGTAACTCCACTGAAAAGAGCGGAGTTACACTGATGTAGAACTCGTGTCAGACTCAGACAGGATTGCATGTTGGTTCCTTTGCTTTGAAGTTATTTGGAATGTCAAACTTGAACAAGCCATTTTTAGCAATTAAAATTACTGGATGACAGGTGTGCAAAGCAAAATAAACCAACCCGCACACAAACAACTCCGTAAAAAGTCTGAATGATTGTTATTTAATTGTTCACTTATATACCACCAACAGAGCACCGACGGGCAACTGTGCTACTAAGAACCAGACCTGCATTGGGTCGGAGGGCAGAGCTGCATCCAAGCTTTGCTCCAGAAGGCACTGTGCATCAGTTCTGTGCAGAGAGCACAGGGACTAGAATTATAGCCAACCCCTGTGTAGAGGAAAGCAGGAGACAAATGGGAGAGAAGGCTCCTTGCACCATCTCTCTCCATTGTGCACCCATTCTGGGGTAACTACAATCTAGCCCTAAGTGCTTGACAGGCAGGTTGGGGAACTGAAGGCTTGATTCTCTTCTCATTTACACTGATGTAAATCTGGAATAATTCCACTGACTTCAATGCTGTTACTTCAGATTTACACTGGTGAAACTGAAAGGAGAATCTGCTCCAAGTTCTCTGCCCCAAAGAGTTTACGATCAAAGAAGGCTATCTATAAAGCAAGAAGGCGATGGTGGGGTGGAAAGGACAACACTCTGAATGTTTTGCAAGGGTAATTTGCTCTACCCTTTGGTTGTGTGTGTGTGTGTGTGTGTGTGTGTGTGTGTGTGTGTGTGTGTGTGTGTGTGTGTGTGTGTGTGTGTGTGTGTGTGTGTGTGTGTGTGTGTGTTTTGTCAAAATTTCTGAGTGGATTGGTTTTACAAGGCCTATTAGAAAACATATTTTGTAAGGCTTGATCCTGCAAGTTGCTGAGCACTCTGGCCCAGATCTAGCAAGATACTTATGCCTGTGCCTAACTTTAAACAAGTAAGTAGTCCTCTCAGCTCCACTGGGACTATTCATGTGCTTAAAGATAAGCACAGCTTGTTTTGCTGGATTGTGGCCGGATAACCCAACACCTAGCAGAACTGAGCCCATAAAGAGGAATAAAGGGCAGATTTTGGGCAGATTGCACTGGACTAGAGTAGTATGCCAGAGGAGGCTTTGTGGAAAAATACAGTACAGTTTATCAAAACATATTAATTATTATTAATAATAATTGCTGCATTATTTGTATTATAGCAGCCCCAAAAGGACCTATTCAAAACCAGGGCCCTGCTCTGCTGGGAACAAACAGAATAAAGGACAGAATCTGACCACGTTTATAGTCTAACTGAGACAGGAATCAACAAGTGGGTGGAACAAGGTTATTTCTCTTTTACAGAGTAGCTGGTGTGGCAAGCTATTTATTGTACTGTGATATGCCAGCTTAATGCCCCACCTTTTTCATAAGGCACATTATAATTCAAATAGGGATACCTTTGGGGCAGCAGATATGTTAGAGTTCAGAATGTAATGCCAAGTGCATAATGAGAATGGCTCATCACAGGTAAGTGCTTTATAATAATTCTTAGAATTGTTGCTCAACACTTTGTGCCTTCAGATGAGGAGCACTGGGTACAATCTTGTTCCGCCCTATTTTCCTCTGTTCTGACTACTTGTTGCTCCAGTCCTTATATCTGGTTCAGCCACTGAATGACTCGGTTCCCAGCATCTACCACTCTCCACTGGTGGTGACAGAGCCCTCTGCCACTTTGCTCTATCACTGTGAAAGTGTCTCATCCCTAAACCCCACGCTCACTTATCATCAGCCTTCACACAATGAAAAGGCATCTCTTGTCCTGCTTTTCCTGCCCACTCTGAGCCTTCACTCTGCACCTGGCCCTCTTCTAGCCTGGAGGATTTAACTGTCCTTTAGTGTTATGTGCTGCAGAGAAGCCTGTGCTATAGCAAAATGATCAATTGTCTTCAGTGCTAATATAACATTAACTGCCTTCAGGAACAACCCTTATGTGTATTAAGCTTATGCCAAAGATTCAGAAAATCAGACATGTGTTTACTTCATCTCAGTTCTCTAAGTTCGCTAAGGACTAGTCTGTGGATTTCAGAGCAGCACATAGTTGCATTGCCCCAGGGGAAGATGAGGGACTGAGTTATTATTCAGAGTCACACTCTGGTCCATGATTCTTCCCAGGCTCTGTGAGGAAAAGTGATCCATCCTGACCCTTTGCCAGCATGGATTTCTTCCCACTCCTTGCTGGCTCACTGTGCTGGTTGAAGCATTGGCCACTCCCAACCTGCCCATCTACACGAGAGAAGGAGTAGCGACTTCAGGATCCTTCTCTCCCCTCCACACTGTGACTCTTGATGCAGGTAGTCTGTACTGGTGAGTAAGGCAGTGCATTGCACTCTCCTGTGCAAGGAGTAGGATGAGCCACAGTCTTGACCTAAGTCTGGAGAAGGTTATGTTTGTGTCCATGCACAGCCCACTACAGAAAGAGGCAGACATTTTAGATTTGAGAAATAAATACCATAGAATGGGGTTGAAAACAAATTCCCCAGAATTAATTTATAATTAATACTTCTTGCAGGGAGCAGTGCCACTTTCTATTGGTAGGCAGCATGCCTCTGAGTGCTTGTGTGACACTAGGTAGTGCTGCCTGGGAGAGATGAGTGTGACCTGCCATCAGGCAACATGTCTGCAAGCACTCCCAAGCAGGGCCAGAAAAGCAGCACATGTGGGCTTGCCAGAGCTCTGCCTGTCAAAGGCAGCCATTCCCTCTCCCTGCAGGGCAGCCAGCATGAAATGAATTAAGGCCCTAATTCTGCATGGCAGACCCCTGTACCCATTGCAGAATCTGACTGAAGTCAATGGGATGCAGCAGTCTGTATTAGCAGCTCATGTTGCAACATCAAAGCCTAACTTTAAATATGTGGCCAGTACAGCTGGTCCAAAATTTTCCACTGAAACATTTTTCAACAGAAAATGTTTTTTTGGATGAAAGAGAAATACCCGTGGAAAAAAAAATCTGTTTTCATTAAAAATGTTCAGGGTTTCATCAAGAAATCAAAACCCCAGTTTTTTTCTGTTTAAAACAGATTTTGATGGAAACCTGCTACGTTTCAAAGAAAAATTGTAATTAGAACTATTTTTGTCAATATTTTTGCATGAAAAAAAATCTTTCCCTAACCAGCTCTAGAGACCAGCCTGGAGAGTGCAGAATAAAACAGAAAACATCCTGTGTTGTCTAGGGATGAGCCAAAATGCTCAGAGACAATAAGAACCTTCATTCCCCTAAGACCTGTATTCAAAGATGTACCCAGACCTGAACTGAGTATTTTTGGAAGGTTTAATTTTTTTTATTGATTTGCTTTAATTTTCATCAGCCCCCTAGATTTCCAAGATCTAGCCAGAAGTGGGCATGTCAGATGTCAGAGAGAGGCTCTTGTCACAGTGACTCCAGCCCAGCCGGAAGTAAGAAGTTCAATAAATCTTTCCTTGTGAGATTTCCAGCCTACTTCCCAGGCATTTGGATCATTCTGGTACATTTCTGATAAGCTTCCAAACCAATGGCAGGATTCTGACCTGCCCGTACTATACTCCACAATGGAGTTGGGAAACACCAGGCACAAGCTGGTTGAGGCTGAGGGAACCTGGGTTATTTAGTCTGCAGAAGAGAAGAGTGAGGGGGGATTTGATAGCAGCCTTCAACTACCAGAAGCGGGGTTCCAAAGAGGATGGAGCAGGGATGGTCCAAGTGACGGCAGATGACAGAACAAGAAGCAATGGTCTCAAGTTGCAGTGGGGGAGGGTGCTGAAGCACTGGAATGGGTTACCTAGGGAGGTGGTGGAATCTCTATCCTTAGAGGTTTTTAAGATCAGGCTTGACAAAGCCCTGGCTGGGATGATTTAGTTGGTGTTGGTCCTGCTTTGAGCAGGGGGTTGGACTAGATGACCTCCTGAGGTCTCTCCCAATCCTGATAGTCTATGATTCTAAGCTACTCACATCACATGGGCATAGCAGTGCCCCTAGAGCTGCTACTCAACCTCCCACGAAAACAGGCTAGGCAGGATAGGGAATGGACAGCGGCCTTGCCACGCCTCCAAAGCACGGGCCAGTAGAACTGAGCCAGCACAGACGGGGAAGTAATCATCTACTAATATAGGAATAGTTCAATAGCAGATTATCCTCCCCTGGAGCAAAAGTGGGTCAAGGAGGGAATTGGGACTAAGAATTCCCTCCAGGATCTGCTCCTGGAGTGGGGCAGCTCCGTGCCATCCCTTAACTGGGAAACATCAAATTTGCAAGCTAGCCCCAATTAACCTTGTGTGCCTTTTAAGGTTTATCCGTGAGGACACTCTTCAGGAAAGGCAGGGCCGGTGCAAGGATGTTTCATGCCCTAGGCAAAACTTCCACCTTGTGCCCTTCCCCATCCCCGAGACCCCACCCTGAGGCGCGCCCCCATCGGCAGCTCCCCATCCCTCCACCCTGAGGCAGCCCCGCCCTGCCCCAGCTCACCCCTACTCCGCACATGAGCAGGAGCACCCCAAGCACACCGTCGCTGCTTCACTTCTCCCACCTCCCAGGCTTGCGGCGCCTAAGCTGATTGGCGCCGCAAGCCTGGGAGGCAGGAGAAGTGAAGCAGTTTACCCCTGCCCCGCCTCCTCCCCAAACACGCCGGGCAGGGGTGAGCTGGGGCGGGGAGTTCCCCTGCGTGCCACACCCCGCCCTTACTTGCTGCAGGCGGCCCTCCCTGCGCTCCCCTGCCCCAGCTCCCTCCGCCTAAATGCCGGCAGCGACCGGGGTGGCCGAAGATCCGGCCGCGATGGTCGCTGCCGAAGAAAATGGCGCCCCCCCAAATCCTAGTGTCCTAGGCGACCGCCTAGGTCGCCTAAATGGTTGCACCGGCCCTGAGGAAAGGGGTTTTGACTTTCTCTGTGTTTACAAAGCATGTAGCATATTTTGGGCACTAGTGCAACCTAAGAACTAGATTGATTCTGCCAGCCTTCCTTACCATGCATAGTACCTTACTCTGTAAGAGTCCCAGCAAAGTCACTTCTACACAGGAAACTTAATAGCATTATGTACTGTATTCCCTTTGTGGAGTCAGCATTGTGAGCACTGCAGACTTTAACCAGATGTCTTGGTTACAGCCATTGTGCTCAACTGAAGAATGCCCCTAGAAAAGCAGAGCATTATTCATTCTTGAAAAAATTAGTCTTATCTTGGACATATTGTATTCCTTTAAGTGTTTTAAATAATGGCTTCCTTCCTTCATTGCTCTTTGATTCTGCAGATGTTGTCACATCATGACAAGCTGGATAGTATTGCTAGAGAGGAAGCCTATTCTGGGTGGTTTGGTTTTATTTCCATGGAGCTCCTCCAACCTCAGGGTACTGTGTATTGTATACTGCTCAGCATCTCAAAGACTAGTTGCAGTATGTGACCTTAGTGCGTGTGTTTGTGTTTGTTTGTAAAATGAAGAATACAAATCAGAAGAAGCAACACGGCACAAGCTGGTTAGTGATGGGGAACCAGAGTCCTACATTTCAAAGAAAATTAGTAATTAGCCTGGTCATTTCAGAGGGGCTGTGGTTGGGGACCACATCAGGATGACAGACTGCAAAACCCTGTATGAGAGAATGCAGAGCTCATGTGTTGAGTCAACCTAAATGCTGGTGCTAAACATCTGTATTAGAATTCAAGGGATTCACTGCTGAGAGATGGGTAATTAGTTCTAAGCAGAATATAAAGGTTGTTTGGGCTAAGGCAGATTGGAGATACTAAGTCAGAGGTCTTGCAATAGCCAAACTCAGGAAGCAAGCTTACACTGAGGTCTGTTATGTTTTTACATTACCAAACAATCCAGACTTCAGAAAGGGGTTAGTTTGGATACCCACTCAGGTTCTGTGTGTTCTGTTGATGACAAGGTCCAAGCCTTAGCCCATTCACAAGTTCAAGCCTCTAAAACTAATTACCAAGCTCAAAACTGTATGCACACATTATCCAAACCTGAAAGTCATTTCTGCCTCCCAACCTGGTCTTGGGATGTACCTCTTAGCGTATGTGCAATGCACCTTGGGTGGCACATGACCAGGATTCACTAAATTTGGTCCTCTGGTTGGATCATTAGCTTCCCTGGCCTGGGCCGGGTACTGATGGGGAGTGTAACGTGAATGCTGGGATGTACATAGCTTAACCAGACCACCAAATCCAGCCCAGTTAGAAGTGACATACATTGGGCCTGGTTCTCCATTGCTCTGCCCTTTTTGTAGTCTGTACATCAGTGAAAAGTGGATGCAACATACTTTCAAATCACAGTGGTCGCTTTCTACACCCACTTTGCACAGCTGTAAATGACTGCACAAGGTGAAGGGCAATGATGAATCAGGTTCAATATCGTCTATATTCACAAGGATAAATATGCTCACATTTTGGGTCATCACCATGAATCATTGTACTAGGTGTGTGAAAAGCAATAGCTAATGTCAGGTATAATATTTCTTTCCCCTTCGTGTGCCTCAGCTTCTCAGAACTCCACTGACTTTTACAGAGTTGTCTCAGGAATAAATTTGGCCAGTGGCTTCTGGTGACAAGGAATTTTGCATGCAATGACATGCCAGGCTATTTAAAATTGTCTTGTGCTGCATTCCCTTCACACCTTGTGAACTCATCTCTGGGAAGATCAGTTATTGTGCAATCCCTCTTTATTTTGTAGCATAATGGAGGACACATCTTAGTCTTTTCTTCCCTGTTTGATAGATTGTCAAAATAAAAATACAAACATGATCATAAATCAATGAAAATACGCTTTTAAAAGATGCTTCAACAACAGATTATCATCTCAAAGCAGGTCATCATAAAATGAATAAGTTATTAATAAGTCCATAGTGCACTTGCATATCAATTACCCAGCCATCCACTTTGAGAGCATCATCTCTTTTTAATGTATGTGGGGAAGACTTACATTACTTTGATGCAAACAGGGCTTCTGTCCACTTTTATAATTAAAAGGGACACTAACTCTTTAAAATGAAACAATTATTTGAGTAGAACAAAATATATATATGTGAAAGAAAAAGGAACGAAACATAAACTCCTTTTTAATTTTAATCAGAGCCTGAATTTTTCCCTTGAAGTGCAATAAAATGAATGCATAAGTGAATATGCAGATTCCATTCTCAGAAGTTGCATGGCTTTTGTGTTGTATCAGGTGCTATATGGGCGGCTGTGTTAAATGTGGTTTCTTGGTTTATTTTCTAAGCCGATCCAAGGAGTAAGTAAAACCTGGATAACTTCACAGGACATACTTGCAGTTTTTAATATTTGGGGGAAGGGATCTCTAGAACTGGGTGGGAGGGAGGTGTTTTTTGTGTTGCAAAACCAAATCCAAAACCAGCTCAGACTCAACAGTATTATATCAGAACCCTCAAAGTTTGAAGTCAGAGAGCCAGGTATCAGATGAATGCTTCTGATTTTAGCCCAGCTCTGTTTCAGCTAGAAATAGGCAGTCAGGAATGATTTGATTTTGCAACACCTCATTGGTGAAGTTTTTATTTTGCAGACCCACTACTGGGGTGGTTTGGATGTGGGTCACATTTTACTCAAACCACCCATGTTGGCTGGAGGAGGCTTCAGATAACTGGCTCCAGTTTGGGCTTTTTTTCGCATGTGCGCGTGCACACACACACACACACACACACACAATGATTCCCCATTTGCAGGTCCTTCTCCTCTAGAATCTACAGCTGTTAAAAGAAACTGCTGTATTGTTGGAAAACCAGGGAATCAGGTTTGCTTACTGGAAGTGGTCTAGTTAAAGCAGAATGGGAAAAATATATCTGATATAGTTTATCTTTTTGAATGAGCAGTGAAACAACTGCTAGGCATATACTGCATACTTCACTCCTTGGATCAACAAGGGAACCCTGCCAAACGTCAGATTATATATTCCACAGCTGAAGTGTTTGCATAACTTTTCAGTGGCTACCATTTAAAGAAAGAAAACCACTGACTGACCTTTTTTAATATACTCCCTTAACTTGACATGTTCATAGTGTACTGCCAACAATCATTTTGTACTTGGAAGGCAAATCTAAAGACTAATATCTCTGTGGCCCTTGTGCCAGTTAGCAAGTAGGAACTAGCATGTTCATATTTTGCACAATCTTGGCACTTCATCACATGAACTTCACCTAGTTTGCAGCCACTCACAACTCTGTATCATTTAACCCTGCTAATGTAAAGTGTCCCTCCAGAATTTGCGGTCTAAGAAAGGCTGTACTTGTTGAAGTGTTAACCGTGTGTTATCAATGATGACATCTATATACTGTTCATTAGGCACTTTTGGTTGTCTGTCTAGTGATTCTAAAGCAATTGCCTGGCATTTCTCTTTGAAGAAATAAAAAGAGGAATGTAATAATCCAACCTTGTCATTAGTTTTTCTATCTTCATATCACTGCCTGGTTGCAATTATTGAAGTAGATTTCTTCTTCCAAGTGATGGTCATTCAGCAGATGGAGCTCTTACCACTCAGTCATTTTTGAACCAATGCCCCAATATGTGGACGCTGCTACTGGAGTTTTTATCTTCAAGAAGAAATGTAAAACTGACCACTTGTGGCTATTAGAGATCTGATGACGCTTTTCATAAAGGGTCACCCTCACTATCTTAGTGAAATTAGAATTTGGCCAGTTACATTGCAGTGGAGTATTACTATGGAAGCATTAATTGCATGGATATAGTCAAGGTTGAGCTGAGTTTCACATTTAAAAGCAGGGATTCCAACTTCTGTTATGAACCAAAACTGCAGTATATCTGTCCTAAAATACAGAACTTATTTGTTGAGTGAAGAACAAATTTGCTGAAAATGTACAAGTAAAATTATTAATTAGATTATGAATTAAAATTAATTTTAAAATGGAGCCTTTAAGAAATTTAGCACCATGTGTTAGACTGATTTTAATAATAGGATAATGGAGGACCTTCAGACTTGTTGTATGGTTAAAATGGTGCTGCAATCTTGTGCACTGGCTCCATCTAAAGACTTTTTTAAGGTTTTTGGGGGGGCAGGGCATAATTGTCCATGACTAGAAATTTACTCTTGAACCAAGGCCTGAAAAATTGCCCTCTTTCAAAATGGCAACCACTTCCCATTGTTCCCAATGGGAATGCAGCCAAGCTGAAGCTCAGAGAAGAAGATGGCCACTTATGCAAAAGCTGGATTTAACAAACAGTAAAAGGCAGCGTGGAAGGAGAAGGAGTGGAATACAAATAGTGGATTTGCTATGCTTCATATTGTGTAGTTTTGTGTGGTTAAACTGTTGCCACAGTATACCCCAGAGTTATCTGCATTACAGCTCATTCCTGTATATGGATTATATGAAACTTTTGGGGGTCCTTCAGAATGGAATATCAGATACTACCTATCTCTGTTCATCCTCAGTAACCCACAGCCCATTCTGTATGACCAATTAGCATCTTAAAATTAAGCCAAGGTACAGTATATTGCTACATATTCTTTGTCCTGCCTCTTAGACTCATAGACTTTAAGGTCAGAAGGGACCATTATGATAATCTAGTCTGACCTCCTGCACAATGCAGGCCACAGAATCTCACCCACCCACTCCTGTAACAAGCCCCTAACCTATGTCTGACTTATTGAAGTCCTCAAATTGTGGTTTGAAGACCTCAAACTGCAGAGAATCCTCCAGCAAGTGACCCGTGCCCCACGCTGCAGAGGAAGGCGAAAAACCTCCAGGGCCTCAGCCAATCTGCCCTGGAGGAGCCTCTTCAAGGCTGTGAATTTAAAACCATTGTCTCCTCTCACATGCAAGACTACAGGTTTCTTAACACAAACACAACATGTCTGAGCTTTTTCCTCTACAGAAATAATGATTAAATAATGGTTTAGCTTCAAAACACTCAGGTAACTTGGATAAGCATCCAAAATGTGGGATCCTTTTCTGAGCCAAGCTTGGACCATTCTGGAGTTCACCCATTACTAATCCCTATAGGACCAATTTTCAGCTGCGCCGACGAAGCACTGGGAAGGAGGCGTGCTGCAAAAGAGCCAGCTGTAGCTCCCCAATCCTGGGGCTGGTTCTGTACTAACTGGCTGTGGCCCCAAAGGCCTGGTACACCAGGTTAATCTGAGTACAGCCACACTCCAGCCACACCTCTGGTCAAGTTACCAACACACACACCCTATGCCAGTGGTGCAGAGCCAACTCTGCTGACTCTGTACAACCCATGGATTCAGAATGTGGGGAAATCAAGAATGGATGCAAACCTTGTTTTTTTTTTCAAAATGTCTGCCAGTGGGTACGGTAATTCCCTCAAGACTCTGAACGTATCATCCAGATTTGTTGATCTGTATATATTTAATTATTCCAAATATTTCCTTGCCTGCTCTTTTATTCAATACCTCATCAGACTTGGGGCACAAATCTAGACTTCTTTGCTTTTGCCTTTCAAATGAGCATAATTTTGCACTGTGTTATGACTGGCTGCAGATGTGCCCATAACAGGCTGAGTCTGTCAGCCTTCATAGTGAGCTGCAAGGCCCACCTTTTATCACTGGCCCACAAGGAGATGGGTGTTGGGTTTTGGGGTGGAGGGGGAGCAGGAGGTTGTGTGCAGGGTCAGTTAATTTCAGTTGTATTATGTTGTTGCTGTGTATTTGAGCTGATCTGAGGGAACTGATGAGTCTGTTTATTTTAGTGAATTAAAAAAAATTGTCAAGGGAACCCAGAGCTTTGGATGTGAGTTCTTTTATTATAGTCTGTATACAGCTGAATAAATAATAAAATCAAGGGGAGTTGGTGCCTAATCTGCCTAGGCTTTTGTAAATCTCACTAGGCACCTTTCTGCAGCTTTATGCACCTAAATACCTTTGAAAATCTGGCCCATAGGAACCCAGGTCATTTTTGAAAGTAGGGCTTATGCTTCTAAGTCACTTAGGTGCTTTTGAAAATTTTACCCAGGTACCAAGTTGCATGGCCCAAAGCATCTCCAATGGACCCTGAGAGCTGTGGAGAATCTGCCTGGGGCCTGCAGAGTCCAGAACTTGGACAAAAAAATTGTACTCACAGTTCTGGTCTTGCCAGTGGGTTTTCTCCTGTATGTATAAAAGCCTGAATTTGGCCACGGTCTTTATTAGTCCCCAAGTGAACTTCTCTTTATATCCCTTCATTTCAAAAGGAAGAGAGAGATTATTTAATTCTATGCAGCAAGTGAAAGATTTTTTAACAACAGAAACCAAATTTTGCTGATGAACGCCATGCCAGTAGCAATTCTCACTTTAATAGAGCTAGCCAAATATTTTAATAATACTCTCAGAACTGTGTGTTCAATGTGAGATGGGAGCAGCCTAAGAAATATCTCCATCTGACTGTTATGTATGTGTGTCTGTGTAAAAGGTATGTATTTAGGGACAGAGGATGTCACATGACCTGACTGAAAACATCAGCTTTATTTTTGCACATTAACCACAGCTTTTTATATCCTCATTACTACTAGCTCTGCTATGCGTGTGATGGAGGCCATAACTAATGGGTAAAGATGGAGATGGTATTTTCAGCTAGGCTATGTAATCCCCTATATTTAGAATACTTTTTTTTCTTTTTAACATTATATTTAACTGGCATCTGGATCCAGTAGGTCTTTCTCCAAACTCTCTCCCTGCAGTTCCCATTGTTATAGACTCTGATCCACTCCCTTGATTTCTGCTACATTTCTTAGCTGGTGGTGGGCTGTTAGACACATTCAAAAAGTGGTTAAATCATTGAACCATTTCCCTTGTAATACTACATAGCCTGATAAAAAGAGCAAAGGGAAAAAATGGCTTTGGTTGGAGGAAATTGCTTTGAAGCACAGTGTGGTTTCTCAATCCTAATCCAACATGTGCAGTGGAGTTTTGGAACCCTTCGATGCAGCCTATGACTAGTACTGCACTGCAAGGGATCAGGAATCTAGCCCAGGGTTTAGAGATTTCCTCCACTATGCAAAGGGTGGTGACAAGTACATGGGCTCTTGGTGTCCAATATCTTTCTGCTACTGCCTTATTGCTGCCTCTTCTCTTTGTAATATGTGAAAGTGAACAAGTTGTTTGTTCTCTTCTCCACCTTTTCTTGTGATACTGCTGCTGCCCTACTGCCCTGCCCATCATAGCCCCAATTTTATCACTATTCATTCCATATTAAATGCATCCAGAGGTTCCTAAACTCTGAATAGTAGCCCTCTGGAATCTGAACATCATTTAACTCTGACTACTGAGGTATTGACACAACCCTAGATTAACTGATACCACCCACTAACCAGGGCAATGACTGCCACTTGTTAACATTCCCATTCACATTGAGAAACCCGTGCCAGCCTCCTGGCAAAAAAGAGCAGGAACAGCTGTCACTGGAAGAAAGGGAGCTCCAGAGTAGCAGCTCCCTGTACTAGCTTCCCTGGCAAATGGGAAAAGAGCAGCTGGCACTGGGGAAAGAGTAGTATGACTACGGCATCTGCACCACTCTGCCCAGACCCTTCGTGGGAACTGGAAGAGAGGAGCAGTTGATGCCAGAAGAAGAGGAGCCAGCAGCATCTCAAACCAGTCTCCCCAGTCCTTTGATGGGGACAAAGGGAGAGGGCGAGCCCGCCCAAACGTCAATGCATTTGACGTATGTTTGAGGGAGGATATCTGCAACATATGCTCTGTAGCAAAATAAATGTACTTTTCTCTCCTCCCCTCAATGTGCAGGCCACCTGTGCATGTGCTGGAACTCCCTTTAGCATGAATGAGAGCAGCATGCCAAAATCACACGTCTCCTCTTCCAGATGAGAATGCACAGTGCCACAGACAGTAGTATGCTTGCGAGATGCTGCTTTTCCAGCACTGCCAATAAGGGAAGAGACAGCGGAGAGGGTTGTTTTTTTAAAATATAACTGCTGTAACTCATAGTCAGGACAGACAGAAAAGGCCACTCAAGTCATCCCACCTGTCCCCCGTCGCTTTGCAGGTCTACTTGCTGCCTTGTTCACATTAATATCTGGTTTAATGTGCATTTGAACATGTCTCGTGAGAGTGCCTCGACCCTCTTCTTTGGCAGCCTGTTCTAATGCCATATTGGTCTGTTAAGACATTTTCTTGATGGCTAAAGCCTACCCTTTTCCTTCCTTGATCTCCGCTCCTCCATCTTGTGTTCATGTGAAAGTTCCCCCTTTCCTAAGTTCTCCGTTTAACTGCGTGTATTTATAAGTGATGATTATGTTCCCACTGAATATTCTCTATTACAGATTCTGTAAACTGAGCACTTCCAGTCCCTCTTTGTTATGTCATATCTGTTTATATCATTTGTGTTGCTGTTTCAACTATATTTTCCCCTTGTCATTTTTAAATTGTGGCATGTCTCACTCTATTCTACATATTGTAGAATAGAGCATGGCAATGCAGCATTGTATTTTTGGCACATCACACACTGAGAGTAGCAGCAAGCATACTGAAGGATCCCAAAGCACTTCCCATGTAAGAGTCCTTTTACTCACCTCTGAAATACAGCCAATTCTGAGATGGAAGGCAGAAGTCAGGCGCACATCCAGTGCGCAGCACGGTGCATCAGAATGGAGAGAAGGACAATTGTTCTCATAGGAAATGCCATGGGCACTGTAATGGCCATGAAAAGTGGGCAGGGCGTCAGTTTTGAGGTCTCGGTGAAAGGCCCACAGGCATCAAACTGCAGAATCATTTGTTGTTATCATCATTCATAGCTTACATGGCAAGCACCACAAAATGGGGTTCTGTTTTAATAGCAAAGCCATGATTGCTCTGCTCTGATCCACCAGGCCCTGAATGAATGAGCTTTGTCATTGTTAATCTCAGGGAGCACGGCATGGGATGTGCAGAACTCTGTCCTGTGGTGACACAGGCACTTTTCCTTTGATCAGCCAGCTGGGAACTTGCTTAGTTCTAGCTACTTTTAGTTCTGAGTTCTGTCTTTTTTCTTGTCTGATGCAGGACCACTGGCATGTCTTAACTGGTCTTGTGTCTCAAATGACTTCTCCATATTGTCAAGCCCTGCAAAAACAGCTCTCACTGACTGGTATATCCTTTCCTGCTTTTTCAGGCACATCAGGTGAGCACTCACAGGGAGAGAGGGAGGGGTTAAGGTGGCTCGGTTGTTCTGCAACTCCTGGCATAGTTTAGACAGCCCGAGGGGGCCTGTCTAACTTAAAGCAACATGTCCCTGGCTGCCCATGGGCTGCAGCATGGCCAAGAATCTCCCTGACACATCCCTTCTGTCTTCACCCCGCCCCCATAACAGCACTTGCTGGATCCTCAAAAGGCAGGTTCAGGGTTATCTTTCTCAATTTCTGAACTGGGGAATTGTCCAATAGCTTGACCGAGGTGTTTTAGAGCCCCTCTATGCTACTCTGCCCTTCTACTGGATGTAAAGAGACCAGAGGGAGGATCACACATCATTTTTTTGTAGCCTCAGTGGTGCTGATGCAAGGGTTTTTTCATGATTGCCTCCATAGGCTTATTTGTGGTCACTCACCTCTGAAACTTTCCTCCTCTACACATGTTGATGGAAGGAAACGATCACAACAGAACACAAGTGACTGCGTCTCTTTTCTGATCTGTGCATAGCTCACTGTGTTCCTAAGGATGTGAGAACCTTGGATGCATAAATCACATAAATTTCTTGCAATGACACAGCTCCACATCCTTACTTGGATGGATTGGCCTGAAAGGTTACCTCTTTACACATATCAGACGTGGCAAATGTTCATGTACAGCCAATTAGCTACTGCACACTGGTGAACGCTGAGCCCTGCTGGGCATCCCATTGAACTTCTTTGTTTTCCTTTAGGAGATCTCTTAATGATGCCAACATTTCTGTAAGGTCTGGAATAAATTTAGGAAGGTAAATCATCATCCCAAGTATCTTTTGCAGCTCAGCACAATTCCCCAGTTTTATAAATCATTGACACTTTTGAAGGAATGAATTTGATATCCTCAGCTAAGAGAATGTGACCAAAATATTATAGCCCACATCCCAGATCTGTCAGCTTTTCCTGGACTTTTGGTGAATTAATCCCAAATGCTATCTTGTTTCAAATCATTTCATCCATCTCAGAAAAATGCAGTCATTTAAAATCTGCTATGAACCATAACAGAGTTAATATTCGGTATTGTTCTTTGGCTATTTGGTATATTTTGCCCATATTTACTCAGTATTGGCTATTATGTGCACTAATTTTTTGCTCAGAAAAGATGTCAGGCTAATTGGCCAATAATTAATTGGGTTTTCTTTATTCTCTTTCTCAAAGTTAAACATCATCACAGAACTGGAGGAATACTAGAAAAAAAGTTTGGAGAATGTTTGCTCAGATAAAATTGAATTTGTTTCAGCTGCATTCATGTCTCTTTTGAATTTGCTTCCCAAGAATATTCTAGCAAATATTGATCACACATCACTGCAAAGAAGTGAATTTTAAGTAAATATTACAGAACGTTCATTAAAAACAAATTTTGAGCTCATAAATGTGTCTGTTTGCACCGGAAACTTAGTTCCAGGACTACTGCACATCCAGTCAGAGAATAGAAACACTAGTCTGTATAATTAATGGGGTCAGTTAACAATTAGTAATACACGTCAAATTTAAAATGTTTGCAACAAACTGTTCACAATCTGCAGGTCAAGAATTATTTGTAGGATTTATTCTATGAATAATTTTGAATAACAAATAAATTCAAGAAAATCAGAAGCTGTTCCCAGGCAATTAACACAGCTAAATTTATTGAATAAATTATCGGCGGCACTTTATTTGTTAAGATCTACATAATCATGTCCTTTCAGAAGCATAAGGAAGCATAAATATCTCCTGCTGACCATAAGCACCCCGGCTGCAGTGTCTCTGCTAATCAGCACCAGGGGAGATATCTGTTGCCTCATAAACATTCTCCTGCAGCAAATTTATCATTTAAATAAACCAGAAATTCTCAGTATGCTGAGAAAGGAATATTGCTATCATCCACCTGCTTTCTTATTTCTTTTCTCATAAGGACAATAAATGTATTTATCCTTAAAAAGCCCAGAAGACAAGGGCATGTCCAGTTTTCCATGCGACTATAGAATGGATTGGAGTATTGGTGTGTAATTTCATAGAGAATAAAATAAGCTTTCATAATGAAATGGGGGGATAATGGGTAGATAGTCCTAGCACTCTCTCATATAATCACGTTGGTGAATCAGCAATGAAGTGATATAATAATTGAGAGCCTTAGCATTTATGTCATGCTTTTCATTTTGAAAGTGCTTGCAGACACTGGGCCAGATTCACTGCAGAGTCTGTGCTAATGGGAGCCAGGTCAGATCCTGGCACAGGGCCCATGGCAGTGGCAAGTCTACAGATGCAATGACACAACGTGCACACAGATTTCCTTCCACTATGGGTTCCACCAGGCTCAAAGCAGGCCCCCAAAAGTAGGGTTGCCAGGTGTCCACTTTTCAACCGGAACGTTTGGCCAAAAACGGACCCTGGCAGCTCCGGTCGCTACTAAAAGTCTGGTTGACTGCATTAGCCTGGGGCTGGGCTGCGCAAAGTGGACAGCACATGTTGGGCAAGGAGCATTGTTAGGGCAACTGGGGAGTGTGATGATTCATTGTATTCCTCCTGCAGCCTCCATTGGCTCAGTTTCTTGGTAGCCCCTGGAGGCAATTAAAGTTCCCACCTCTGGCGAAACCCTGAAGTGAATCTTGGTGAGCAAGGCTGGTGCAGTGGTGCGCTGAAGAGGGATCTAGGGGGCTCCTTGGAGACTCTTATTAAAATTCCATCAGAAGACTGAAGGGGCAGGTTGAGGGGGATTTTTCTGCTCTCAAAGAGTTCACCCGCTATTCTGTGTGTGGGTAAGTCTTCCCTGCCAGCGAGGATTTGGCCACAGCACTTAATACTGCTGACAAATCTTACACACATGCTAGGGTGACCAGACAGCAAATGTGAAAAAACAGGATGGGGGTGGCGGGTAATAGGAGCCTATATAAGAAAAAGACCCCAAAATTGGGACTGTCCCTATAAAATTGGGACATCTGGTCACCCTAACACATGCACATGCACACACACACACTCATAGACAGCCCTGGTTATGTATGGTTTATCACAGAATAAAGAGGAAATCAAACTTTATTTTACAGGAAAGTGCAATGTGCAACTTCTTGTGCCAGCCAGAATGAATCTGTTCCATTGTGGTCTTGATCCCAAGGTCAGTAGGATTATGCACATGCTTAAAGTTAAGCATGTACTGAAATGCTTTGCTGGATCAGAGACAAAATGTTCAGCACCATGCAGGAGTCCTAACTAATTGATCCTCTGTCAGTATTAAAGATAAGCAACAAGAACAGGGTCATTTTCATTTTCAAACCTCAAATGTAAACTTATCAATCATCCTATCTATAAAGACAGTTACATGATTTTAAAGAAAGAAAAGACACACAGAGAGACAATATTCTGGGTCCTCATCCATAGGGGCACAAGGGAATGGAAAGGCTGAACTATCCTTGAGCTTGTACTCTCAGATGAGTGCAATGATCCTAGTCTCTTCGTCATAGCCTTTGCTTTGTGCTTTACCAGCTTGTGAAGTTAGCCTTGAATATTTGTGTGGGAGCAGATAAAAAAAAGTCGAAGAACAGGCTTCCCACTCTGACAGCCCCTTTGCAGAACTCTTCCTTCTGAATGCAATGAAAAGAACACACATGGAGTTGTCATATGATGTATTTTCACCCTCTTCATGGCTGATTAATAGGGGTCACCATGTCTCTGTGCTCTCTGATACCAGGGTATCTGGGCAACAGGTGGCTTGTATTACATTCTTTTGAATTTTTAACATCATGTGTCCCAATTGCAGCTTAAACATCACAAAGTAATCTTTATGCTAGATACTAGAAGTGCATTTCATTTGTATAGCTCTGGTAGGATTAGAGAAGGCATTAGAATAATTAAGGTCAGAGGGGTTTGCCATTTACTAAATCCCTAAATCCATCTCTAGCTCCAATATTATGCAGTAATAGTATGGGTGAAAGGGGCAACTGCTATCCAATATGGATTTCTATCCATTCATAACACATAGATATACTGTATGTAGTGTAGTTGTAACCATATCAGTCCCAGGATATTACAGAGACAAAGTGGGGGAGTTAATATCTTGAAAGGTCCCATGAATGATCCCTTACAATATGTGCTAACCACTTACGCTAAACAATCTGCTCCACCTTGAAATTTGCTGTGATGCTGGGAGTACCTTTCCCAGACCTGAAGAAGAGCTCTGTGTGGCTTGAAGGCTCGTCTCTCTCACCAACAGAGGCCAGTCCAATTAAAGATATTACCTCCCCACCTCGATACATTGTTATATGGACAATTCAAAATTGAATAGGGAGGATGCTTTGTATGCACACTCATGCCAAACCAGCAGCAGTATGATGGGGGTATCCCCATAGATAAGTCTGTAGAAAAGCACATTGTGTGCCATCTGGTACACACAACAGGGAAAATGGTCTTAAAAGTACAGAGATGTGCATTTACTGAAGATACCATGGTGATGAGTGCCCCATAGAAACTCAGATAGATGGCATGATATAAAACTTACATCAGCATAAAGCCACAATGGCTTGGCAATGGAGGGGTTTTTTTACATTTGGATTGATAATTCAATTTTACAAATACAATTTTTTAAATCCACAGAATTTAGTTATGCATAACTCTTCACTCGAATATGGTCACATTTTCAAACGATAAAAACCTTGTTGTTTTAAAAATTTGAGATTTGGACAAAATGCAGACATTTGTTTTGGGCATACAACAGTTAGAATTGAAAGAAAGAAATTTTTAATCCCATAGGTTTTAATGTAAAAATGGCCAATTCACTGAAATTTTGAAACAAAAAATAGAAAATAATTTTTTTTGGTCATAAGTGGCCTGGGTGTGTGTTTTATATATTAAATATACATTCTTTTGTGTGTGCCAGTACGTCTATATCCCAAAACCTTTGCCTAAAACACATGCTGAATCCAAAACAAACCGTGCATTATGTCATATATTCACACCTCTGAGTTTTCTGGCTCAAAATGGAAAGGAAAGTTATGGTATTTTGCATACACAAGAGTTTATACTTCTTCAAATAAGCAGCCAAATCTTAAATATGCATTCCAATAAAATAACTTTATTTTGGTTTATAAGATAAAATATTGAATGGCTATGCTGTTTAAATGGTAATAAATGTGCAAGCAACATGTTGGAAAAGATTCTATTTTCCAATATTATCTGTCCCTCTGGGCTACAGCTTTAATTCAGCTATTATTTTTAATTAAATGTACATGCATTTAAGACCAGTGAAGGTCTTAAGCCTACATAGGTGTGATGGGCATTTCCGAAGTGCAATCTGAAACTGCGGTACAGCTGAGCCCTCTGTCTCACCAGCCTGGGCTCCCTCTCTCACTGTGATGCTATGACAAACTGCAGACCTCTCCCAGTCCTGTACTCACACAAATATTCACTGGCAAGGGACACACCAGCTGAGTTATATGAATGCTTTTGCCAGCCACTCATGAATTAACAATAGAGAGGCTCCAACCAGTTCCCCACAGCTCCCCAGCCTAGGACTCCAGAACTGTGCTATCTTGCCCTGGTTGAAAGCCTGACCATCCCTCAATGAGGAGAGGACATATACAGGTTTTTGTTAACTGCACTAAGATTTTTTCATGCACTTCACTCAAACCACACTGGTTTTAAGTAAAATATAAAACAGATTTATTACTTGCAGAAAGATAGATTTTAAGTGATTATAAGTAATAAGTGTACAGATCAAAGTAGATTACCTAAGAAATAAAGAAAAATCATAATCCAAGTTCTATAAACTAGACAGGATTTGAATCAAGCATTATCTCACCCTGATGGCACAAACAGTTTATCAATCTTCCATACACAGGCTGGGATTCCTCCTTTCCTGCCTGGGACCACCTCCCTACTCAAAGTCTTTGTCCTCTAGACATGTTTTCAAGTGTTGAGTTGCGGGGGGAGTGAGGCCAAATTATGACTTCACTTCCCCCTTTTATGATTTCTTCCAGCTTGCTGGCAAGATACTTTGTTGCAAGGTAAGTCAAACAGCCTCCATTGTGTACGTACTATCTCTGAGAGGTTTCCATTGTATAGTTCCTGGGGTAATCCTTGTGAGTGTGTGTATTCCCCTTAATGAGCCATCAACACTGTCTTGCTTCTTCATTGTTGTACCTGAAAGGCTGCTTGTGGGTGTTCCCAACCTCACAACACATTTTAGTAACACATACATAGCAAACTTCATAACTTCACATACAATGATAGCACATACAATCCCATGAAAAAGTAATGTTTAACGGATTAAGACTTTTAAAATGATACCTCACAAGGCATACTTTGTACAAAACACATCATAATTATATCACCAGGGTAAATATGGGGGTGGTAGGCTGTTGCTTTGGGGTACAGAGTGTCACAATAGGACTCAGCTGACTGGGCCTTTGAACTAGAGGTGTACTGACTAAAACTGGTGTGTATGCGGCATGGTGTGTATGTGGTTTTCCTGTTCACAAGGCCATTTAACTCGTATCTAAACAGAAAAATAGTACTGGATGTATTTTGCTACCAGCTCATTCTAAGTTGCATCACTGTAAAAGAATCAGTAGAAATCCTCTGGTGATGCTCAGTTAGCCAGTTCCAAGGGGTCAGTGCTTAGAGAGAGAGAAGCAGGTTTACAGCACTCTTGCTCAGGTGACAATCTTTTAGCCGTCGTATTGTCTCTGTTTCATTTTTGAACGTTCATTTCTCTGGTGCCTCAAACACAACTAAAATACTTCTACAGCACCATTAGAAACATTAAGCAACTTTAAAAAACAATAGTTATGGACGAATTTAGTGTATCTAAAGCTGAGAGGACAGCTGTAATGTCTTGAGCCAGGCATAGTCACTCCTGAGTGGTGACTCAGCCGCTGGTCCAGTCCTGGGGTTATGACGCATGGAGTTAAGTAATTGTTTTGTGGAGTCCACATACATGCTACATGTTACTTTTCATGGCAGATTTAAGCCAGGATTTGAATTATTTAGATTGTAAACTCTTTGGCTAGTGAAAGTACAGTGTCTAGCACATTGGGGCCCCAGACTGTGACTATCGAATAAATGAATAATAAAACCAAGATGTCTGTAGCTGAGAAGTTAGTGCATTGACGCACGGCAATGCTGTGTCACTAGAATGGAATTCTCTTTGGGTGAAAGGACGGATGAGATGAAAGTAGTGGGAGTGTCTCTATGCTACCCACTTGTGAATTATCAGCTAATTAAAACAAAAGCAAAACAAAGCAAAATAATATACTAATTCTCCTTCTTTTAATTTGCCCAAACAGGAAGCATTGCGTTTCATCTTGCTCCGCCTCCAGATCAAAGCGTGTCTCTTCATTATGGGCTAGACTGTGATTGGCCCTTGTGTAAGAGTGTGTGTCCGTGTAAAAAGCCTCCTCAATACTCACCCCCTTCTGTACAACTTGTGCAAGGACTGATCACAACAGCAGCCTTGTGAGCAAAATCTGCCCCTTCTTTGCTCCTTCCAGGGAGCAATTTGCCCAGAGAGGAGAGGTGTCATGAGAAGGAACCAGGCCCCTGGCCCAGTCCATATCCACCAGCCCGTGAAGCAGGGCCAGCGTAACCAGGGGAGCAATCTCCTCCAATCCACTGTATAATGTAATGAGTAGTGAGCAGGCCTGGGAGTCACTGCACCTCCTGATGCCCAGTCTGTTCTGATGCTCCAATGCTCTGGCTTCTACACAACCTGAGACCAGGAAACAGTACAATCTAAACAAGGAAACCATTGTATTGACATTGTCAGTTGGACGTACTGTCTGGTTGTCTCACTTGTTCTTACAACGGTTTCTTTCAGGTTCACAAAAAATTTCAGAAACTGTTTCTGACAGACCCATTTTGGCATGCCCACACATAGTAGGAACTATTCTGGGGAAGTTCTATGGCCTGTATTATACAGGAGGTCAGACTAGATGATCACAATGGTCCCTTCTGGCCTTGGAATCTATGACTCTCTGAAACGGTTCACCTTATAACCAGAGTTGTACCAGTGCATTCTAGGATTCCTAACACAACTATACCAAGGTGCCCAACACTGTTATTGGGTTCAGGGGTTTAGGAGTAATTTTCAAATACAATGCATTGCATCATTTGATGGGTTTAAGAGAAATGACTCAACAGGTACAGCCACATGTCTGTGGTTGCCTGTCCACATTGAAGCATAACCATGCTTCATAGTCAGCTCAGACCCTGTTCCAAACATTGCCACCTCATGGCATCACAAACTGTAAAAGACTCAGCTGTTTTGTGTTGGCACAAAGTGATGTGCAGGCATTGAAAGATCACAGTATTCCAAACAATAGTTTGCAGCAACACTTTCTCCACCTAGTGTAGGCAAAGCCAAAAAGAGGTGTTTGTGGTTTTTAAAAAAAAAACAAAAAAAACCGAAGTATAAAGAATATAGAAGAAAGAGAAAATGTCAGAAATGAAATCCATTCACAAATACAAATGGAAAGTAAAGAGACATAAGTTGCAAAGCTCGGAATTTCTAGATTCTTTTCTTAATTAAAGAGAGATCCATGTGACTTTTGAGTTCCCAGCTTCACTAAAGATTAGCTGGGAAATCTGTTTTAGGTAAACAGCATCTGCCCTCTCCGTGGCCTGACAAAGTGCTGACTAGCTGGTAAATAGATTATCACTGACTGATTTCTACACTAATAACTGATTCATACTTAGGCTTGCTGGTGCATCGTAATTGTCAGTAATAACTGCTGATGTTCTTGGATGTCGTTCTTTAGGTGCAAGTAATATTTATTTGTGGGCTGCGTTGGAAGGGTCAGAGCTGGCTAACTGTGGATTTCATCTGTTTTACAGAAAAGTTTGGGAAGCATGAATAACTATTTTGAATGCCCTATGGTCACTTTCCACCAATCTCAGTTTGTAAAGGCACTTAGTTTCAGTGACTAGAATCATATTTTACAGGATGGTGTTTCTCTTTCTGCAAAATTAATATTAAACCCTGGTGTAAAACTTAAGGAGTTGGGGACTCTAACCAGTGATATCACATTCAGGGAGGAGAAGGTTGCTGTTTGTCTGTGATATATTTGGAAGGATTTGATTTTCATCTGTAGATGTCAGTAAACACCGATTGCATCATAAACACACAAACTGGTGAAAAAAATATGAACATTTAAATAAACACAAATAGAAAAATGCTTAAACCACAATTTTGCATACTGAAAATGTAAACTGATCAAACAAAATGATGCTTAAAATAAATATCAATATTATGTGTTGAAATTATTTTAAAAAGTCAAATTTAGCCTAGCCTAGATATGTTCCCTTGGCAGGTGTACTTGGTATGGGAAAGGCCTTTACTGAAATATTATTCATTCCAGTGTCTGTTCTGATACTTTGAGGAGACATGTTCTCAGGGAAATTGCAGATATGGTTGCTTTATATTCAAAACATCCCATAAGCTGGAAATGCATTTTTTATTCTGCTTTCCCCTCTTAATTTCTTTATGCCTTTATAATGAATCTCTGGTGAACAGATGGCAGCTAGTTCCTCACAATGATACTTTACTAGTTGTGGCAAGATGATGATGATGCAGTTATCCATTAATCCTGTAGCAGCT